>NC_064872.1:18574930-18886270 GCF_943734695.1 Anopheles maculipalpis | reverse complement strand
TAGAATAAAAAGAGTATCGTTGACATAAGCTACCCTTGTCAAAGAAGAAAATTGGAACAAATCTAATACTCTGTTCGCTGGCAGGTTTTGACTGTCAGTTTGTATTGAAAGAAACCATATTTTTAACCGAAAAGCTTAAATCCACGTAAAAAAACTGGCTTGGGTCATCATAGACCTCAAAGACCGTATCTCAAGCGTAGAACCTGTTAAATCTAAACCACCATAGAATATAGAAATGCGCTGTAAGTTGCGCTTCGTGTAGACCGAGTTTTATATTCATTTATCTTTGCTGTTACTATTCTGACCTGTACGTCAGGGTGTGTTAGAATATAAAAAGACTGGGGATTGCCCTCTTAAGCGGAACCTAAGAAATGCATCAAACGAAAGTTTTTTCAGAGAATCCGAATCATCTTGACGTCCGTTTCGTATAAGTTTATCAAACAGACAACCGGAACCAATGCAGTCTAATACTAATATCAACTTTTTTACATCAGCGCAAATGAATATAACAACAAAAAATCATCCCAATATCACCTCCCAATCGTCAAAAAGTTATATTACAGCGAAATGAAATGTCTAACAGAGCTAGATTTCCCAATTCCTGGCATAGAAAAGTTGCGACGCTGCATAAACTGCATCACATGTTTACAATGGATTCGCACCCAAAGCCGACAGCATCTGATTGAAAAACTCGATTCTACATTTCCATTACACGTTTTACACACCATCCTTGACAAGCAGGGAAATGGAATCGACAGAACAAATTTCTGCGCAATTTTCAATCAGAAAGCGGGCGCGTGTCACCACACCCAAGGGCAGCACACGGTGAGTCGCGAAAGAATCGAAACATGGTTGCGCGGTTCGCATCGCAGATCGCACCGCACTACTACCGCACAAATGCTCGGCAGAATTCGCTGAACACAATCCTCCCACTGCCAGAGCACGGCAAAGAAGCATAATGCATTATTTGTTTTGAATTTAAATTTCATGCCGGTTCCATTTGTGGCCACATCCTTCAGCGAGCGGGCGAAATTGAAGAACGTACCGCGCAACCGTGCACCTGTTGTGTATCGGGTGCGGGCGGCTTGGCGGCCTAGCTAACTTTCAATCTGGTTGCCACCATCGGGACCAAAAAAGGGTGGGAGAGAAGAAAAAAACACACACACACAAAACAAAACGAACTCGGAGTCAGTTAGTGTGTTCTCCTGGGGGATCAAGTTTGTTTGGTAAAGTTTAACCCGCGGCACCGGGCACGACGCGGGACAACATCTCGTCGTACAGCTTTGCAGAGCGTACGCGCGAAATGTGTCCGGGGGGGGGTGAAGGTACAAACGGGTATGCATGGTGCATGGTTTCTTCTCGCGCACTGATCATTTGCCGACTTTGAAAGTTGTGAATTTACTTACAAGAAGTAGGCAAAAGGGAAACTACGGCGCAAATCTGTCAAAGAAAAAATAATTGACTTTTACAACAAACTTCCCCATGCTGGGATGGAGAGCGACAACAAATAGAGGTAGTGTCCTCAAATGAAGATGCATCAGGGCAACTGTTGGATGGCGTATTTGACAAGTGAATTAATACTTTTAGATAGAAAGAGAGACAGAGCTAGCGAGAGGAACATACACTCACTTGATCGGACAATCAAATTTGAGCGTTAAAAAACTTCATCTCGTGTGTCCACTCAGAAAAACCTAGGACTACGCGGAGATGTCTCGCAGGATTCTTCTATTCTACGGTTTTTTGGAGCAGACTTAAACTCATTTTACCATAAATATCTCAACCAACAAACGAACGAACACAACTGAAAGTAAATTAAACACCGCAAAACTTGAGCCCCATGGAAAAAGGGAGCTTAAAAAAAACCTCCAAAAATAAAAGTCCCACAATAAAAAGGACCCACAGTCCCGCGGGCGAAGCCACCGCACCACCCGGCCCGAGCCGGGTTATCTAAGGACATCCATCTGAAATGTTTATTGCGTAAATATTTAAGCGAAACATTTTGATCAAATTCACCGTCGTACGCGTCACCCATCCCGTAGTTAGTAGTTTTTGGCGTTAACTTCAGCCAAAAAGCAGAAAACCGAGAGACAAAACCTGTCCCCAAACGAACGGACATGGTTGCGGTAGAAGCCTCAGCAGTAGTATGGCCCCCTTGTTGTACTATGTGTCTCGAGGGATTCGGGCAAAGTCGGTAGCTCCCGGTGCCATACTCACACACGCACACATACTGCTTATCCGATGAGGACCGACACAAACCCGCTAGCTAGGCGCTGGCGTACGTTGAGTAAATATTTGCCCTTCTTTCTGCCCGTGGGGGGTGGGAAGCATCAACCGAACAGTCCCATTCTGAACTGGCAGGGACGACGTTAAGGACGATGGATTACTTACTTTCACCTTAGTCGTCGTTGTCGTCTTGGTTGTTGTTGGGGACGAAGCAGGTCTCCACCGTTTTCGTCCTTGGTGCTCTTACCCGGTAGCTCCAGAGCACTTTCTCCGAGTCTCTGTCGGTTAGAATAACTTACGTACTTTTACCAGTTACAGCCTGTTCAGAGGCGTTTCCTTTACACCGTCTTCACTACAGTGTACTGCAGGGTGAACTTTTTCTGCACCAAAAGATGAAACACTGTAATGCCCTCCAAAGGGGGAAGCAGAAAATACTACACAAAAAAAAACAACAAACCAAACGAAGTAAAAGTGACTTCCAACGAAAACTAGCGAAATGCGCGCACCAGAAAAATTTCTTCATTCAAGTAAAAATGTCATAAAATAAAGTAAAATAAAAACCGGAGAGTATAAAAACCAGTAACACGCACATCGTAAACCATTTTTCGGCCCATTTTTCCCGACCAACATCGAGCCGGTCGGACTCTGCAGGAGCCACTGGGTGTAAAAGCGGACCGTGAGCTGCCGTTTTGTAGCATCAAGCTGACAAAAACACTCCGACCGCGTCTTGAGTAAAATTCTACAACAAACGCCCGTTCGATTGGAGTAGTTTTGAGTCGCATATGTCGTAAAAGCGTCCGCTTCATTTCGGTTAGTACCTTCCGGACTTGTAATGTACAGCGCAATCGTGGTGGTGGTCGTTCCTATGTGAGGGAGACAATTTACCACCTTCCAAACCGTGTCCGTGCTTCCGAAAATTTGCCCTATTGTTTCGCATGCAAAACTCAATTTCCTGTTTCCTCTTCCTATTGCGCACCCGAATCGAAAGGATTTGTCGGAAAAAAAACACACACACAGGACAAACAAACAAAAACCGAGTGTGCCGTGTGAAACACGTTGATTCAAAAGTTCCACAGCATCGCAAATCATTTTCCCATACGCGCCCGTGTGTCCCGGGCACACCGGAAACCGGAAAAGCCTTGCGAGCATACCATACAGCAGGCGGAAGCTACTGTAGCTCGAAGCAAGAGCGGATGGAGCATGGAGCAAGCATCCATGCCCAGTTGTTGGGAAGGGGAGCATTGGTTCAAGCGGGCGCGTGGGACAAAAAAGTCGTCCATAAATTGCGTATCGCCCAAAACCTCAAACCCCCACGATGGCACGGTGTCGGTAGAGCCTAAATCCGAATTGGAACAATCAGCAACCGGTGCCTGGGTACGAAACTACCTTCATCCTGGCCGGACGCTGGGACGCAGGCACAGCAATCCGGAGCGGATATTCATTTGTCCCGCTGCTACGGCCTAGCAGCAAAAGGCAGGGTGCACCACCCGGCCATATACGGTGACGGTGAGATGTTTTATTTTGTTTTGTCCGCGCGCTCGCTTCGATCATCATCGCTGATCCGGTGGGAAGTGATTATTGGTCGATTGTTTACTTTTCCACATCCTGCGTGCGAGGATGTGCGAAGCGATGGTTCTTTTTTTTTCCTATCTGCCGGTATTCCACGAAATAGACGCATTGTAATTGGGACGAACCATCCTCTACCTCCACGAAGCATGGTGTGGGCGCTTACGTGATGAGATGTAAATTGGGAAAAAATGAAAAATGAAAAAAGGGGGAAATAAAATACTTCCCTCGCACATGGATCATAATTATGTCGAGGGATCTTTAATGTAGGCTCTGATACCGCTTTCGATGTGTCACGACCCGTATATCTCCCGGGTGCCGGTGGGAAATCGGTGTGTGAGTGTGTGCAAGGATCAAATTACAGATAACGCTGGTTTCAAAAGTTTATTTTCTCGCGTATAAATTGCTTTTTACCGGGTAAACTTAATCAATTTTTGCTTCAATTTAAAGTTATGACTCGTGTGTTGTTGTTGTGAAGTATTCTTTTTATAATAATTCTATTAGTTAATAAAGAAACAGAAGGCTTTACCCTAAAACAGTCGAAGAAAAATGTTTCTCGTCCGAACTTTATCACATCCGATCGGTGCCACAGGATACAGAGCGTGAGATACAGGAAACAGTGATCAACGACAACGGCATGAATAAAAGAATTTTTCATTTCCGAGTAACTTGATACCATTTGCCAATCTCCGCCAAACGGTACAGTAGCCCAAGTAGCTCCAAGTAGAAAATGAAAAATCAGAATGCCCACAAAACCATCTGGTGTGTTCGGGATATAATTTAGTGGCCAACAGTCGTCAAACGCAGGCTTTCGGCATGATTGACTCCCTCCCGGAGGTATCGGAATATGGACACGAATCAATTAGACCGAGGGATGTTGATTAAACAGCAGCAAAAGGCTCTAACACACAAGAAATTATCAATCACTCAAACCTATCAACTGCACACTTTCGTACGATTTTGGTTCGTAGGCTTCCCGGGCGCAGAGATAACCTCGGTGTCGGTGTAGCAAATTCCGTCCTGGATAAGCAATCCTGGGTGGCAAATCTTGGACGCACTCATCGAAAAGCTCCATCCGGCCTAGAATCCATCTATATCCACCGTTCTGCACAATCGTACGATAACGTTCAATCATTTGCTACACAAACACACACCACATCGTAGAGTCCAACCTACTAAATACACATCCCCGTGTACAAGCAGCACCATATGACCTCCTTTTTCCAGTGCTGGTGGGACTTACGCACCGCGTCGAAAGCATCGGTGCCCAGCGGAGCGAAAAACGGATAGCCGTATACGCAATTTATACGCAACTTAATTATGCAGCTATTTTCAGCCATTTTGACACCATACGCAATTCTCGCAAGCAAGTGAATTGAAGACCTGTTCCTTGCTTTCCACACCGGAACGATGAGAACTTCCGCAAAAGTGAACCGGGCGGCATTGTGTACGCATAAATCGTCTGCCCTTTTCCCCCAAGAGTGGTGAACTACCTGCTTCCCAACCCATCCTAACCTCCAGGACTTGCTATTGTTCTTCGCTCAGTTCGCACTGAAAGTCGTTCAAGAAAGCTGGCTCCTTTTTCTTCGAGGACGGAGTGCAAATGCCCAACCATTCTGTGGCCTCATGATGGGAGTGGTAGTAGAGTAGAAAACACCGATCGAACGTAAAGGACCTTTCTCCCCGTCGCGAGACTCCTGTAGCAACCGGGAGCCCTCGAAACGAACTCACCCATCCAGAACTCTATCAATCATCGAACGGGCATCAGGAAAATGGCATCGAAAAATCGAGGAGACCAAACGTTAAAAAACGGCACAATATTTAGGCACTCACACAGCAACACCGCACCGTGTCTTTCCCCCTTTAGCTTAAGCTACCCATTTACTAGGAAAGAAACAAAAAAGAAAACACCGGACGCGATCCTTTGATATATGAGAAATTCCACCCAGACAGGGGGCGGAATCTCGTAGCTGTAAAACTAAAAACAAAACAGTCAACACCAAACCAACCCAATCAAACTCCCATCCCCACAACAAGTATGCTCTCATTTCCTATCCCTCGGGGGCGCTTCGGATGGTTATGGTTCATTAATAACAATCGATTACACCGTTTAATGCTTTCAAATGAGTGGAGATGGATCCTTGGGCGTATGCTAGAGACTCCGGTTTTTAGTTTCGCGGGACCTTACAACCAACGACAATGTACCGTTGGAAAGGAATTGAACTAGACACACTACCCAATGGGAGACTTTTGTTTGGAAAGAAAAATGATTAATTGATTGGCCTCCCCTGCTCGAAGCGACTGCAGAACACAATGCTCTACCTCAAAACAACCTACCAAACATGGTATCTTAGACCAGTAAAATAGATAGATGAATCGGACTAAACAGCATTGTGTACGTTTCGTTCCAGCCTGTCGAAGCACACCTTCTATCCGATGAGAAGTCTTCATTACACAGGTACTGCCAATCGAAGGTCCCAATATCCAATATCGCATACGCTCATTACACACGGTTCATTCGTTTCGCGGCAATTAGCTTCCCCTGTGGTTCCCGCTGTACAGCGGGTCCTAGGAATGCGTGTGTGTGTGTGTGTGTGCGCCCTTAAACTCATGTTACACGGCGCTTGATTGCTTGTTAAGATTAGAGCTAAATGCTTACAACCGGCACCATTATGTGACGATACCTCGCGCACAAGCCAGTGACACACCACGTGCTTGGGAGTGGAAGGTGGGCATGGAAGCAACGGAGCAACCCAGCACGCTCTACAGATGGGCGCGCTGCTCCGTACTTCCAAGGGAAGGGGTGTCCAGGGTGTAACCTATCCTGTCCCGATGAGCGTCATTCGTTCGCATATTGATGGATGAACGATGTACGATTATGAGGCACCGGGACACGTATCAGAGGACGCTGGAGCTCGTTGCCGAAGCCCAAAACGCAACGCCACTGACAGGCCGCGATGATTGATTTGTTTGGAAAGAAAGGGTCCGACCGATGGATGATCCAGTTTGCTTTTGGGGGTTTCTTTCCATGGATAACGGGTCACAAGGGTGTTAGTTGTTGAAGGTGTGTGTGTGTAACAATTTCATCAAAATTGACGAGAATTCGTTCCACTGCTGGTGCTCAATCAAGAACATAATTAATGGACGCGATATGGTGTAGATTTCAAGGCGAGGTCTAAGGTCTCCAACACAGGATACACCATAAAAATTGTTCTCAAAACAATACATTATGCTCTTCAAATTGGTGAATTCAATTTCGATATACTCACTCCATTAAATCTCACTTCATCTCCATAAAATCTCTACGCAATTGTAATTTTTGTGCTTCTAGCGATTTCCCACCGCATAATAAAGAAGAAAATGTTATGCATTTTATCACCACTGCAGTGCAAATTTCTTTTATTTTTCCCCTAGGCGTCTTCAAGTCTACGCAGAACCATCTTAGCTAGAATTTAGTCCTTCGAACAGAAAAACAAAATAAAACCAAAAGACTGCGTCAAAAAATAAAACCAAAGAATATTAATGCGAGTGTAAATAAAAGCTCAACACGCTGTAAAATTATCCTAAAGAAGCATGTGAAATGCACGGATTAGAAGGGATGTAGTAAAAACCCTACTAGACTAGAGTGGCAGCATCATTAGTACACTAAATTGCGGTGCGGTGTACCAAACTTTTGCATATTCAACACACTTGGTACAATAAATTTCCGCAAGAAAACTCTGCTCTCTCTCTCTCTCTCTCTCTCTCTCTCTACACCGGCTGTGTCTGTACACTCTTGGGTTCCCCTTTAACACTGGTAAGAATTATACTAATCAGCCAATGTCAATAGAACCCGCCACCAGTCAAAGGGAAGCTGAGGAGACACACGCACACATTGATGAAAGTACCCGAGAGCTGAGGAAATCTAAGACATTCCAGTTTATGCAGCATTTTTCCAAGCATACATATGTGTTTCTGCGTTTGTGTCTATACACACACACACACACACGCATGGATTTAATGTGCCGGGAAGATCAACTCAATCTCGTAAGCGAATGACAGTTTACGATGCTTTACATGGCATGAATGTGAAATACCCATCGATCCTTCGCATCTTCAGGCCCGATAAAAGGCCCCGCTTCTCATTGACATTACACACTCTAGGCTCGGTGCTATGATAAAAGACCGCGGCCGTACTGAAAGGGCTGGGGATTGATGTCTACGGTGCCCCCGGTGAGCGGTTGGGAAACGGTTGATGCAACGAACCAACCAACGACACTCTTGTTTTTAAGGCGCTGGGAAAAAGAGCGAAGCGCGGGAAGAGACAGCTATCCATAATTGGCATCACGCTGCTGTAAGAACGTTCATGCAGCTTCAAGTATTGGGTTTTTCGCCATATATCCTACGGGAAACGGAGTAGCGTACGAGTCTCCCTGCTTATCGACCTACTTCCTGCTGTGTGTCGGGCAGCGGTGGTACAGTAACAAATATGTGACCTACTGTTGGGGTGATTTTTAAAACAAAACATATTTATCTGTGGGGACTGACAAGGAATATGTTGTTCAAAGGTTTCCAAAAACACAACGAAATTAAAACGTCGGTAAATCGAACCAAACTATAATGAACATCACATTATTCAATTTGAAATTATCAACTTGAAGATGGTTATTATAAAGCAATAAAGAATTTACTGTAAAAGGACTAATAATGATCAAGTGTAAACTGCTTCCCATAACTTTTCCCATAAAAGTTCATCCGTTTTTCGTTGCAATAGAGCGTAAATTAAGAACTGTTTACAACCAAACCAGGCAGGACAAGGGAAAGAGCTCCTCTGTAAGCAGGATTAGCTATTCAGTTAGTGGAATAATCGATTCGAATGAGCCAAAACTGGCTATTAAACACCTTTCCAAGAAGTAATGTCAACTTGGAAGACGATTTTGAGTCCATCGATATCACTAGGGCCTGTGATGACTTCAGCAATTTTTCATTTTTAACCAGCATCTATCAAGCAATCGAGCACACACCACATAACAGCACCTGTCCTGGAGTATGCTGACTTCAGTCTGAACATCTAATAGATTTTGGATAGCTTCTGTCAGTTGAGGTTAGGCTTCTGGACAGTCGAGCAGTACTCAGCAGTCAAACCGAAACAGGTAAACACATACTGAATCGTGTGATATTTGATGTACCTATTAAACGGATTGGTTTCTAAGCATATCATTTGGAAACAATTTCAGTGAATAAAAAAAGGAAACATTTTTGAGAAAAAATAATGGAGGATTATCTACAAAAAGCTACATGTTTGCTACATGTTACATATAGCATGTTCCGAATTCAATCGCGCGCGCGTGAATCTGTTTTACTAATAACCTCCCAATTTTCCACTTCCACTCAAGATTATTCAACTCCTCCTAGCTCAATCTCTCCTCCCCAACTCTGACCCGCATCAGAACTGCCCTATTCCAAAATCGTTTCCTCCTTCCCTAGAAATTAAATGAAATAATAACTTCCCTAGAAATTAATTGTTACACACTGAGTGGCATACATGAGTGGCAGACATTAATGTATAAAATTCTTTTAGTTTACATTGTAGAATATCTGCAAAACATCTCACTAAAATATACATTACCTTGCACACAACAAGCGTTACGTAACATTATACGGTGAGCAGAAATTCACCAATTTAACAAATAACCTGCATTAGCCAAGAACGTAAGACGTCATGCATATCGTACCATAGCAAATAAAATAAAATAAATAATAAATGAAATGAGGAATGTGATCCGGCACATTTTAGGCACTGATTGCACTGCGACCGATCAGTACAATAATAGCGACACATTTTAGGCGTGCGTAGACATTTTTGAACAAAATGTAATATCAAAAAAGAAAACCAAGGTTTGGGTTACAAAAAGTGAGTGTTAGAATTGGGTATAAATAAAGTTGCTATAAATGGTATAAATACCATTGGTTGGTATAAATAATAAAGTTGGTATAAATATAGCTCCACAGTAACTGAGGAGCTATCGAGACAGCTGTCTAGAGATAAGGTGCAACAAGCTAAACCCAGCGTTCAATTCTTTCTAGAGGTTTGAGTGTCCCCCTATCCAAGGTAAGGCCTCAAACCTTCAACATGGCCGTAAGGGACATTTCTTCTGAATATCCAAAGTCGGCTGGCCGACTTGCTCCACCGATGAGCATCGTGAGTCTCCCTACCAAAGGTAAGGTCTCGATGTCTCCAACGTTCCAGTAAGAAAGTTTCTCATCTAGAATCTTCAGACTGCCTTAACAGTCAGATGAAGGAAAAATATTGGTCCGCACAGCTAGCAATCACGTTGTTCCGTTCTCGTCACGATTATAAGTCCGAGTTTCTTCTTCCACCACATGGCGACCGTAAATGCAATGCTTCTTCCCCACCATAACATTTCAAGAGCATCATTTGCATGAGGAGCTATTTTGTTCGAAGAAGCTCGTCAATGATCACAACATTAGACTTTTTTCCGTTTAAAGGCTTGGGTCTTCACACTGCAGGACCGGGGTTTACATCCCATCCGCAATCCGGATTCCGTACCATTTCCTATAGTGCGGAATAATCCCATCCCATTCAACCCATTCAACGGTCGGCATGTCCTAGTACTTCGTAAAGCCAACAAATTACGATTCTTTGGACATCCGCTAGTCAATTTTTTGGTTTTTTGTTCCCCAAAAACCCAATGCTAGCAACATTTTATCCGTGAAACGATGATAACTGGCTTAAATCATCACAGACTCCATTATTTTGTGTAGAGTATGTTCTTTTTTTTATTTATAAAGGACGGCCAGGCCGTATTGCTTACAATAAACTTCAAATTAGTATACTCCTTTCATCTTTGCTGGGAGACATTTCCTTCTCCGAGCTGTGAAAGGGCACCATATCCCGGGTGTGCTCGGTTGTTCCGTTGCGTATATTCCGTCATCCAAAGCCAAAGTCGTGTTCATAGCGAGGGTCTTATTGTGTGAGGGCACCTTATCCCGGGATATGTCAGGCGTTTCCATGCTCGTGGTCCAGATGGTTCCGGGGGTCTTGATTGTTTTCCATTTCGAAGATTCCTGATTGTGTCCAATCTTGAAGTCTTCCTCTCCCTTTCGCTTGTATGTCTATCCATAGCATCGGCCGGTGCAACTTCTTCCATATGGTACCCAACCCTTCACGCATCGTACTCATTCATACATTCATTCATTCATACACGGAGTATGTTCTTAGACTTCATGGAATTTAAGTCACAGTAAAAAAAAACTCCGTAAAAAGCATAGCGCGGAGATATTTCTTCTTCTTTTTTACTAAACGACCTTCTAGGCCACGCCGGCCATCGTATGGCTTACTAGTCTCTCCGATACCACGTAGTTGGATAATCGGTCCTCCCGTTTGAAGATCGGCGTCGATGTCACCTGCAGCATCGGGATCAATTAACTTTATCAAAAAAAATTGATTAAAGTATTACAACTGGTTTTAAATTTTAACAGGTTCGATATTAGAAATCCAGAATTAACTATCGTGGGAAAATCGGATTTACATCACCATGCATTCAGACACAGATGAGGTGTGTGCCCTTTTTATAAACTCTCCACACATGCTGAAAAACGCATCCTCATGGTAACGGTCCCAAGCATCTGGTTCATGGGAAAGGTGAAAAGCCTTACACTGTCATTCCCTTCCCGGCTTGCTAACCTTTCTCCAGCGGGCAGCTACATCTCTCTCTCTCCCCCTCTCTATCTCTTTCTCCCACACATCATCCAACAAGTCTCACTGCATCCAAGCACCAACACCAAACAGAACAGACCTTCGTGTGGTGTGTAGTAGCTGGTGTTAGTAAATTCACCCCTTCAAAACCAGCCTCAGTACCGCCGCTGGATGTAAAATTGTTCATACGGTTGAGAGTGTGTGTGTGTATGTGTATGCGATTGTCTATTTCCATCAACCCTTCGTTCGTTCTGCTCCCATCGCCAACTACGGTTGGCGGCACTAGAAATAGGCAAGGATCGTACCAGGATCGAAAGGGACGATAGTGACGAGTTGGAAGAAAATATGTATTTTTTGTTTGCAATTCCAATAATAATAATACACACGCTGTGCGATGTTCCCCTCCGGCGTGAGTTACGCGTTTCACTCTCACCGGTTGGCTTTGCTCGCTCACAGTTTCTTCCAAGCTCGTGTCCGCTTGGCTGATGCGGCTGCTGCTCTTTCCTTTGTCCGCGGGTACGTGGAGAAAGGTGAAAGAAAATTGACGATGAGGAAACCGGGAAAAATGGTGAGAATGAACCTCCTGTGACGGAGAGCATACGGTTCTCATACGGACTCTCAGCCAGTTTCGGACGCATGCGCCAACATCCCGCGTACCCCAAAACAGGACGATGTCCGTAACATGTGGCATGGTGTTATGGAAATGTTGGCTTCCCTTCGAAACCTAGCCACAGCGTCACTATCTCTATGTGGCGGTGTGCGTTTTGTTCCGCACACAAGGCTATCCGAGCCAAAAAAAAAAAAAAAAAAAAAAAACATTTGTTTGGTTCACTGGAGGGACTTGTTGGTAGCAGCCAGTTGGTGCAAAATGAGCAACCTTAGCTGAGGAAAAATGGGCCACAAAAGAGGACAGCAAAAGAAAAATAATGCTGCAAAACACCTTAATCGAATGGGTAATTCCGAGTGATTGTTCATACTTTTATATGATAAATTCCACATAGAAATAAGACACATGAATTTCAACTACGTTATTACAAGGAAGAGTCCTGAAATGTGAACTCTCAATAACACTTTTCTACCTACCAAATTATTCCAAAGCTTTATCATGAAGGTCGTACACAAGTACACATTCCTTTAGAAGACTTTAAGTAAGACGACTGACAGTCCAGTAGTCCTGTTCTGACATCTTCTTTATACCTTTATCATCTGTCTGCCTTTACCAATAAACACCCTAGACGCAGTAAGGTGAAATACTTGAAAAAGCCACACACACAGAAAATGGATCTTGAGCAAATACGCAGAAACAGTTATCGTCACCATCATCATCATTGCCGACGACGACGACTACGCAGTCCTCATATTATCGCTACCTTTTCTCTCTCTCTCACACACCGCACGGAAGTGATGGTAAGCTCACTTAAGATAGAGGTGACAGAAAAAATAACATGGATCCCTATGCTAGATGATGTCCTTTCCTTGAATATCCCTGCCACCGACCAGGTCCCGGCCACCGGTGCACTTAACCATTCCGTGTGTTACTGCGTCGAAATGTCCAACTAACGCGACTACTCCGCAACGGGCACAACCATGCTGATGATGATGTGGAAAGCGAAGCGAGAAAGAGGAAAAACAAATGCACATAAAGACAAAGAATCGTTATTGCCCGAAATAAAAACAACGACAAAACAGAACGGTAATGGTGCCAACGACAGTGCTCCGGGTGGTTGAAGTAATAGCTCAAACACAAAGCCGCCCAGAGTCCCGCCAAGGACGTATACATCCGTTCGGAACATCCGTTACCGACTCGGCAGGCAAGGCTGCTACTACAGTCAACCAACGTGAGTCGGTGGTCGGAAGCGTAAACTATGGTATTATCGCCCACCGAGCAGACGAAGATGCTTTCGTCCAGTGTCGATTGGAAATGACAAGCAACGGAACAAACACAGATCAAGATGTGGCAGATAGTCGTTACTGCCATCAGGGCCGTACAGCTCTAGGTGTCTGTTTTTGTGGGAAGCATCCCGGGAAATTGCGGCGGACCTTTTTGCCTGCCCAATCTGCTACCGTCCTACCTTACTTTTTTCACATCCGAGTGGGAAAAAACACATTCCACAATAACAACAGCAAAACCTACTGCACAATTCGATTTAATTCCACCAACGAGTGGTGGATTGTAATGCTGCCTTCTGCACACCAAGAGTGTCCTTGTCTTGCCGCTACAAACCGTTTATTACTTTCGGGGCCCACTTTTAGTGGCGTTATTTTGCAGCCCCAAATCAAACCCAATCGTAGGAAGAAGACCCCAATTTTGATCGAGCAAATAGAGCGGTATAGAGCCAAACAGCGTTGACGATAGCGAACATGTTGCATGGTCAGGACGGCAAACACTGCAAGCCCTATGTTGGCAGGTGTTGAAAGATTCCTAAATTTTTTGCCCTCAACCTGCACATCTCGCAACTTCACTGCAAGGCTTGAGGCGATCCAATAAAGACAAGATAGCACCGCAAAAAGCTACAGAAGTAATCGAATTCTTGGAATGCAACCACCAAAGAGCAACCAGAGTAGCAGCTGGAACTGCAAAAGTAAGCACTTATGAAATGAAGGTAATAGGAATGTTGACCAGGGGGTACGATGTATGGTTCTTTCAGGCAAACGATGATCGTAAAAGGAAAGGCATGAAACCGGGATTGGATCGGAATCCGTATCGAAAACTACTGCAAGATGTGACACCCACCTCCTGGAGGGCTCATCCGAAACCGAATGTGCATTGCGAGTCGAATTTTGATATCTTATGGAGACGCCTGGTGTGTAATGATCCAAAATTTCTTTAATAGATCAACATTTAATATAAATAATGCTGAAATAAAACTTACTAAAATATAAAATTATAGTGAAGTTATTTTTAAACCTTTCTTCTAGCGTTTAGAGATCAAAATTAAGCAAAAGAAATCTTTACTCCAATATTATCATGCGATAGAAAATTACACCCAAACATGACTAGACATTTTCACGTCTACCTTGCCAAACACAAGAGTTAAAAAGAGCAAACAAAAAATATCGTTTCACACTCGAACAAGAGCAGCCCGACGCGGTACAAAGCCACCGGCTGTCTATGAGCATAGAGCCAAAGAATTCCAAAAGGTAAGATATTCGAAGGACCACTACTGTGTAGAAAAATATGCAAGAAAATGGAAATAACCATTACTTCTCACCCTGGAACTAGTTTCACCAAGCCCGACCGACTTCGAAGTGTCTGATGGGTGTGTGCCTGTGTGTGGATTGTTTGGTTGCTTCGAATTTACAATCCCTCGGGAGAATGCATGAATGTCTTCCCGTGGTTCAAACGTAGCGAAGGCAATAACACATCCAGCGCAGCCTACGCGCAGTAGAGGTTGGACGGGAAGTGGTGGCTTCTATTGAATTCTATTTAAATTTTTATTGATTTTATTTGCACATCGCCGCATGCCTCGGAAGCGAGCGAGCCCACCAGATCACCACTAGGATGTGAACCCGGGGAACGATTATCAAAAACCCCAACAGGGGCGACGATTGTACTCAAAAAAAAAACACTTCTCGCCATTTCCAATCAAAATTGAACCCAAAATGGCCTCTCCTGTTGCTTCAACTCGCAGGATCATTTCGCCTTTTAAACGATTCTTTAATGGTTGTTTTATTTTCCATGTGGAATAATTTCTTCAAATTATCTCTTGGGATTAATTTTTACCCGATTTTCTTAGGGTGGTTATTTGCTTGAAGTTGATTTTATAAAGACACTTACCCCACGCTAGTCCCTTCCACGCGACGCTTCTGCTGCGCGACCACTTGATTGGGGTCAGCCACTGGAAGAAAGAAGGGGAAAGAATGAGAAGGTTAAAATAGATAGACGAAAATTAAAATCCACCAACAACCACAGTATCCACGCTAAAGTCTCTACATCCACAGTATCCACGGTAAAGCCTTTCGCGAGAACATGCAAATCAACACCCGTCCCAAAGTAGCAACCTGGCCGACAACCTCCTGTTGCCAATTGATAGGTGTACAAGCCGAAATCATTTTCGCACGCCACGCCACAACTGTCACATCAAAAGCTTCCGAGACCGGCACACTTCTTCGGTGGGTAGGACAGCATTTCTATGGACGAAACTGATCCAACCGGTACACACTTACCGTTGGTGCTGGCGTATGTCATATCAAAGCCATAAATTCCGTAGCCCCACATTGTGCCGCTCGACTCGTTCGGTTTTGCGAGTGTCCACCAGATCGGTTAGCGCCAAATTGACAGGATGAATGAACAGTCGGCGATCCTTGGGCTCGCGAGTGCGAAAGTTCTACCAATCTGATAGCACTTTTTCTTGCAATTATGCGCACTGGTTTGAAACCATCTGTATTGGCATAACAAGCTTCAACTCGCGTTTTTCTCTACAGCTGTATTACCACTTCCTTGGTACGAGTAGGTTAATTTTCCAAACAAGCAGTTCAAAAACCGAGAAACACAGTCCCTTAATTGCTTGAATCGTGTTACACCCGATTTAAGTTACCCGCAACACCACTTCTTCTGGGCTAATTAAAATCGAACCATCGATACAGCCAATCAACACCGCACGCCACCATCGGTACACAACTAGACTAGACACACTCTAAGGGTTGCTGGGTTGTTGAGAGTTTGTGAAGCATGCAGGAAAAAAAACGACTGCCAGATACTGTTCAAACCACGCACACCACCGCACACAACCGGGACGCTGATAACAAGAAAAAGTTCCTTTTACCGATTTGTCTCCCAAAAGGATGCCCCTTCCATCCGTGGTCAGTATCATCTCCTAGCGTACCGGGGAAGATGCTCGCTCTCTCAGAAATCAACATTTCTTCCCCTTGGACGCGAACTTACAGTCACTCACGCGCCCTTTTTGACATAACGTGCGAGCGAAACACCTCCCCCATTCCTACCACCCATGCTGCCCACCAGAAAGAGTGTGTGTGTGTGTGTATGGGTGGCTACCATTCAACCCACCCGACCCGGTACCGGCACATGCTGCTGTCCATTTATCGGTTCTCGGGAAATGCGCATGACCTGGCCCGGGTTTGTGATAACAACGCAAGTAGATCGAGGTAGCTGTGGTACAGCTGCGGGTGTCATTCAACGGAATCGTAAGTCGGTTCTGAAGGGGGATGTGCGAAGGATATCAACTTTACCTGCCCCTCCGTAAGATAGCGGTGCTGCTGCACATTGAGTTCCCGCTACTGACACCCGATCTTCCAACGTTTTGCCGAAGAAGAAGTCCCTGAGCAGTGGTGAGACAGCGAGGTAGAGGCGCAGCTTGATTAGATTAGGTCCATTAGTATGCAAACCACGGTATGCACAGTATATACCGTGTCTCACGTGTTGTACCCGTCACGGAGACGTAAAACTTCCGGCAGCAACCATCCTTAAAAAACCCATCGCCCTTTACTTTGAAGCAAGGATGCTCCGGATCTAGATTGGGTTGTTGCGTACAGGAATGCCGAAGGTAGCAAACCTTTGCTAGGTTCGAAGTTGCGCACAGCGTGTTAGCGAATGCAGTTGGATGGTACTCCAGATGGATTTCTTAGTCTTTTTAAATTTTAAATAATATTTTCCACCACCAAGAGATGCTTACAACAAACAATGCATACAACGACGCATTGGTGCAGGTGGTTCAAAGTACACATCGACGATTTTTGGAGTGTATTTAGGTGCTTCTGAAGTTCCTTTTAAACTTCAAACGAAAGGCAAACAAATAAACGCAGTTAATTTCTTCGCCTGCTATCTTAACGCTCAGCTGATGCTCCCTTAAACCCATCCGAATGTTACTGACCCCTTTTCGGGAGGCTACATCTAAGTCGCACCCCGTCGGCCCAAAAAAAAAAAAAAGATGCCGAAACATGTCCGCGTGCACGTGGCACAGACCGATGAACCAATAATTACACGTACACCATCATTTCAAGGCCTTTGCTCCTATCCCACAAACTGCATTGGAGGAGCACTGTGCACCAGGGAAAGGAACCTGTTTCCAAAAAAGGGGATGAAAAAACAAGTCTAACCAAACACACACACACAGCCCGTTCTACTTCCGCACGGCAAACGTGATCGTGGAGCGTGTGGCTCACGCGACGTGGCGCATGATTGGAATTATAACAAAAATTAGGATGCAACCGTCATGCCGTCATATCGACAGGCGCCGCCACATGCCCAAAACCATGCCCGCGTACCCCACACACAAACACACATACACACAGGCCAGACAGGACATCATCAGGCGTCAGCCGAATGAATGTCTTTCACGTCCCAACCGTTTTGTTGCCGGTGGAAACGTGCCCGGCAGGCAGGAAAACCGGCTGGCGGCAACTGACAACTGGCCACGACCAGGGCCAACATGCCCAGCAAAATACTATACGGAACGGGAATGGCTTCAGCAACAGCAAGAAGACGCAGAAAAAACACACTGAAAAAACGTAACGCAACCCGAATCACGGAACACGCGCCCCCAACTGCAGCGTGATACGTGCAGTAGCGGAAGACTCGGGAGGTATCGGTAGTGGTCTTTCTTAGCTTTTCTTAGTTAATATGTGCGGCAGCATGCATTATACTTTTCGTGCCCGGCCCCAACAGTGCGAACCGAGCGTTGTACGGTCAAGGATACGGAGCAGCATTTACTCTTCAGGTAACGGTGGGTCAATCTTCTTGTGTGTGTGTGTGTGTTTTTTTTCTTTCTCCTGCTTTTGGTTTGCTTTGGCTCGTCCGAACTGCGTGCGTCCTTGAAGACTGTGTCTCCCGCGCGCGCGTTTGTCGAACCAGTTCACGCACCCCACAAACACCAGTCCCACACGAAAAAGGATCACCCCAATCCTGCTCCTCCTGGATCACTCCGAACCTCACCACACATATGTTGTTATATGCAGAACACGGATCAAACCACAATAAGAAACAACGGTAAGCACGATTCATGGATGCTACCACCCGTTTAGAGGATGTGTTTACCCACTCGCACCACGACCCCCTTCCCCGCTTTACCGGACATTATCTCAGCGTGCCGGTTGGCCAGCTCGTGGAGAGTCATCGATTTCATTAAATTTCTGAACAGGAACGAAAAACGGAACACCGCCTCCCCCAAGGGTTGTGTTGGTTCCATTTCTTTCTCTCGGGGCTTCTCTTCCGTCCAGCTTTCTGGCACGTTCACGTGCCGGCAACGATCCGCATGCAATCCGCTACAAAAACTACCCTCCGTCTGGACATGATGCCATCGGATGAAAAGTTGTGTGTCGTTGAGGTGTCGTCGTACGGTGGCGGTGGGTTGGTGGTCCAGGACACACTCAACTCGAGCAAAACCGCGATGGCGCACGTTCGGCACGAAAACGGCCAATCATACCCTTCCCATGCCGCACTGCTGCTTCCCCTCCAGACACGCTCCCTAACACTAACTCGCTCACACTCCTAGAGGCGGGCAGACAAACAGTCGATGAAACGAAATATGGTTCAAGGTCGGATCTTTTCATCACACCGTATACTACGAGCAACTACTACGTGTGTACTTCTCATCCCCGACCGCCTATCTCCCCCAGGCAGCACCACTAGCAGGGGGGCTCATTCAATCGGCGGTTCGGCAGACTGGGGATTAAAAGACGGAAAACACGGACGAACCACGCCGGTTCGTGACGGTTCATTCACAATTTTTGTGGCCACAGCCAGGTACCCACCCATCCAACCATACACTTCGCCTCATGCCCCTGCCTGCTGCAGCGAAGCACGAACGAGGGACACGAACCACGAAAGGTCGACAGAATACATCCGAGACAGTGTGACATTCGTGTCACACCGCTTTTCCGTCATTAGCCGCGGTAAGTGGTAGTAGCGGGGCGATGGAATGCAGGTGGTGTCCCATCGTGTGTCATTGGACACGTTGCGGTGCTTTTCTTCCGGGGGGAGATTTTTCAGTCACACACACACACAAACCACTGCTGTTAAAGACAGAATAGTCCATCGTCGATTGGTACAGACAGTGGGTCATTGGGAAAGGAAATGGCAAAAAAATATATGTACACCAATATCGATGAGAATCAAGCAAATGGTATATGTGTGTTGACCGGCGAAAGACTCACGCTCCCCCAACGGCACGGGTCGATTGATGACGATTGTTGCAATAATGAAAGCGAAAGTACATGCCAATCTTTATTCGTGCATGAATGGATGGATGATTCGGTGGGAAGTTTTAAATGGTGCAGGGCTTCTAGTTCTACGCCGCACGAGCGTAATGAAAAGGCATGCAGAGAATCTCTTTTGTGCAGAGACAAACGTCACGTACGAGTGTAGCAGAATTAAAGAATTGACATTGATTATGCCTTTACAAAACCTTTCAGAGGGATGTTGAACATTTTCTTAGTTTAAGTACTAAGTCGCCATACATTTGACCTGAATTTAAGATGTCTAGGTTCACAGCGGCTTCTAGGCACAGTTCTAGGAATAAGGTGACCCGGTGGTGAAGGCGACAGCGGCGCCGCTAATCAAACGGCAGGATCAGGGTTTAAATCCCATCCGGTCCGAGCCACCTATAATCAGGACTGACTCTAGTAAGCCATTCGAAGACCGGCGTGATCTTAGAGGTCGCTAAGCATAGAAGAAGAAGGTTCACAGCATTTTCAAATACGTATTAGAAATCGATCCTGAGACAAATAATCAATTCATAATAATGGAATCATCAAAAAGGAACCACTTTGCCGGATTACTACGTCTTGACAACATCATCATTGGATAACATTTAGTGACGGTGGTCAATCCTCTTTCGATCTCTATCGATCTTTTTCCAAGTTATTTTGAATTTCTCCACGTAATTTATGACAAGCACCGTCAATCCATTCCATTACATTCGACCATTTTCGAACGGGGGGATGCTAAGGACTATCTTTGGTGGTGTGTGCGAGCAGGGCTTGTGGCGAAGGAGAATAGGTCACGAGCTAGCTGAGCTGTTTGGCTGTCGCTGTCGCTGAAGACCCACCAGGAAGGTGCTCATCAGCGACAGTTTTGCTCAAGGATCAAATGGAGTTAAACTTGTCGGATATCGGATGCAACCGTGGATGGAGGATTGTAGACTACGACCGACTTTCCTGGAAACGAGTTGGCGACTTGTCCATGTCTTCGCGACGTGGTCATCCCTGAGCAGGCCAAGAGGAAGAAGAAGTTCCAGTCGTCCTCTGGATTTAAGTTTTTTTTTTCCTAACTTCGAAGGTTTTTTTTTTTCGTGCGAACGGTCTGGCCTGTATTGCTTGACTTATAAATACCACGCAAACCGGCTGGTCATTTCTCACTACGGAGGAACGCGGTCCGGATGGGATTTGAACCCCGGTCCTGTCGTTTGAAGACTGGCGCCGATGTCGCCTTCAACACCAAGTCGGTTTCTTGTCAGTTATCTTTGCATTTGAAGATCTGCCACACTATTTATTGGCTGGAGTCTTACCGTATTAGTGGATTTCTAATACGTTTCCGTCTTGCTCCAGATGTGGTAAGATATTATAAAACTTGCAGTGGATATAAATAATTTTCAAGAAGTTTAATTCAATACATCAAGGTTTTTCATCGCAGAAAGAACGAATCGTCAAGATATAATACTTTATTAGTGTATTAAAATCATGAGATCAAAGTCAATCTACAGCCATGGCACTGGCAGGGCATTGAGTTCACCAAACCCATGGCGGTATAAAAAGTCCTGCGTATTGGATAATATTCTGATTAGAATCAACTCTTAAAGAGGCGAATGTAGTCTCAGGGACTCAAAGCTTCTATAAATAATCCAAAAAGAAATAAATAAATTGGAGTCAACGCCGGGTTCTACTGTTTACAACAAAGGCACCGTTACAGCTAAGCAAACTGACTACTCAACACATTAGCCTAACGCTTATGCCTCCACAAAGAACTTATGCTGTTGCGATCGTCTCGAAATCTATTGTTGCTGTGTAGCCTCTAGAGTCAAAGAGCGAAAGTTTTCTCTTGCTTCTTAGACGTACACTATAACGAGCCAAGTGTTTATGAGTTGCAGAGATACTCCAGTCCTGACAAGATTGTTCAGCAGCTATCTGCAGCTGAAAACTATGAACAACATGATGACCAAATTTGACACGATCGCTTTTACCAAAATCACATTTGTAAATGAGAAAACGATCGTAGCGGTGACCAAGTGACGGTTGTGCTTGGTTAGATGACGGTATTGCTGGCGGAGATGTCATTGGAGCCCAGTAAACATTGTACATAAGTCAAGTAAACGAGAACGAGTTAACGTTCAATAACAGTAGGTCACCTATCATTTTGATAACAAATTAGATGGTAATTCTGTTCCTCGAACCAACGTTGCAGCAGGTTGAGGCTGCAAGAACACTTCGAAGTCACTGTGTGTAAAGCGTTCCATTTGTTAGGTCCTGTCTTACGTTTGCGGGAACATTTCCAGGATCCACACAACATAAAATCTCTTTTTTTTACCTGTATTATTTGAATCCCATTACAGAATTGAAGGACTAGAATCTATAAAAGCCTATATGAAAGACGAAAAGCACATATAGAGTTGACAGGCTCCTGAATAAAAGTAAATTTGAAGGTTCAAGTAAGCCTAGTGAAGCATATAATATCTCTTACCGTGCCTTCTATTCGGTCTAAAATCTCTCCTACCCAACGGAACGATTGACGGCTGAGTGTGTTTTCTTACATAAGATTACTAACGGATTGATTGATACCTGGTGCATACTTGCTAAAATCAGCTTTCATACTCCTAGCAGGGACTTAAGGCCTCGACCACTTTTTAAATCAACAGAATTTGGTTGAAATGGACTTTGGATAAACCGGGTGATGTTTTTAAAATACACAAAAATACTAACTTTATTTCATCCGATCGTAAGCCTGTGCTTCATGAGATATTAGACTTCTTTAAGGCATAAGAAGACAGTGTTAAATTGGGCAAATATAGGAACTTTGATCTCAATTTGTCTTCAACGTTCTCTTGCGTTGTTCTTCATATTATATCCACCAACTAATGAATTTGTATATATGACTTTGAAGAGCTAAATTCGACTAAAAGGGCTAAGGAAACTAACAGAAAACAAAAAGCGTCTGCAGCTAGCAAACACACTTTGACCTTCCAAGCATTACGTAACATTACTTTAATCAGTAATTAAAAACTCAAATAACATATTCAAAATTCAAAATAAGCCGATTATTTGTGCACTTGCAGCTGTGCAATAAATAATTCGCAAAACCCCGTGCCCAATTTAAATAAATGTACCAACGCGTCGGATAATCCTCGCACACACACACAGCGCTAGCGCATAATCGATTGCACTGTCTTGCACCGAGCACGCCAAAGCTGCTCACCACCATCCAAACACGTGGCTGCAGATAATCGTACGATCATCATCGGTTCGAATTATCCTGTCCCGGCAGCACACGCCCTTTACCACACGATTGACGATATTCGATAGTCGCAACCGGATCGGAAAACATATTTCATCATCGTCACCTTTTTCACCAAAGTTCGCTGCGTTGCTGGCACATTAACACGAACATACCAATTTTGCATTCCACCTCTTTGGCTCCCTCTTACTCTCTCTCGCCCTTCCAACGACGCACAACATCAACTGTTCCGCCAAGAATGTCGACCACTAGGGTACTTGTGTGTGTGTGTGTGTGTGTGTGTGTGTGTGTGTGTGTGTGTGTGTGTGTGTGTGTGTGTTTAGGTGCACCTTTTTTTTTTTTTTGCTTCTCGTCCCTCTCGACCCATTCTTATCATTTTATCTTCCACTGCCCAAGCAAACAACAAGCGCCTCCAGCGGTCAGCGATGAAATATGAAAAGAATGTGCGTAATGAAACGTTTAGCGAATTTTTCATCCTCTCGCTGCGCGCATCGATTCACTTTCTTTCCAGCAGCACCATGGTGTAGGATGGTGAAGTTGCCGCTTCTCCGTCGCCGCCAGTAGCTGCTGTGCTGTGCAAGGGTTGAACAATATTTCCTGGTTCCGCCCGCCGCCACCGCCGACGTGGAGCGTTGTCGCTTTTTATGTGGCTCATTTTTTATTCCCTGTTCCATAATTTATAATTATTATTTAATACATTCGCCCAAGAGTCGGACACCTCGAAAAGGGATGCGATACCCAAGAGCATTGTGGCAAAGAGGTGAAGAAAAAAACACACACACCGTCACAAACGCCCTTTGCTCGCACAAGACGATCGATTCCGGGCGGAGTGCTTTGCGCTTACTAGCTAACTGCTTCATTATTTATCAGTATATCCCGCATAAGGATTATAAACGCGTTACAACGTTTTTTCGTTCCACTATCGGTAGGTTTTTTTCCCCCCGCAGCATAACTACACGTGAGAAAGGTGTCCGCCTGTTCCGGGGTGTTGAGTAAAACGGGGCGAAGAGTGTACTTAATTTTTTTAATTTTATTTTCCTACATTTCAAACCACCCCGCTATGGCATCTTGCCAATGAATGATATTACATTTAATATCTTAATTAAAGATCGCAACCGATCCCGATCCGGTGGCAAATAGAGAGCGATCTTGCACACACGAAAACGGATTGCAACAAGAACTGTAATAAAACAGACACACACATTCGTCGTTTGCAAATGAATATTCAATAAAATGTGAAACGTTGCTGTTCGTACCGAGCGCAAACAGCAGATGAAAAACGGCATCTGGAAAGGTTGGGCGCGAGAATGCTTTGGCACTGACCGACCATTATCACCTCACAAAATGGGACGTTTTTAGTTATGAAGTGCTGTACAAGAATGTTTCAAAAAAAAATAAACACAATTCAATTCTACTAATAATATACCGTGTTTAACAAGCTCATAAATACTTTTTAAAAAACGAGTCGATACTAAAAAATAATATCCAAAAAAAAGCACCAAACTTTAATTTCGCTTTCTGAGCGTTTTTTTCCGTTTCTTGCCGATTTCAATTTTAATAGCTTTTGGCAAACCCCTCTGGAGACCAAGCTCGGGTTGGCCACGTGGCAATATAGTAGTTTCTTTCCTCATCGGCAACTACGATTATGCTACGAAAAGGAACCCGACCGATCGTCAACAGGGCGGGCTTTCCGATTAAGAAGCACCAGATAAATTGAAATCGAAAATTAAAAAAAAAAACACCGCCTTCCAACAGCCAACAGTGACCGGTGGTATAGTATCATCGTGCCTCATAAATAATAAAAAACTGTATTTCCACTTCGGAAATTAAAATGAAATAATAAAAAGAATATTTTACGATTGCGTATGAAGTTCAACTTGGCGCGTCACGACCATTCGCTCACTGTGCCGCACATCGCCTCAAACCATCGCTCATTTGACCGGTCAAAACGTCGAATTGATGGGCTATCCGCCCTATAGCCCTGACTTGGCACCCAATTACTTCTTTACATTCGCGCACATCAAGAAAAAAATGCGTGTCAACGAATTTTGTCCCCAGAAGATGCTATTGAAGCGTTCAAAATCCACGTTTTGGAGGTATCTTAATCAGAGTGGACAAAAGGATCCTTCGACAATTGGTTTGAGCGCATGCAAAAGTCATGAATGAATGAATGAACGAATAAAACTATTTTCGATGATAAATAGCAGCCTACGTAACAGTAGACAGAATTAAAACCTACTTAATAATGTCATGATAGGAAAGTAATAAGGAATTCTTCCAGAAATCGTCCAAATATTTGCCACGAAACTAAGCAAAACACGTGACATTAAACACGAAAAAAAGGGAACACACGTATGACAGTCATAAAAAGGAAACAAAAGCAACGAAAAAAGCCCGACATATGTGCAAATAAGAGAACGTACGATAAAATGTAGAACCACCATAGGCAAACTACTAACCAACCATTCCAAAACGAGCCACAGATTGAGATGCCACCAAGGGGAGCGCGAAAAAAAAAACAAGGTAGGAATAATAAAAGTTCATAAAATTAGGATTAATTAACAAAATTGAAGTCAACCGAGGCAGCGAGACCGAACGGCCGCGCTGTTTCAGCGTTGTCCGGCGAGGGGTGCATATATGCTAATAAATTAGGTAAGAAATGAATTAGTTTGTCAAAATACGGTCTCCACATAGGGCACACACACACACGCCAAAACCGAAGGGAAGAACACAGAACATACACACATACGTGTAATGTTAACAGACGGTATATCAGTGTTTGTATTCTACTCGACAACGAAAAAAACAAATTTAAGGCCCTTTCCCAAAAAATTCGTCCACCACGAGGACGGAGGATTCACCCGCTAGCGTCCCCATACGGCAGCCACACGATGTCTCACACACGGTGGATTTTGGTTTTTAATTTCTAAAGTGTCCCATACACCCGTGTGTCGCGTTTTGGACATAGTTATGGCAATAGTAAATCTTGAATTATCGCAATGCTCCCCGTCGGACGGCGCCATCAGATGGATCTGGGTGATAGTGATACGGACGGACACGGTTGTGTATGCCGTAAGAGCTGTGTGCCGCCGTAGAAAGCTTTTGTCCGAGTGACATTTTAATGCGTACCGAGCGTGGTCAATGTGGTGGTTATACGGTGCTTATCGTGCTTCATTACCATACCACTAAACGGGCCAGGAACGAACGCACGTTCATCATCGAAGAAAGTCCATCTCAATGAAAGTGAAAAATAAAAACATTTTATTTATGTGCCAGGAAAGGTATTTTTCAGCCTTTAGCAGCTTTTTATCTACACAGATACGCACACAACCAGTGCACATTAAGTTGGGAAAATAAGTTGATTAAAAAATGCTTTTTTCCCGCCCGTTTGCTAAACGTAGCTCAACAGCCCATCCCAAATTATTATCACTTCCATTTAGATTTACTCATTTTTTTGTTTTATCTGGGAATGTCTGACCATGGTCGAGGTTAAGCAGCAGAACTGTAATGAAGCGTAAATCACCAATAGTCAAGCTGATGGCTATTGACAACGCTATTTTGCTTTTCCCGTGCTAAATGATCATAAAAATGGCTCTCTACCCACTACCCAAGCACACCAGCCACCCCACTGGTAGCAACATGTGTGCCCAGGTGTGTCTAAAAACTAAAATTATCCACTCAAAACTCGACAACAAATTATGAAGACGTTTCCCGTATTTTTCCCCATGAATCAGCGGCGCGGGTGGGTAGAAACGTGGCGAGATGGCTTTAAATTGTGTCGCTAAAAATAGGTCCAGAGCTCGCTGGAAGCGTTGTTTGTGCTGTGTAGTGGCCCAGACCACTGTAAGCTAGTTGGGGACGGATGCATGTGTGCAATTGTTGCACGGATACTTTGTCATCTTGCAAATGACGATGACCGTTGGTAATGATGATACTGATGCCGATCGTCGTCTTGGTCAGCTGATGTTGCTAATGTGTAAGCTGTGTGGATTAGCATTAGCCATTTTAGTGTTTTTAATTATATTTCCTTCAGTGAACCAAATGATGCATCTGCAATAAAATATTACTTTGTTAAGCTATCTTTAGGCAGTGTGCTTTCAGCTCTGCGCAAGAACTTTGTGTCTTTAACTTCAAAGCATGACAAATACAAAAGTCCTTCATCAATTCCAAAAAATGCATCAAGAAATCGGTACGTAGGTAGAGCTATCTTCACAGTCTTCAGACGGCAGAACTGGAGTTCACATCGCATCTGGACAGTTCCATCCTAGTTTAGGACTGGCTATCCAAGCCATATCGAATCGGATATCGGAGTGAGCCATATCGGATATCCTAGCTAAAGTCTATTTAGGCAAAAAGATGTCTAAGGATTACATCATATTTTGTTGATGATCTTTACTCAATAGGGATCGATTCTAATAAGGTCTGGCGGCAGAAGCTGCAGGATCTCATATGGTGGCCTGCTGGTAGAGTACGAGCTGAGAGTGTAAATTCATTCGTATGCTGTCTAGACTTAAATCGAACCATCTTACACTTCAATACACAGCTTCAACTTATAGGGATCTCCCTGCAGTAACAGATTCTAGGTTTGATCATATTCTGTTCATCATGCGTGGAATTCGATAGGGCAAGACTAGGGATTTTAGTAGTCGTTTGGGCATCAGGAATATCCAAGCAGTGCCGATGCACAAGATCCTGGAACAGAAGGACTATTGATACGCGACGATTCTATTTGACTTCCCCTTTCTCCTCCTCTTGGACGTTCTCTATCGCCTGTAGGTTGTTATGTTTTTTCTGTTATTTGTTTAATATGACATTAACATCGATGCCGTTTTTCTGGCCTAAGGTGGTGAAAAAATTTAGTAGAAGCCACCTGATGTTGTAACTGGTGATTTTGACGTTGATGGAATGCGTGGGTCAAATGCTAAGGTAATTTTACCAAGTTAAAATTGCTTTCCGATTCATGGGTTCTGCCGACTAAGCGGTCTCCAACATCAGAATGCTGAACGACACAAAGAATTTGCTATCTTGGGAAGTCGAATCAAGTCTGCACGGTGCCATGTTTCAAATGACGTCACCAAGGTCATTTGCAACAGCTTCAAACGGACATCTGGCAGCCGTTTTGCACCACTACCGAGCACACCCGGGATAAGGAAATGTTTCCCTTCCATATAAGATTTACCTTGCAAGAATCAAACAAGTGGGATATGTGAGAATTGGAGAGTGTCGACTACTACAAGAGCTACTACAATTCATTCTCCAGAAGTGAGTGGACGTTAATAAAGCCAACATACGGTCAAAACCACTACTCTCAAAATGCCAGACGATTTCTTTCCGTGTTGCTTAACATATTTGAACAATTTGTAACAGTCATTATACAATTCAAAACGATTTTTCGGACTAATTTACCGTGTATATTCATGATATTTAGCTACTTCTAATACAGTTTACCGTTAATTTTCTTTTGTTTCGTAAACTTCCATTTTTGTCTCGTATCCTAACAACCTGCTAAGGTCATAACGATCATCTCTTATATCTTACTAGACTTATTGCTACCACGTAGTTGGTTAGTCAGTCCTCACTACGGAGGAACGGTCCTGATGCGATTTGATCCCTACGTTTGAAAATCTTCGCCGCTGTTACGGCTATAACCGCTACTACCGGACCCCCATTTATGAGGCATTTAATTTGCACCACTTAAGAAACAGTTGCATTCCAATTTCAGCACGATCTATCAACACGTCTGAGTTGATATTTCGATTAAAGTCTAATCGTTCATACGTAGGACTGAAATATCTACGGAAGAGTAATTCATATGACAGATCTCTCACATTTTTTTAAAATGTAAATAGACCTCAGGTAAAAATTTTTTTCTTAAAATCGAAAAAAAAACTAAATATTTTGAGCGAGAAAAGCCCGATGAAACTAGAAACTGATTGATTACCAATTGAAACATTCGTTTAATTGGAAAAAAAAACTATCAAAAACTCGATACTACACGCACATTGATAAAGACCGATGAGCAGTACCCCCCCTCTATCCATCCAATACAATCCAGACCCCACAAAGCACCAAATTATCGTTGTCTCATCAGTTTCGTTAATGATAGCAAACTTCACCATGATGGCAACAAGCAACTGTTTGGACAATCAGCGTTTAGGCACCCCTTTGGCACAAACAACCAACCCAAAGTTCGCGGCCCTGGTGACGGGACGAACCGTGAGTGAACATTCGGTTGGCGTACCTCGCAACGATCGAAACGACCGAATCTGCGCGGCTATAGATTAGCGTCAGCAGCTTATCAGGGTCACTGACATAACGTGGCGTGGCGCCAAATTTTACCTTGCCTTAAAAAAAAAAAGCCTAACGCAATGCACAAACACAACGCCATAAGCAACCGAGGGAAGGTGCAATGAAAATTCCATTTCATTCGCTTTTATTCACCCCGAACACCGTCCGGCACAGAATCGAACCGAATTATGCTCGGGTGGGTGCTCTACGCTGTTGTTTGAGTGTGGATGAAACCAAAGCAAATTATGCTCCGGCAGCCTCCAGGCTTTGGAGTGTGCTGTGTTAGTGTGGGTAATGTGTTTTTTTTTTCTTGCCTCTTTTTTCTGTGCCCCGAAAAGGTGATGAAACTGTGTCTGCGTCTTACAACGTGTGACCATACCGAGAATGTACGCCATCCAGGCTCTTTCTTCTTTATGCTCCGGCGGTAGTAATGCTGTTGGATGCTTTTTTTCAAAACCTCCCTTCCCACAGCGTTCTTCTACCCCTCGGCGCGAGGATCATCATCTCAATGCAATGTTGATCGCGCCTTGGCAGCATATTGAAAGCATAGCTTTGAGCGCGCTAAGCGCCAAACCGCTCCCCGGGAGAAGTGGTACCGGATCGGATGGGGTGCCCACGGAAAAATCGTGACTTGATTCCGATTGTTCGCTCTCTCTGTCATTTCCACTTTTTGTACGTCCGCTATCCTTCTTCTACCAGGGGCCGCATCGGCTAGGCACAGTTGGATGGCCAAAAGGGGAGGTTTGGTAGCGTCTGGCTTTGTGCTGTAGACCCTCCTGGTGGACAACCGAGGGTGCGCTCGTCCAAAGCAGACACACACACATGCAAACAAAAGGGGTCGACATTCCCGGGGAAGAGTTTCCAATTCCTGCCCACCGCCACAGATCCCTCCTCCACGATTTCCTAGCCTGCGAAAGGGCCTTCTCATAATCCGCGAGCGAGTGACCTCTTCGCGATCGCGACTACGATCCAAACGATCGAAAGGTGCTGCTACAAAGTCTTCGTCGAGAGGCATTCGAGTCCGTAAACCGGGTCAACGCTTATGTTTACTCCCCACTCCAACCCAAGACCCTAGTCAATTATCTAAACACAGGGTTTGTCTAGGGTGCCAGGAAACCGTTTCAGCAGGCCGATCTTTGGTGGTTATTGGCGTATTCGATTACTGATCAAGTTGACTATTGCATTGAGAGTCTACTGAGGACTCCCATTACACCATGGCAACGCAAAACGCGCGATAGCACACTCTCGGAACAAGATGCATCGCAACTGATGACGACAATTAGAGTAGGCTTGAACTTGAACATCGTGGTGAGCTGTTTAAAAAAACGGGAGAACTTATCGAGCAAAACAAAAGCGATACACGAAGACATCAACATTGCATGTGACAGTGGGTTGTAAGCACTACATTCGCTTCCTTTCTCCCACGAAAGAGGCAGTAATGCGTGCGTTTTGTTGTCTTGTAAACCACACGTTCTTTCACACATGAGCACGCACACACACACACTCGGACACACGGAACGGGAGCGCTACGCATTCAACGGCATACACACCTTTGGGGTGAGACATAATTATGCTTCAAGATCTCGTATGAGCTCGCGCTTGTTTACATAACAAAAGAAACACATACACACACGCACACAAGCCCGGATCTTCTTTATCCGGAGACTTCTCACCTAACCCGTTCGCAGAAACCAGGATTCTTTCCACGGGACAAACCTTTTTTTCACTCACGATTGCCCGCCCGAGATTAGATGAAGGAAAAGGTGAAGCCGCGATAAGTTTGAGGATGGTTTCGTGGTTGTACGCATGCACCACAAAGACGGTCTACACCGATTTTTAGCGGCACAACAAATCACTGCCTACTGAAGTTCCGTTCTTTTCTTTATATTTGGCACACCTTTGAATCCTTTACTGCCGCGTGAACAATACACACATTCGCCAATATTTCACCATAATCTCCGCGCGCATACACCAGGAATCTCACCCGAGCACGGTTCACGGTTCTACTACACGGGAGGTGGAATGCACGCACGGGCTCCACGGTGGTTTATGCCACCTTGACTTACCTGACGATGAGGAAGAATACGTTTGGGCAATCGCCGACATAAGCTGCAGACGCTGTACCGCGGACAAAACACTCTGGCGCGCTGGCACACGAAATTGGTCACGTTTTTTCACACAAATCACACACGCGGATAATCACACTACCCTTTTTTTTTTCGCTGTTGCAGCACGGTAGAAATTCACACAACCCACCACATACACACAATACGTGATGTTCGTAGGGACAGGGATTTGTTGCGAAGAAAAAATAATCGAAAACTTTGACAGCGGGAAAAAACACTTCATCGATTTGATCGCCTATTTCAAAACAAAACAAACGCTATGCTACCCAAGTAGGGGTTTTTGGGTCGGCCAGTTTGACAGCGAGCTGAAGCGTGTGAAATGCTGTCAGATTATTTAAGCGTGTGTGTTGTTTTCGATTGTTTTTCTCATAATTACATTTTTTGTAATATGTACGCTTCACTTGTAATGTGACTTTTGCGTAAAAAATGTTGAAAGTCTGATCACATGTCGAATTTTATCATTGTCTGCAAGTTTCACAATTTATTTTCATGCCACCACTAAAAGCGATTCTATAAGAATTCATCATCAAACAAAGCATTATGGATACTGGCGTTGGACGCTACGATGTAACACACTTGCCCAGCAGCGTTATTTTGAAGAAAGAATATTTTCAAGAACAAACTACTTTTTATTGATAAAAACATATCCATACTGAGGAATGCTACTGCAATCAATGGGTTAATTATTAAGTAATTCTAATTTACAACAAAATGTGAAAAGTGTTAGCGTATTAGCTATTTTTCTAAATATAAACACATTTATGCTGGAATATGCTGTCAAATAATGTGACAGCATTACCTTCGCTTTTGCTTGAATTTATTTCAGGCAGGCTACTTTCTTGATAACGCAATATGGGTACATGATAGGACAAAATGGGTTATTTAATTATATTAAATTGATATGATTGAATAATACAAACTAAATAAAAAAATATGCAAAAACCATGCAAAAATACATAGACCTCTCCTGTCCGATTTGTGACTTCAGAGTAACATCATTTCATGCTCAGATACACAAATTTCACACATTGCAGTCGGGCGGTTAAATACTGATAGCGTTTATGATAATATGTAATAGGTAATATGTTTTCATCTGGAAGGACTAGACACAGAATAATCCATCTACACTTTGGTGTCAATTAACCGTTTTCTTATGCCTCTACAATCTCGACGGTTTCATCGGAATGGTAAAACGAGACTAAGATCGATATAATGATTTATTAAAAGAAAGCAACCGTTTCTCAAAATGTTTAGCTTTATTTAAAAAAAGAAACTAGGATAATTCGTTGGAAATTGGCTTCACAATATAACTTTTATGTTAAGTATAATAATAGATGGTATTAATTTAATGTTCATCAGCGTAGTTTTGGTCTTTACCTCGTGTGTTTTAATCGCATTCGCTTGTTCTATATGTGTTTACTACGGGGGAACGGTCCGGATTGGATTTGAACTTCGGTCCTACGGTGTAAAGTTCGGCCGTGTTGTCACATTACTAGAAGGCTTTCGTTTATTTTTTAGCTATGCTACAAATTTTATCGGTGAAGAATTGACTTTTGTTTCGGTGCAAATAATTCTTCAAAAAAACTTTTAAAATCTGTTATTAAAAAAAAAAAAACTTTCAATATATACTTTCAAAACGCATTACGAGACGAAAACCAAAATATCAGAAGAGTTGTAGAAAAACCCTCGAAACAAAAAAATATATATTGGAATACGCGAAAAAACCTTGAGGCAAACACAAAACTAGTCGAACTATCGTCAAGAGGAACATTATGAATAATCCTCTACATTTTTTGTATCAAGAGTCGAAATATCTCATCATTTCAAACTTTACTGCACTTTTTTACAATTTTACCCATCTTTATAACTGTAACATTCTTTATAGCAATTTTTCCGCTAAATCTACTTCAACAGATTATCAATCATACTCTTCAACCTGCTGCCGGGAATGAATGCTTTCAAACAATTGACGTTAAACTTGCATGTACCATCCACCAAAAAACACCGACAGCCATCCATGTGCGCATGACCCTGGGAGAAGGTTTTCCTTACCCAGTTCATTTCCACCATTTTCCATCATCAAAAACTTAGATCTTTCCCAGACACGGTCCAGCGAGGACAAGAAGTGAAAAATTGACCCTCAAGTCGCACGGGCGACATTCCGTCGCCTTCGAAGTGACCAATTTTATCTGCCGGACTGATTCTGTTATCGATACGAAGCAGATACAGCGTTAAACAAGAACTGCTGCTCAAACATCTCGTTATTGCTAAAGTTGCCTTCTACAACGTTTTCCTGTGCGTGTGCGTATGTGATTGTGTTTGCTTTATTGAGCCAATTTTTCCATATAGAAAAGGATGTGCAGCCTGTTCTAGTGTCCTATCTAATCGGTCAATTATGACGATGGTGAATGTCTGCATTTCTATCGACCAGTATGTAAATGTCTACACCCTACGACTATTTCTTAATCGATAATGGACAGGCGAACGATGTGCATACGTAATTTAAGGTGCTGCAAATCGTCACCAACAAGTATGTGAGGATATCCGTGCTAGGAACTCCCCTGCAGGGAGGTGTACACGGCCGGACGGATCCGTGATACGCTGCAGAACATTTTCCGTTACTGCACGGGTGAAAAGTAACTGCAACGTTGGTTCATCGCTTAGGCCGCCGTTGTGGAAGAATATTATATAACGTTGTTTAATTAAAGTTGTAAAAACTAATTCCTCTCTTGAGCTTGCTAAATATGCAACGTAACGGATAAAGTTTCCGCCCCTACTCCCATCACCACCACCAACGATCCCTCCAGCTCTCCCCGTAACATTTCCGTTCCATCGATTGATGAGCCAGCGGCAACCATTATGGCTCGCAAAATTCCGTTCAAAGTAGTGTTTGCGTCAGGTATGATGGCATTAAAATTGTATAAACACCCTCGCCTCCACTGCGTTGATGTGGAAGGCCAACATGGGCAACCAGTGTTGTGAATACGGTTTCGTTTGTTCCTTTCCCCAAATTAGACGAGGATTCGGACTATCCGGCTAGCGAGCTTAACAGTCACAGCCCGACCGTGCACGGATGGCGCTCGAATGCCGATAGCTCCGTGAGTCCGAAAGAAATCGTGCTACGGTTCTTCCATCCAGCACGCATCGTACGGATACAGGTGCTGGCCCATCAGTATTACATTCGTAAGTATCATCCTCGGAATACGCAACAAGAAAGGAAGGAAGAACCTTACAGCCACGAGAGGTGAGCCAACAGCTCCGCAGGTTCATGCGAGCTCATGCATCGCCATGAACACGGCCGGTGAATGTTGTTGTTCATCATCAGTGAACACTCGTGGCTCGCTCCCGTAGTTAAAATATTCACTTCGAAATCTCTCGCTTGCCGTACGGTAAACACGTGGCGAATTTTATTGGTGTTTATATCCGGCGCACGCGAGAGTGTTGGTGACTACCGGGTCGTTTCCGGTTGTGACTGTTTTCTTGCGTTGACTGTTGGCAAATGCTTCGATAAACAAGGATTAATTGATAAATGGTGTGGAAAACTGTACGCGCGTTGGCTAACAGCCGAGCCGAGAATTCAAATTGATTATACTCGAAACATAATTCGTTGCTACAAGACTTATCGATTTATCAAAATTGACCAAACGACCAAACTACCCTATTTACTGTTTGGAATAATATTAAGCGAATGTCTCATACCCGATTTATTTATTCTAGCGGAACGCATCGAGCTATGGATACATTACTCGAGCAAAAGTGCTCCCAGTACACCCTCGAGCCAAAGCTTCGAGTATATGGGCTTTGTGGCACTGTCGGATAATGCCAGCACTAACTATACCTCGCGAGAGCTGCAAAGTGTGTCCGTGGCACCGAAGGTTGGTTCCCACCTAAAGCTACGCCTCGGACCAGCACATCCGAACCAATACAACAAGGATAATCAGGTGGCTCTGCTTGCGATCAACATACTTGGGGAGGAACTAACCGCCGAAGAGCTGGCTGCATCTCAGGGCAACGTAACGTCACTACTGAACGCGATACCAGCGAACATCGACACCTTGAACAGTTCGCTAGCATCGGCTTGTGACGATCTGTCCTATTCGATGTACGTGGAGGAGAGTATCTGTGAGGTTGTGCGAAGGATGGAGCTGTTGAAGGTGCAAGCTGTTCAAGGTGAGTGTGTTGCTTAAGTTTATTTGGAGAGTCATCGTCAACTCCTACTCTGCTTAATTTTTTAGACGAACGCTTCGAGTATGCCCGAAAGTTGAAGTTATGTATGGGCGCCCTCCGTACGGCCGGTGAGCGACTTGGGCGGTACGCACTAGCAAAGCGACAGGCAGTGCAGGCAGAGGACTTTACCACCGCACGCTTACGCAAGGAGCAGATCGAAATGTACCGGAAGGCTGTGTTTGATCAGTTGCGCGTGGAGCTACTGCTCCAGAGTGACAAAAGCGTCACGAGTAACGATTCCTGTTCGGAGCTGTACGCTTCCAAGCCAACGTTGCCTTCACCGCCCAGCTTGCAGGATGTGGCCAGTGCGTTATCCGGCGATTCGACGCTACCCCACGCACATCACCTACACACACAGGTTGGCCAAGACGGTACGAAGCTACCGGCCGGTGATGCGACTGATTCCACCGCCAGTAATTCCACCACAACCACAGCATCGGCATCGAGTGGTGGTAGTACCACGGTAAAGGCGGATGGACGCGTCTCCCAGCAAAGTCTTACCCGTCCGGAGGAGCTAGCACAGAGCTCACCACTGCTGAGCCACAAAGGACGAAGCCCGATGAGGTCACCCACTAACACGGGATCGTTACGACGTCGGAACAAGAGTGCACCGCGTAACAGTTACGAGGATTACGATGAAAGAGCGATCCCTACTCTCAGGTACGAAGCTGATGGTTTACTTCAACTGCATAGTCTCAATGCTGATATTGCAACGAACTCTTTTACAGTACACACACGAATGACTTTCTACGGGAATGTCAAGGTACGGCCATGATCGAACAGGAGGGTGGGAAGATTCGCTGTAAGCTAAATGATCGCGAACGTCGTCAAGCTGCGCTACCGATATTGATCTTTGGAATGGAATTAGTTGAGCTGATTTACTCGCGCCAGTATACGGATCGTGAGGAAGGGTTGATACGATTGAGAGGCATCCTGAAACACGAAATCGAACCAGAACCACAAATTCAAGCGGCACAGGCTGGACCGAACAAGATATGCCGTGGAGCAACACTACTGCTACATCGAGGTGTCCGGGATGCAGTGTTTTCCGTGTTTAGCCAAGCTACAGAGACGGTACGAAGCTTGTTCATGGAGTTCGTTCCCAATCGGTAAGAAAAAATGCTTTAATTTAGGCTGATCGGATGAGTTTCAATGAGCTCTTGCCTTCGCAGAGTATCCCCGAGCGAGGTGGCACGATCAGTCGATCGTCTCTTGCCGGAGCTGCTGTCCAAGAGTGGCGATCCATCCGCGCGCGTTCACACGCTAGCACAGCACACGATCCTTAGCATCGCGGCTTGTCCGGAGGTGCGCGAGCAACACCTCATCGCACCGGCCCTGTCGCGTCCGGTTGGGAACGGGACGCATCCCCGGCTGGCGCTGAGTCGCATGCAGATGCTGGAGCAGCTCGTGCTGAGCCAGGGCATCTCGAACGACAAGCAGAGCGGGCTGGCCTGTCGAACGCTCTCGGAGGCCGGCTGCTCCGGTATCCACCATCCGGCCGAGTCGGTGCGAAAGGTCGCCGAACGGGTGCTGCTGCTGGTGTACAAGGTGAACCCGCGGTTGGTACGCAAACAGCTTCCACCGGACGATGATATCACGCGCCGCAATCTGCTCTATCGGCAACTGTTCGCTGAGTTTGACAAGATCGATCTACAGGTAAGAGTCCAACCCATGATCCACTCGGCAGAGTAACACCTTAACTACATTGTTGCTTCTTCCACCGACAGCGCAAAAAGGAAATGTTGGAAAACAAACAGTTCTGTGGACCCGTTTCGTTTGCCGGCATCTGTTCGCCACCGATGTCTAGCAGCTCGAAGAGTTCCCCACCGGTGGAGATCCGCAACAAGAGCCGTTACGATGGCCGCACAATCGTCAGTTTCTCCGATACACAGACCGGTAGTTGGCAGTCTAGTTTCAGTTCCATGAAATTGCAGGATACCCACTCGAGCCCGGTACGGCGGCTGGATGCGACGACCGCTGGCATCATCAAGAGCAAGAGTGGACACGCGATCGGACATCACGGTCAATGGGCAATGGCGGACGCGCCGGTTACGAGTGCGACCGTCGATTTGGAGAGCGCCCGGGATAGTAATGGTGGTGCGTACTACGACAAGCTGGAACCGGTGGCCGGTGGACACTGCAATGGGAAGGATCGTCCCAAGCTGTCCCAGCACAAGACCGCTATGTATGATAGTACGATCGGGTTTTTGCCTGGCACGGCGGGCGTACCCGAAAACGGAAGTGGTTCGCGGAAGAGCTCCAATTCTGATTCGTTCGAAGGCATCGAGAGTGAGATGTGAGTATGATGGAGTAGGGTGATGTATGTTGTATGCTGTTCTACAAAAGCATTATCGTTCTAGCCGTTGTCCGTTTTGTGATTGGATTTGTCATGGAGATCCCACCCAGCTAGACAAGCACTACTGGAAAGCGTGCCCCGTGTTGACCAAATGTCCTCAGTGTAGTCAAATATTGGAGGTGGCGGCACTCTCCGGACATTTGATCAGTAAGATGCACATAGTTACCGGATAGGGCAAAGACGTTGTATTTATGAGTTTGAACTTTACTTGCAGACGAGTGTGAAGCCAAAACTAGCTACTTGTCCTGCGAGCGGTGTACGGAATCGGTCCATAAGGATCTTTACGAATATCACCTGATGGAGGACTTTTGCAGAGGTGCCATTTCTCGCATGTTTTACTGTACCGAATTGATAAACGAAGATGTAACTTTTCTTGTCGTTGGTTGTACCTTTTCTAGAGCTTACCACAGGGGCAGCCCGATGTCCACTGTGTCATGACGATGTGCTACTTCCGCTGGATGGTGGCTGGAAGCGGCATCTGCTCAGTCGTGCCGGTTGTCTCGGGAACACCCGTCGCCGAGCTCCAACTCAGTGATGTTGGCGTTCCGGTCGGAACGTCGCTTTTTCCCACATTTTCAATCAAATATTCCAGGTGCACGATTTAGGTAGACATTTAATGCAATCAGTGGTGTTAGCTTAAAAGTAAAAGCTGATGGCTTCTTCAAGCCGAGCTTAACAAGTAGATACAAGATCATTCGCGTTGGCTCTGGTCAAGTATGAAGTTTATAAAGATACCTACCTTAACAAACGGAAAGACTTACGTGCTAAAGCAATGTGTTTGGCAATGAATATTTTATAACGCATTCGTTTCCGTTACCATCGGATTGGAAAATGCTACTTACGCGCACTTACGAGACTTTCAAGTTTCAACCACAACACACAGACATAGACACCACAACACACAGGGCCACAGCTGTAACGCAAAAGACTTCTCTTATTGCCAGTATGCTAAACGCAATTCGTTGCTAAACTTTAAGGTAAAGGGCTTGTATCAGCCAGAGAACCAAATCAAATCGTATGAAAACAAAAACAAAAAAACTCACGGAACCTCACACAGGTGGAAACACAGGTTCTCGTGGAAGAAGTAAAAATATTAAGAAACAGATCCTGCACACCGCCCAGTACTCTGACCGTGTGTGAGTGCGAGCAGTTAGAAATGGGATTACACTATTAGCAGTTTTACTAATACTTTTATCGGTAGTACAATTTTGTTGTCTAGATTTTTTAAATGACAAATGAGCGAGAGAGGAAGTACACACAAATCAACCGCAACGCAGGTATTTGAAGGCCAGGTTAATCTCTAATCAATCGAAGAAAAAAAAACATTTTGATCTCACGGCCAATTCGGTGCCGGTAGTAGTGGTGATACTTAAGTATTGAGTCGTACATAACAGATAAGTAAAAAAAATCGATTTGTCCAGCTCGAAGAATTCGGATCAAGTAAACTTATTTCCCGTCCTTGAAAACAAAAGAAATCATAAATAAAAATAAAAAAACGAAAAAAAATCACAAACTTTCAAGAACTATATGCCTTTTTCGCTTGTGTGATGATTGGAAAGAAAACCTAAATTTTAAAAACAATAGAATATTTGTAAATAACATTTTTGAAAGGACCATACGGCAAAGAGCCGTCGTCTGCAAGTAAAATAAAAAAAGATTTTTGAAAGAAAATTATTTTTTTTAATTCAGAAGAAGCGTTAAGTCACTAACGGCTTACAACTATCAAGAATTTGGCCCCTGCATCCTCCATTCCCATCCGATTAGTTCAAAAGGTTAAATCCAAGTGAAATCAACGCCAGGTTCATCATTCTGTCCATCCGGAGGGCTGTAGTATGTGAGTGACGGTGATAGCGTCCGCAGCATCTCTCTACAAGTGTCCGAGCTGCAAATACAGATTACGGTAGAACTGAGCCAACTTAATTGGCAGGTCAGAAGGTTCTAAGTGACTCTCGAAAAATCATTGTTAAACCTAATTGCTGTGAAGTTTCGTGTGGTTTTAAGAACAATTTTGTCTTTTATATGATCGCACCGTGAAGAAGTTTTTAACATGACGCACATCGTCAGATCATCTACCGTATGGCTGGTGCTACTGGTAGTGGTCGCCATCGCAGCCGGTCCCGTGCCGCTCCAATCCCCTGCCAATGCACCCACACCATCCGAGAGTGAAGTTCGCCAATCGCTGGAAACGATCGAACAACGTTATCAGCAAGCGAAAGCTCTGCAAACATTAGCTGCCTGGGAGTACGGATCGAACCTAACGCAGATTAACCTGGCAAAAAAGACGAAAGCCGCTGCCGAGTTCGCAGAGGTTGCTAAGGTAGGTAGACTGTAATAAAATGGTGGCATGGCCATTTTAATTACTGAGTAGTAGTGACCTTTTGCACTTTCCCATCGACAGACAATAGCCGAAGAACTGCGCCTATTGCCGACCGATCAGCTAACGGATGACGATCTGAGGCGTCGAATTCAGAAACTTTCCAAGCTCAAGTATGCCGTACTGCCAGCGGATCAATTTAAGGAGCTGCTGGGTGCGATTGCAAACATGGAATCGAACTACGCCAAGGCAAAGTTCTGCGCCTTTGGTGATGCGGCCAAGTGTGATCTTTCGCTCGATCCGGAGCTGACAGAAATCTTTGCCAATCATCGCGAACCGGAGGAACTCAAGTACTACTGGGTACAGTGGTATAATGCAACCGGTGCACCGGTTCGCGAATCCTTCCAGAAGTACGTTGAGCTGAATAGACAAGCGGCCCTTCGGAATAGTAAGTAGTACGGAAATGGGACAGCAGATCGATGGTGCAATACGTTTGATGTCCTCCAGATTTCAGCTCCGGTGCGGAAGTTTGGTTGAACGAGTACGACGATAGCACGTTCGAGCAGCAGGTCGATGATGTTATCGAGCAAATACGACCTCTGTACGAGCAGCTGCATGCGTACGTGCGTTACAAGCTGCGTCAAAAGTATGGTGATAAGCTGGTGTCTCCGACGGGTCCCATACCAATGCATCTGCTCGGTAACCTGTGGGCACAGACGTGGGACAATGTGAGCAATTTTTTTTTTTTGTGGAGCAATTGCTGTTTAATAGCAAGCTAATCTGTTTGCTTTAAGATTGCCGATTTTACTACACCGTTCCCGGAGAAAAAGCTGCTGGACGTTACGGATGAAATGATTCGCCAGGGCTACACACCGATCAAGATGTTCCAGATGGGAGACGATTTCTTTACCTCGCTCAACATGACAAAACTTCCACAGTGAGTCGTTTGTTTAGAACGGTAAATTTAATAATAACATTCTAATGTATACATGTTCTCAATGCATGATCAGATCATTTTGGGAAAAGAGCATCCTCGTCAAACCGGCCGATGGACGCGATCTGGTGTGTCATGCGAGTGCATGGGACTTTTACTCGATCGATGATGTACGGATCAAACAGTGTACGCGCGTAAATATGCGTGAATTTTTCGTCGTTCATCACGAGCTCGGCCACATCCAGTACTATCTGCAGTACCAGCATCAACCCGTCGAGTATCGGGGTGGAGCTAATCCCGGCTTCCATGAGGCCGTCGGAGATGTTCTTTCGCTGTCCGTATCGACACCAAAACATCTGAAGAAGGTTGGCCTGCTGAAGGACTACGAAGAAGACGAACAAGTGAGGATCAACCAGTTCTATCGGGCCGGTGTAACGAAGCTGGTGTTCCTGCCGTTCGCTTACACACTGGACAAGTATCGATGGGGAGTGTTCCGTGGTGAAATTAAGCCGAAGGATTATAACTGCAAGTTCTGGGAGATGCGATCGCGCTTTTCAGGAGTTGAACCACCGGTCGTACGTACGGAGCAGGACTTTGATCCACCGGCGAAGTATCATGTGTCGGCCGATGTGGAATATTTGCGATACTTCGTTTCGTACGTCATACAGTTCCAGTTCCATCGGGCCGCGTGTGCACTGGCTGGAGAGTACGTGAAGGGTGATCCGGAGAAGACGCTTAACAATTGTGACATTTATCAGAGCACGGCTGCTGGTAATAAGCTGAAGTAAGTTACTAAATTAAGTAAAAAAAGGTGAGCTCAGGGTGTGCTAAATGCCGATATTATTTGCAGGGAAATGCTAGCGCTGGGATCATCGAAACCGTGGCCGGATGCGATGGAGGTGCTTACCGGCGAGCGTAAGATGAGTGCGGATGCTATTTTGGAATACTTTGATCCACTGTACCGATGGCTGTTGGAGGAAAATGCTCGCGTAGGAGCGCACGTTGGCTGGACCGACTCGCAAAGTATGTTTCAATATGAGCAATAGAAATTATTTTATTGAATTGGGAATAAATTATTTTGCTTTTTATTTTCAGAATGCGTCTCCACCATTGCTCAACCAATCGACTTTTTGGAGACTTAAATGAGACCTCTTGATCTTGACAGTAATACTGTGGAATAGAATTAACTTGTTTTATATCTCAATTTTGATTCATTAAGTGGACCTTGAATAAAGCATAAATGACTTACTACTAGGGCAAATAATTCATGTCTTTATTTGTAACTTTTAAAGAACGCAAATCGCTCGCATATCGTGAGAATTTCAAATAAAAATAAAAACATGTTTCAGACCAACAGACCTGAGAGTTTTGTAAGGTATAGGACGCACCAGACAAATAAATCAAGTTTTTTATTTATTAAGGCGTTGAAACCTGTTCCAGCTTGCGTTCCTAATTTTCGGAACGTTTCGCACGTTTACCATCTTCACTTGCGTCATTCCGTTTAATGGCCGGCAGAAGAACAATAACTATGTGAAAATAATGTGACACAAGCGATAACGTGTGAATGTTTACTTTAAAGTTATGTTTCGGTCAAGCCTTAGGATGAGATTAATTACTAAGAAGCGATTATCAGATCTTAGTAAAAAAGGATGTTTAAGTTGAATATTTCAACTTTACTTTCTACAAACAAACACTTTGCAGTGAAATTCCTTCGTGACAAGCCATAATCGATATAGACGTATAAACGGAAACAGAACGATCGATTGGACATCCAACACTGTGCTGCGCACTGTACGTGGCAGTAGATAAACATCTCGTGATGTGATAAATATCATCTAGATTGTCGTCTTTTTTTTTCCCTGCCTAGAGTCACATCATCATCATCATTTCAGCATCGATCAACGTAAATACGGGAGCTATAAAAACGGTAACGACCACACAATCCTTGTCAGAGTAACTCGGAATTTACTGAAGCAAACGTATCGGGCGAATTCAATTCCAATCCGGATCATTGGTAGCAACGCTATCGATCGACCAAGAGCCATGGCAACGCGTGGTGTAGTGGAAGTGATCGTGGTGCTGGTGTTAATTGGTGTGAGGTCGTCAACAGTGGCACTGCCCGCCAACGATCTAAATGAGGTGGAAGTGAGTGAATCGATGGCACGCAATTTTCTTAACGAGCTGGAGAATGATATACTGGAGATAAACTACAACACAACCCTGCAGTCCTGGAACTACGAAACGAATATTACTGACGATACGCTTGATATGCGCAACGATGCCGTCGATGATCAGTCACGGTTTCTCAAGGTATAAGACAGGATTAAGTTTGACGGTTACATCATCGTGTGGTGGATAGAAGTAACGGGAGTGCGGATTAACATAAGGCGCCTCAAAATTTGCCCAGTTCTACGATCAATCGGGAAGATAGAAACGGCTTTCGGCGATTTGTTAAACTTGATCGTGCAGTTGTGGGTCTAACTGGTGGTTCGCTGAGGTGGATGGTGTGGTCCACATTTTGCATCACTTTCGTTGAACTGGTTATACTTGTTTGGAGCTTTGGGTGTTGTGTTCTCTGTGATCTTGATCTTCTTCGGAATGGGATGTGAAACAAGTTTTTTTTTTTTGGGTGGAAAAGTACTTCAGTCGATGTTCAGTTCCGTTTTTGTTGATCGTGCGTTGAGGATTCTCGTCAGCTGTCGGGTGAGAAAACCGGAATGTGATTGCCATTGGGATTTTATTTTGTAGCAGATACAGGCTTTTAAGCTTTTAAGTCTTAAAACCAATTCTGGACGGGACCATGTTTCGGAAAGAAAGTAGATCTACTTTTGTCAATGATGATCATTACTTTTGAAAACAAGCTGGTGCCAATTTCAGCAATGTCCGTATCCACTATTGTGATGTTTTTTTTTTTTTAGAAATGGATCCCAAAATAATGACACTCTGAGGTACTTTAGGCTTATTTACGGACAACATTTGAATTGGTTCAGTACTTCGACTAACAACCCGCTTAGTCACCGACAACCAACACCTATCGGGCCTGGTTAAACAGGAGCAATGCCCTTCTTAATTCAACATAATTGTATGCACCAATCGTTCCAATCCAGTTTGCCATCCAGAGTGGCCGGATCGGTCCGCAATCACCAAAGCTCCGTGTGCCGGTGCCGGTTCTCCTTCTTGACGAACCCGTTCTCTTCTTCTATTGTTTTGATGCACGCGAGCAGAATTAAAGCCGGTGGTGTGGTGTGGCGTGTTGCTATAAGAGAGCTTTCGCCGCTGGACGCTTAGTTCAGTTGTCACCCGACCGCCGGCAGGGTTGCATACGTGAAACAAATGATTCGCACAATCGTCAGAACGAACCTAATGGTTCCGCCCCTGTTGCTGCTGATTGCGTTCGGGGCTGTAACCGTCGCTACGGACCCGGAGCTAGAACGTAGTGAGTTGGCCGCCCAGCGCTATGTGACCGATCTGGAGGAGGAGATACTGGCGCGCAACAATAACGCCACCGAACTTTCGTGGGCCTACGAATCGAACATCACCGAGGAGGCACTAAAGCGGCGCAATGAGGCTGCATCGCGTAATGCGAACTTTTTCAAGGTGCGCTTACTGGACAGTTCTTGGGGAGTGGTGGAAAGGGCCAAGGTTTAAATGCGGCGTGGGCGGTACGCCACAAATTGTGCCTCGTAAATGGGAACGGTGCTTAGTTTGTATGCATGTCATTAGCGAGTTCGCGAGTACTGACTCAGTGTATAAACACCGCTTAGTGGATGATGGGAAGGAACGACGGGTCATCCTCGCATCATCAGTGCGTTTAATAGCATCGACAAGGTCTTGCGCGGAGACCTTCAACAACATTTATCGATGGTTGAGGAAGAGTGGATCTCGTCAAGTTGCCGCTGCTCAGTTTAACAAATCCACCGCACGGTGACTCTTGTTCGTCAGCTTTTGCAATTGTAAGGGCCACTATCAGCAACAAGATGGCTACTTTTGGTCAATACAAAATCTCATCGCGACCGGCATCATCCACCGCGAACCGGTTGAATTGGCTGGGAACTATCGGATATTTATAGCTTCCATCCCGTGTGCGCTTGTGATAACAATCACCGCACAACTTGCGCAAACAGTGTTCACCAAAACGGAAGATCTTGTCATCTGCGATCATCGACATCCGATACATGCACACAATAAGCAAACAGCTGGCGCCATCTGAGCGATCAACTTCCTTTCGCCGTCTATCAGGTTGAAAACTTTCATGAGCTATTCTCAGTACAATCATGTACGCGATCAAGTACCGTTTTGTTGTAAAAAAAAAAACGCACTAAAAATCTGCCAACTACTAGACTTCCCTAGCGATAAAGCATGGCCAGACTGTGAAGGCCACCGAGATTGATTGAAATTACGCAGAGGGAATTCATTTTTGATGCGTATTTTTTGTGTGTGTCCGCTTGTACTCTGCGAGCGACCATCTTCATCCCATTTCGTAACACACGTGATCGTGATCAGAACGATTTTGATCGAGCAACTTTATGGTCGAGCGGCCGTACACAATTCATTCGTCGACCGTTGGGCGGTGCGAGTGGAACAACGATCGCGTTTGCCGCTGTTGTTTGTCACCAAAATATAAGCCGATCGCACTATGATTAGGCAGATTTTTTGGTGCTGTCTAGTGCTGCTAGTAAGCGGAAGTGTGGTTGTTAATCGGAACCGTGTACGGTACGCAGAACGATCGGTTTGGTTGTACCTGGACTCTATAGAATCGGCAACATTGCAACATACGTACGATGAAACCGTTGCGTCGTGGGGTTACGAATCGAACATTACTGAATATACGGCTGAAATTTCGATGAAGGTGGCACTGTACAATGCGGTATTTTGGAAGGTGCTAACCGTGTGCTAATCAGGACGCCAATGTGTGGTGTGAAGTGGAGCGAAATTTATTTATTGGTTATTTCTGGGCTCAAACAAACTTCTTTTCTATTTGTCTCCTCCGTACAGGAAGTGGCCCGCGAGTTACGGCTGTACGATTTTAACAGCTTCAAGGATGCCGATCTGAAGCGTCGTATCAAGAAGCTTACCGATCTAGGATATGCAGCACTGGATGAGCCAAAGTTTTCCCAGCTCGTTGATGCTATCTCGCGCATGCAGGAGAACTATGCCACGGCGAAGGTGTGTCAGTATCGGAATGAGTCAAACTGTAACTTTGGGCTGGAACCGGAGCTAACCGAGACGCTGGCAAAGAGCCGCGATCCGGAAGAGCTCAAGTACTACTGGGTGCAATGGCACGAGATAGCTGGCAAGCCGGTACGGAAGGACTTTGATGAGTATGTGGCGTTGAACCGAGAAGCAGCTCAGCTAAACAGTGAGTAAATGATTTTGTGTGATGATCAAGAAGAGAAAGGTCTAATGCAATGTTTCTTCTACTGCAGACTTTACCTCCGGTGCTGAGTATTGGTTGGATGCGTACGAAGATGATACCTTTGAACAGCAGGTTGACGCTGCGATCGAACAGATCCGTCCACTGTACGAACAGATTCATGGTTACGTACGGTACAAGCTAAGGAAATACTACGGAAGCGAGATTGTGTCTGAGAAGGGTCCGATTCCGATTCATCTGCTGGGCAACATGTGGGGACAAACTTGGGATAACATTGCCGATATCACGACACCCTTCCCGAACAAGAAGCTGCTAGATGTGACCGAAGAGATGGTGCGCCAAGGTTACACTGCAGTGAAGATGTTTGAAATGGGTGATCAGTTCTTCCAATCTTTGAACATGACCAAGCTGCCACCGTACGTATATAAGGAGGGATAGCATTAGTTACCCAAAACGGTTCTGAAAGTTTCGTTTATTTTCAGCACTTTCTGGGAGAAGAGTATTTTGGAAAAACCGAACGATGGTCGCGAACTAGTGTGTCATGCAAGTGCATGGGATTTCTACAAGAAGGATGACGTACGCATTAAACAGTGCACACGCATCAACATGGAGGACTTCTTTACGGTGCATCACGAGCTGGGACACATCCAGTACTATCTGCAGTATCAGCACCTACCGAGTGTTTATCGTGAAGGAGCCAATCCTGGCTTCCATGAAGCTGTTGGTGATGTGCTTTCACTATCCGTGTCGACCCCGAAACATTTGGAGAAGATTGGCCTACTGAAAGACTTTATTCTCGACGAAGAATCGAAACTAAACCAATTCTACCAAGCGGGTCTGTCGAAGCTGGTGTTCCTGCCGTTCGCTTACACACTGGACAAATATCGCTGGGAAATTTTCCGTGGTGATGTTAAGCCCGAACATTACAATTGTAAGTTCTGGGAGATGCGTTCGAAGTATTCCGGCCTTGAACCTCCGGTTGAACGCAGCGAGAGCGATTTTGATGCTGCTGCGAAGTATCATGTGTCGGCCGATGTAGAGTATCTGCGATACTTTGTGTCGTACATCGTGCAGTTCCAGTTCCATCGGGCTGCTTGCGAAAAGGCTGGCCAGTACGTGAAGGGCGATCCGGAGAAGACGCTTAACAACTGTGACATTTACCAGAGTGCCGAGGCCGGTAATGCACTGAAGGCAATGTTAGCAATGGGATCCTCAAAGCCTTGGCCAGACGCGATGGAGGTGCTGACCGGACAGCGCAAGATGAGTGCAGATGCGTTGATCGAATACTTCAAGCCACTGTACGATTGGTTGGTGAAGGAAAATAAGGCCCTAGGGGCGTTTGTTGGATGGGAAGAAAAGCTTAGTAAGTGTGCAAGATCAACAGCTTCTGTGTAACTCACAACTGTTTAATGCTCGCTTTTTCTTTCAGAGTGCAAATCATCGTAAAGTATGAACATCTACAATAACGTATCTCCCGTATATGATCTCCAGACCATTAAAAGACGTCGACATGATCGATTCAATGATATTGCTAATCTTCTGGAGTAGAAAGTTATCGTTGAGCTTCTTAATAAAGTAAGACACACAAATACAAATTGTTTTTGACTCTTCTGGAGTTAGGCAAACGAAAAGAAAAAATATGTCCTCAAGCCTCCAACTTACATCTTAAGTTCATCTAATCATACGGCTGTGTTATTGATATCGGGGATTGTTTAGTGTCATCTGTTATCGGTGGGGCGTATACTCTAATGCTTGCATAACAATACAAAATTAAACGTAAATAATTAAGTACCAGCGCTTATCAGTTCACCTGTCCAATTGTCAGTGATAAGAAAAGTAAATAAATAGCCATGCAAATTGCGGGCTTCGTCTCAGTATCACTTTTCGTGTAGGTGAAGTGATTCAGGATGAGGTTCGTTTTGTTGATTTCGTTGGCCATTGGCCTCGTGTGTCACGTGAGTGCAGCTAGTGTTCCTCGTCGCATTTTGGCGGCTCAAGAGCAGGAAGTGCTGCAATATTTGGAGGAAATTGAGCCAGAAATTTTGTCCCGTCGTAATGCTGCCAGTGAAGCAAACTGGGCGTACGATTCTAACATTACGGACGATAACCTGGATGTGAAAAATGAGGTCGCAACTGAAAATGCTGCCTTCTTTAAGGTGAGAAGTTACTAATGATACATGCGAGAGCCTTTTCCATGGTAACGAATTTCATTTTCACCCACATTTGTGTAGCAATTTTCGGAATACCTCGCTCAGTTTGACTATGAAAGATTTGAGGATGAGGACCTAAAGCGCCGGGTGAAGAAACTCGTAGGTTTGGGGTATTCAGCCTTGGCTGAGGATAAGTTTAGCAAGATGCTGGATGCCATCAACAATATGAAGGAAAATTATGCTAAAATCAAAGTGTGTGACTACCACGATAGTAACAAATGCGATTTGGCATTGGAACCGGAGCTGACGGAGATTCTGGCCAATAGCCGGGATGCGGAGGAACTAAAGTACTACTGGCAGCAATGGTATGATGCTGCTGGTGCACCGACAAGAGAAGACTTCCAAACGTACGTCGATCTCAATGCGGAGGCTGCCGTGTTGAACAGTTGAGTGACGCTCCCTTTTTTAATCTGTGTAGGATGTAACTCGGAATGATTTTTGTTTCAATGATTCCAGATTATGAATCTGGTGCTGAATCTTGGTTGAGTGCTTATGAGGATGACACGTTCGAGGAACAGGTTGATGCTGTAATTGAGGAACTGAGACCGTTCTATGAACAAATCCACGGATACGTTCGCTACAAGCTACGTGAGTTCTATGGCGAGGATGTAGTGTCGGAGAAGGGACCGATTCCGATGCATTTGCTCGGTAACATGTGGGCTCAAGGATGGGGAAACATTGCCGATATTACCAGTCCTTTCGGAGATCGGCAATTGTTAGACGTGACAGAAGAGATGGTTCGTCAAGGATACAACCCAATCCAGATGTTCGAAATGGGCGATCAGTTCTTCCAGTCGTTGAACATGTCGAAAGTCCCCCAGTAAGAGTTGTACTTGGTTTTTTTCCCACTGCTTGAAAATAGTTAATGCTTATTAATTTTGTATTTTTCAGAACCTTCTGGGACAAAAGCATCCTCGAAAAGCCGGACGATGGTCGTGATCTTATCTGTCATGCCAGTGCCTGGGATTTCTCGAAGCCAGATGATGTGCGCATCAAACAGTGCACCCGCGTGACGATGGAGCAGTTCTTCACAGTGCATCATGAGCTGGGCCATATTCAATACTATCTGCAATACCAGCATCTACCCAGTGTTTACCGATCGGGAGCTAATCCTGGCTTCCATGAGGCTGTTGGAGACGTCCTTTCGTTGTCCGTTTCTACTCCTAAGCATCTTGAGAAGATTGGCCTGCTGAAGGACTTTGTGCTGGATGAGGAATCGAAGTTGAATCAATTTTACCGCTCGGCTTTGACGAAATTAGCATTTTTGCCGTTCGCGTACACCATCGACAAGTACCGATGGGGTATCTTCCGTGGTGATATTAAGCCTGAGGAATACAACTGCAAGTTCTGGGAGATGCGATCGAAGTACTCCGGAGTTGAGCCTCCAGTAGTTCGAACGGAAGATGATTTCGACGCTCCTGCCAAGTACCATGTGTCGGCCGATGTAGAGTATCTACGATACTTCGTATCGTACATTATCCAATTCCAGTTCCACCGAGCTGCATGTGAAAAGGCCGGCGAGTATGTTAAGGGGGATCCAGAGAAGACACTGAACGACTGTGATATCTACCAGAGCACTGAGGCAGGCAATGCTATCAAGGCAATGTTGGAGCTGGGATCATCGAAACCATGGCCCGATGCAATGGAGGTTCTCACAGGAGTGAGACGCATGAGTGCCGATGCTCTGATTGAATACTTCCAACCATTGTACGATTGGTTGGTAGTTGAAAACGAACGCATTGGAGCTTACGTAGGATGGGAGGAATCAGACAGTAAGTAAGCTTTCGATACCAACTTTGTGGGTGAAACTAATATTTTCATTTTCTTGATCATTGATTACAGAATGTGTGTCAAAATAAATGATGAAATCCACTTCATGGCTATAAATAAATGAAAGTAGAAAATAATTTTGATTCGAAATCATGATTTGATGAACCGAAAATGATCATAGAAGTAGTATAAAATTTGAAATGTTAGTATTAAAATATCACATTGTAGCAGATTATGTTTCTTATGTATGTATGATTATGTTTTTTATGTAATAGGAATAAAATCTCAGCACTTTTTCATTAGAATTCTTCACAAAACAGGGTGTAAAGGATTTGGAGATTACGAAAAGGTGAAAGAAAACATAAACCATAAACGACGGATATGAGAATCTATTTGACTTCTATGAGTCAAAAACGTAGACCACAATAGAATTTGATGCCACGAAAAATTTAGCGTTGAAACCCGTGGCATTATGAGTCGATCTGCGGGGAAAACAATGGTTTCTCCTGCCTGAATAAAAATTTGCTTGATTCTTTATGGATTGGCACTGCATGCGCTTTTTGGAAGATGCTAAGAATTTGTTCATTTATTTGAATGATATGAAATATAATCTCTGAATGTCAATTTCGCTACTATGCCAAAGTTCGATAACACTTATTTATTTATTTTATAGAGGCTTTGGGGTCTTAAAACCTCATTCATTTGCTTCTTAACGGGTTCAATAGCATAAGACTGAGTTTGATACCGATGATGCGAAGTATATCTATAAACAACAAGCTCATGGGCGTAAAGAACAGGCTTGACAATCGTCTAGATATGATAACAAGCTGCCTATAAAAGCAGATGCTAAACACCGTTGTGGATCAGTTTCGATCTTCGTACGAATCAAGCCTCATCAAGATGAGGCTCCTACCGGTTGTGTTGCTAGTGCTTGGTTTGGTGTGTTGTGTTTTCGGTGGCAAACTACAAGCATCAAAGTTTGCCAGTGAGGAGGAACTCGAAGCCCGTGAATACGTCGAGCGCATTGATGAAGAAATTTTAGCCCGACGAAACGTTGGCACGGAAGCCGAATGGGCATACGAATCCAACATCAACGAGGACAATTTGGTGGTAAAAAATGAAGTGGCAGCAGCGAATGCTGTGTTCGTGAAAGTAGGTGATACACGTGACCCGTAATCAGTGAGCGTTACGTAACCTATGGGAGTCTTTCGTTTGTTTCCTTTCAAGGAAGTGGCCAACACTCTGAAGAAGTACGATTACGAAAGCTTCAGTGATGAGGATTTGAAGCGTAAAATCCGAAAACTCACCAAGCTGGGATACTCTGTGCTGCCGGAGGACACATTCGCCGAGATGCTGGATGCAATCAATCGGATGCAGGAGAACTATGCTAAAGTGAAGGTTTGCGACTATCGTGACGGTAGCAAATGCGATTTGGCATTGGAACCGGAGCTGACGGAGATCCTCGCCAACAGCCGTGACCCTGAGGAGTTGAAGTATTACTGGCAGCAGTGGTATGATGCGGCTGGTGCACCGACGAGAGAAGACTTCCAAAAATATGTTGATTTGAATGGAGAAGCGGCAAGGATGAACAGTTGCGTTGAAGATAGCCGCTATCTCATCCCATGGCTTCAGCTGATTAACAATCTGTATGGTCTGATATGAATTGCAGATTATGCGTCTGGAGCGGAGTATTGGCTGAGCGCATACGAGGACGACACGTTCGAGGAACAGGTTGATGCCGTTATTGAGGAGCTGCGTCCACTCTACGAGCAGATTCATGCTAATGTACGTCATCAGCTGCGAAAGTACTATGGCGACGAGGTGGTGTCAGAGAAGGGACCAATTCCTATGCATTTGCTTGGTAACATGTGGGCTCAAAAATGGGGAAACATTGCCGACATTACAAGTCCATTCCCGGATCGTCAGCTGTTGGATGTGACGGAAGAGATGGTTCGTCAGGGATACACTCCAATACAGATGTTTGAGATGGGCGATGAGTTCTTCCAATCGATGAACATGACCAAAGTACCCGCGTAAGTAATCATTACACATTGAATCGAATAGTCTCAATACAGTCTCAATACCTGGTTCACTTGTTACAGTTCCTTCTGGGAAAAGAGTATCCTCGAGAAGCCAGACGATGGTAGGGATTTGGTTTGTCATGCCAGTGCCTGGGAGTTCTCGAAGACTGATGACGTGCGTATTAAGCAGTGCACCCGTGTTACGATGGACCAGTTCTTCACGGCTCACCACGAGCTGGGACATGTGCAGTACTTCCTACAGTATCAACACCTTCCAAGTATGTACCGTGATGGAGCCAATCCTGGCTTCCATGAGGCTGTTGGAGATGTACTGTCTCTGTCGGTTTCAACACCGAAGCATCTGGAGAAGATTGGACTATTGAAGGACTATGTGCTTGACGAAGAATCGAAGTTGAATCAATTTTATGGATCTGCATTGAACAAGCTGGTATTTCTTCCATTCGCCTACACGCTGGACAAGTACCGTTGGGGTATCTTCCGTGGTGATATTAAGCCTGAGGAGTACAACTGCAAGTTCTGGGCGATGCGATCGAAGTACTCCGGAGTTGAGCCGCCAGTAGTTCGATCGGAGGCTGACTTCGATGCACCTGCCAAATACCATGTGTCGGCCGATGTAGAGTATCTACGATACTTTGTATCGTTCATTATCCAATTCCAGTTCCACAAAGCAGCTTGTGAAAAGGCCGGCGAGTATGTGCCAGGAGATCCAGAGAAGACGTTGAATAACTGTGACATTTATCAGAGCACTGAGGCAGGCAATGCTATCAAGGCAATGTTGGAGCTGGGATCATCGAAGCCTTGGCCCGATGCAATGGAGGTTCTCACAGGAGTGAGACGCATGAGTGCCGATGCTCTGATTGAATACTTTCAACCATTGTACGATTGGTTGGTAGTTGAAAACGAACGCATTGGAGCTTACGTAGGATGGGAGGAAACAGACAGTAAGTAAGCTTTCTATACCAACTTTGTGGGTGAAACTAATATTTTCATTTTCTTGTTCATTGATTACAGAATGTGTTACAAAATAAATGATGAAATCAATTCTTGGCTATAAATAAATGTAAGTTAAAAATAATCTTGATTCGAGTTCATGATTTTACTACTGAAAATAGTCATAGAAATTATCTTGCTTTTAATTATTGTATCAGTTAAAGTTTTAAGAAATTGTCTTCTTGGCGTAACGTCCTACTAAGTAAATTGGATTACTAAACTTGCTGATAAAATGTACTTCTATAGTCGACCCTCACTACGCAGGAACGGCTGGGTTCGATGTGAACGCCGGTTAAGCCGTGTAAAGATCGGCGCTGCTGTAGCCTATCGAGTTACCTTCTTCAGGATCACATTGCTAGGATTTCGATTCGAACCTTAGTGGAAAAACCTTTGTCTCATATAATATAAGCGTTGTTTGACTATTTATTGGTTAGAACTGCATATGCTGCTTGGAAGATGCTAAGCTATCGTTCATTAGTTTATGCATGAAATCTAATCTCTACATGTCAATCACACTTCTGTATCAATGTTCGATAAAATAAGATTGAGTTTCGAAACCTCCACTGATGCGTAGTGTCAGTATCTACAATAAGTCCATTGAAGTAAAGAACAAGCTTGACAATCCTCTAGATATGATAACAAACTGCCTATAAAAGCAGATGCTAAACACCGTTGTGCATCAGTTTCGATCTTCGTACGAATCACGCCTCATCAAGATGAGGCTCCTACCGGTTGTGTTGCTAGTGCTTGGTTTGGTGTGTTGTGTTTTCGGTGGCAAACTACAAACATCAAAGTTTGCCAGTGAGGAGGAACTCGAAGCCCGTGAATACGTCGAGCGCATTGATGAAGAAATTTTAGCCCGACGAAACGTTGGCACGGAAGCCGAATGGGCATACGAATCCAACATCAACGAGGACAATTTGGTGGTAAAAAATGAAGTGGCAGCAGCGAATGCTGTGTTCGTGAAAGTAGGTGATACACGTGACCCGTAATCAGTGAGCGTTACGTAACCTATGGGAGTCTTTCGTTTGTTTCCTTTCAAGGAAGTTGCCAACACTCTGAAGAAGTATGATTACGAAAGCTTCAGTGATGAGGATTTGAAGCGTAAAATCCGAAAACTCACCAAGCTGGGATACTCTGTGCTGCCGGAGGACACATTCGCAGAGATGCTGGATGCAATCAATCGGATGCAGGAGAACTATGCTAAAGTGAAGGTTTGCGACTATCGTGACGGTAGCAAATGCGATTTGGCATTGGAACCGGAGCTGACGGAGATCCTCGCCAACAGCCGTGACCCTGAGGAGTTGAAGTATTACTGGCAGCAGTGGTATGATGCTGCTGGTGCACCGACGAGAGAAGACTTCCAAAAATATGTTGATTTGAATGGAGAAGCGGCAAGGATGAACAGTTGCGTTGAAGATAGCCGCTATCTCATCCCATGGCTTCAGCTGATTAACAATCTGAATGGTCTGATATGAATTGCAGATTATGCGTCTGGAGCGGAGTATTGGCTGAGCGCATACGAGGACGACACGTTCGAGGAACAGGTTGATGCCGTTATTGAGGAGCTGCGTCCACTCTACGAGCAGATCCATGCTAATGTACGTCATCAGCTGCGAAAGTACTATGGCGACGAGGTGGTGTCAGAGAAGGGACCAATTCCTATGCATTTGCTTGGTAACATGTGGGCTCAGGATTGGGCGGGTGTAGCTGCCATTACCAGTCCATTCCCGGATCGTCAGCTGTTGGATGTGACGGAAGAGATGGTTCGTCAGGGATACACTCCAATACAGATGTTTGAGATGGGCGATGAGTTCTTCCAATCGATGAACATGACCAAAGTACCCGCGTAAGTGATCATCACACATTGAATCGAATAGTCTCAAAACAGTCTCAATACCTGGTTCACTTGTTACAGTTCCTTCTGGGAAAAGAGTATCCTCGAGAAGCCAGACGATGGTAGGGATTTGGTTTGTCATGCCAGTGCCTGGGAGTTCTCGAAGACTGATGACGTGCGTATTAAGCAGTGCACCCGTGTTACGATGGACCAGTTCTTCACGGCTCACCACGAGCTGGGACATGTGCAGTACTTCCTACAGTATCAACACCTTCCAAGTATGTACCGTGATGGAGCCAATCCTGGCTTCCATGAGGCTGTTGGAGATGTACTGTCTCTATCGGTTTCGACACCAAAGCATCTGGAGAAGATTGGACTGTTGAAGGACTATGTGCTTGACGAAGAATCGAAGTTGAATCAATTTTATGGATCTGCATTGAACAAGCTGGTATTTCTTCCATTCGCCTACACGCTGGACAAGTACCGTTGGGGTATCTTCCGTGGTGATATTAAGCCTGAGGAGTACAACTGCAAGTTCTGGGAGATGCGATCGAAGTACTCCGGAGTTGAGCCACCAGTAGTTCGATCGGAGGCTGACTTCGATGCACCTGCCAAATACCATGTGTCGGCCGATGTAGAGTATCTGCGATACTTTGTATCGTTCATTATCCAATTTCAGTTTCACAAAGCAGCTTGTGAAAAGGCCGGCGAGTATGTGCCAGGAGATCCAGAGAAGACGTTGAATAATTGTGACATTTATCAGAGCACTGAGGCAGGCAATGCTATCAAGGCAATGTTGGAGCTGGGATCATCGAAACCATGGCCCGATGCAATGGAGGTTCTCACAGGAGTGAGACGCATGAGTGCCGATGCTCTGATTGAATACTTCCAACCATTGTACGATTGGTTGGTAGTTGAAAACGAACGCATTGGAGCTTACGTCGGATGGGAAGAAACCAAAAGTAAGCCATACTGGTTTTTTTGCAAAGTTTTTTTTTAAATTTTATGATTAATTTTTATCTACTTTTTGATTCCAGAATGTGTCTCATCGTAACGATTCTATGGTCCGCGAAAGCCGAAACTACCTTAGACGAGCTACTACCGACTTAAAATAAACCGAACCATCAAAAGCTAACAAATACACGGTCGATGAACAAACGTCCAATAGCTTCTTTCAATCAGCTTTCCATGCTTCACAAACCCGTGGCTGTACCCGGGATACTTTTCCGTACGCACATACTCATAATATCCCCCGAAGGTATTACGCTGGCTGATCAAACCACCCGGAACACCTTTCGGAAGCAAATAGTACGAACTAGCACCGTAGGGTAAGTCACCGGTGTAGAGGAGATTGTGTGCTCCGGTGAACATGAACTGTTTGCTCTGAAGATTCTGAAAAGTGACTTGCGATTCACCGTTCACCTGTCGCTGGGAGAGCCTCCAGGTGCTTGCAAACCCGCTGCTCTTCGATGCCACCACGTACGGGCTGTCGTTTTCACCCTCGTCGACGATAGTACTGGGGACTAGAAATTCATGCGTTTGATTATTGATGATTGCGTAACAGCAGGAGTTGAAAAGGTTGCTTGTCGATAGTCCATACTGGAGCAGTAGGATGAAAAGTCGTAGACCACGAGCTTTGTTCATGTCAGTTACACTGTGATGTGACAGTGTACGATCGCTCCCATGTTGGTTTATATGCTCTTGGACATCGTCTTTGCAGGGTTATCTTTTATCGTCGTAACGCATGGCAAGTATGTCAATAATTTGAGATGCAACTCACCTGCCTCGACAACAATAGCGTGCCAAAAACAGCTCACCAGAAACAAACGATCCTTTCATACCTTGTTTAACGTTTACCTAACCTATAAATAGTGTGAATCATTGACAGCTTCATTTGCACGATCGGCATCTCGTGCCAACTTTGCATAAAACACATTCGAGTACAGGCCGACAGGCTACGGGTACTGCTGTAAATTACAATTGTAACCATATTTCCCCCGTGCCCGTGGCACGCGCGCTGGTCAGTGTGACCCTTTCACGGTCATTCGGAAGAATGATCCTGTGGTCAGCGCCTGAACGTACGACAACATGCCACCGGGGGTCATAAAAATTGGTTGACAGTTTTTGTTGTGCTTCTTGCGAAGACCCGGTACCCTGTCCCTCTCCCGGGGAGACGTCTCTTGCGGTTACACGAAACCACAGAAAGAATCTTATTGTTTCGGCGTCACAGGTTACCGACGGGAGGTTGCTTGCTATCACGTATCGTACACAGTGGCACGCCGGGTTCCCAGCGGTTTCCCACGCCGTGGGGCCCGTACCGTACCCTCGAATGCGTATGACCTGTATCTATGGCCTGATAGGGTGGTCTGGTGTTGCATTGTTGGTACATGTTGGCCCTTTTTTTTGGAGTCATGCGCGTAGTGGTTAGGTTTAATTTTCATTAACATGCGCTCTCCATATGTGAATGCCTCTATTCTTATCTCATCTACCGAGACTACAGTGGCAGGGTAAGACTAGATGTTGGACACGCTACTAGCTCCCCCCGAACGGTGCGTACCGGTTAGGTCCACTGCAACTGAGTCACCGGTATGCTTATGATGGTGCATGACTACTTCCACACAGAGCACGTAAGAACGTCGGCTAGAAGTTGCCATCTCCCGCGTGTCGTATCAGCGTCTATCAGTGCGCACGGTTGGCACAGTAATTGTTTCCCCTGTGCAAGTGAGAAAATAGCAAATGGCCGTAGGGTCGGTGGGACAGGTGGGACCGGCAGTCAGTCAGGCAGTAGTGCCGTTTCACTTTGACACTTAATTTGAATACCATTAGTGGAACGTTTCGAACGGGTCGGAAAGTAAAGGAAGCAAAGGGAGCGGTAGTGGGTTTTGGGGGTCGTAGCGGGAGGAAAACAAAATTTCCCGCTGTAAACAGTACAGTACAATTGGTTTGATTGCTTGGGACCTGGCAACTTCCGACTTGGGGCAGGTGTATTACTACCCGCACAGTTTGACGGGACCGATAGGATTGCGCACCGGGAGCTTTCAGTTTCGTTCGGTTGCTCGTCGAGGATGGACAATTTTGTTAGAATCCCTTTTGATTCTGGAAGTTTAGGTTTCGTTTGTGTAGTGACCAAGTGAGCAACATAGGAGGATTCAATTAATGAGTTTGCGATAATGTTCTGTGCAATAAATACATTGATGTATGTATGTGCGACCGTTTTTACGAAAAGTTTTATGAAATACATACAGTGAAGCACAACAAATTCTAATTTTATCAAAGTGTAAAAGTGAGGTTATGGTGCAAATTCTCAGTGAATCAATTTTGGTAAAACGAGGATATATCATCGAATCAACGAAGAAATTGCTTCTGATTAAATTGATAAGCATATATTTTCAGAATGTGTGATGAAATTAAATAAAAAACTTTACCAAAAGGCAATGAAGAATAAAATAATGGATTCTTTTCACATTTTTTTAATTTTAACAAAGGCTAGTAAATCTAGGCAAAGCTAGTAAGCTTTGGGTAATCAGTTTTCACTACGCAGGCACGGTCCGGTTGGGCTTTGAACCCGAGTCCTCCCGTTTGAAGACCGGCGCCGCTGTCGTATTACTACTGGCCGCCCCTTGTTGGTAAATAGAAAGTGTGCTTTTGCAACTAATTTCGGGTTCTGAAATTTCATGCAGCAATGGCCAGGCCGTCCCTGAAAAAGCAAAACAAAACATTTTTTGCTCGAAATTTTTAAATAAAAGCTAAAATACGATAGAAAACAAAGAGAGGTTGCTTATGGTTTTGCTAAACATTGTAATGATTATAAGTGTTCTAAATACCTACAGCCAGCGATTGTCCGGTGGTATGGTGTATACGCCATAAGCCAAGTTCAAATTCCATATGGGGACTGTTCCTTCGTAGTGAGGACTTGACAATCCCATAACATGGTTAAACATCTAGTTTTAAGCCTAGATACAATATGTAAATAAGAATATTTTTATTTACTTAGTACGTCTTTTTTAATGTAAATGTGTGCTATAATGCGTAGCTTTTATTTATGGACGGTCCAGCCATAATTACTAAATAAAATAAGTAGAAGAGTCCTCTAAAGCGTTATCATTTATTTGGAGGCTATTATAGCTAAGGACGATTCCTAATTGAAAACTCATTTAGATCCTTTTATGTATTTATATCGTTCCATCGTTCAATTGCTTTGGAAAATAGGTTCAATGGTAATGAGGCAGATAAAGTGCGCGGCAATGTAGAAAAAACAATATATTTTGAGATGATAAAAGAAAACTTATCTTGAAAAAGTGTTCCAAAAATGAAAAGTTTACCTAATCATTAAAAACAAACCTTCGAAATACGAGTTATGCATTGTTTGGACGTGTGTTTACAGTGTTACAGTTCAAGTGAGCAGTGGAATATATTAAAACTTAGTGAAAGTGAAACCGTTACGATCGTCGAAACAAATACCCACATACGATTAGCATAATCCGTTGAAAAAAGTGTTGCCTCTGTACAAGCATAACCCAAAGCACCTGCAACATATGCACGATAATAAGGTTGCGCAATGTTACGGCTGCTGATAAAGTGCACCTTCGTTGCGGTGTATGTGCTACAATCGATCCATTGTGAGGCTGATCCACAGCTTAACCTTCCGCCTTTAGCACCGCCGGGTATTGAAGGGCGCCGCCCGGTGACATTTCCCAACGGCGATGGTGCTCCGACGCGTGTGCCTTTGGGTGTTGACGGTATGGTCAGTGGGGATGGGAATAGTGTGCACGATCGTAGTAGAAGCGAACGGTTTGGTCCTCCGTACGATGGTGATGACGATGAAGAAGACGAGCGACCCAATTATCCGGCCCAGCCACAGGGTCGTGCGAATAATGAGTACGATAGAAGAGTTGGACCGGACTCGGTAAGTGGTGTGATATTGGCAAACTGATGCTAACATACGATGCTGGATGATCATGAAGTGATGGGTTATATGAATTCTTTTGATCTGCAGCCTTACTCGTACAACGATCGGAACAGGTACGGCGATCCTACCCGCAATTCAAACCGTGAAAGGTATCCAGGCGATCGAAGTCCAAACCCTGGCGTTTCCGATGTAGACAATCCGCTGCTGTATCAGGACGGTGGTGATCGAAATCGTAACAGATATGTATCGGATGTAGAAAACCCACTACTCTACCGGGATCGCACACCGTACAATCCGAACCGGGATGATGATGAGCGTAACCGGTACAATCCCAACGCACGGCCATACAATCCTAACGATCCCAACTTTGGTGGGCGGAATCCCGATCCTAACTATCGTGAGCCGGGCGTCCGTGATCCTAACTACCGTGATCAAGGCTTTCGGGATCCCAATCAACGTTTCCCGGGTGAAGATCCTTCCTACCGTGACCGCAACCGGTACCCCGATGATCCCAACTACCGTGATCCTTATCGCAGCCCGGAAGAAGAACGGTTTCGCATTGAGAACGAGCGTCGATTTCGGGCAGAAACGGAAAAGTTGCGAGCCTTTCTTACGGAAATTGATCGAAAAAGCTCGCTAGAATGTTCGCTAAACGTGGCAGCACAGTGGAACTTTGAGACAAACATCAACGATGCAACTCAGGTCGAAGCGGTAAGCATAGCGGTAGTGGTAAAATAAGGTTCTAAGGTCACACGAAGACGGCGAACGGCACTTTTAAACGGTAGTGCGCCTGCATGTTGAGCAGAGTTGGTAATGATCGTGTTGAAAACAATTCCCACCGTGGAAAGGTAAAATTAGATGTGGGAAAACTGTGGCTAGTTGTGGCGCATGCGGTTTGACATTGACATAGAGCGCAGATTAGTGACATCTAGTGAGGTAGTTCACGGATCAGCCACCGCTCGATTGTAATGGCTTGTAGTTGATTTATGCATGAACTGGTAAAGGTTGAGGGAATTTCAGATGCAGAAGTTTGTAATGCTTTGTTTTTGTGGTTCACAAGTGCTTGGTGAATAGCTTTGAGCCTTAAGTAGACAAATCGTTGAATGGGTTTGACTGGAACTGCATCTGTTTGGGGTGTTTGTATTAATTAACGAGAAGAAAATATTTTTTTAGTTACAGCTTATCCACGTTGACGTCTACTGCAGAGATTTTAAGCATAATATTAATGTCAGAAGGCTCCAGAAACTATTCCTCAAATCCTGTAGTACTAAAACACAACCTTTCATCACAATTAAATTGTTTTTCTTTCGCTGTCCGCAGCTTGCAGCTCAGCAACGATACAACGACTTCCAACGTCTACTGTGGGATCAAATGCGTCGAATCGACCAGACAAAAATATTCGATGACAAGCTCTACCGCCAGGTGCGGCTTATGTCGATCATCGGTCCAAGTGCTCTGCCACCAGATCAGCTTGACAGGGTAGGTATAAATACGATCTGTTTGCCTTTTTTCGCATGAGTCACGAACCACAATACTGTATCTTCCCACACACAGTACAATAGAATTGTGAATGATATGCTGGCCATCTTTAATGGTGCTACCATCTGTGCCTACGAGCAACCGTTCGAGTGTGGTCTACGGCTGCAGCCCCACCTGAAAGACGTAAGTGAATGAATGCTTCTCATCGGAATTGCAATGCTAAATGGTAGTTTTGGTATCACCCTTGCGTAGATAATGGCGAAGAGTCGTGATTGGAACGAACTGCAGTACACCTGGCTCGAGTGGCGTCGTAAATCTGGACGAAATATGCGCGATCTGTTCGAGCAGCTAGTAGATCTTACGAACGATGCCGGACGTGTTAACAGTAAGTACATGGATTAATGTTTGGTTTGCTGTTTTTTCGAATGTAGAAAATATGGGTCTTTTTTTATTGGCAGACTTTACGGATGGAGCTGCCTATTGGACGTTCCCGTACGAGTCACGCAATTTTCGCGAGGAAATGGAGCAAGTGTGGCGCGAGATTCTACCCCTCTACGAGATGATTCATGCGTACGTACGTCGAAAGTTGCGAGAATTCTACGGTCCCGATAAGATCAACAAGAATGCTCCACTGCCCGATCACATACTCGGTGACATGTACGGCCAGAGCTGGCGTAACATTCTAGACATTGTTATCCCGTACCCCGGGCGCAGCTTTCTGGAGGTCACACCCGAAATGCAAAAGCAGGGCTACAATCCACTGGTGATGTTTCAGATTGCGGAAGAATTCTTCGTATCGATGAACATGTCCGCTATGCCGCCGGACTTTTGGGCCTCGTCCATACTTACCCAGCCGCCCGATCGTCCGATCCTCTGTCAACCATCTTCGTGGGATTTTTGCACCGGGAAGGATTATCGCGTCAAGATGTGTACGCAGGTTACGCACAAGGATTTCATTACCGTTCATCATGAGCTGGCACACATCCAGTACTTCCTAAACTATCGCAACAATCCGAAAGTGTTCCGAGACGGTGCTAATCCAGGTAAGGGAAAGGTGAAGTAGCGGTGTAAATAACTTCCCTCCATAACAGACTGGGTTCAATGGGCTTACCTTTCATTTCCGTCCTTCGGGCTTTGTTCGCAGGTTTCCACGAAGCGATCGGTGATGCAATTTCACTGTCCGTCGCTTCACCGAAGCATCTGCAAAATCTGGGCCTCGTCCAGAAGTCCGTCGATGATACGGCGCACGACATCAATTTCCTGTTTTCGCTGGCAATGGAAAAGGTAGTGTTTCTACCGTTTGCCCTCGCCCTTGAAGCGTGGCGGTATGATGTCTTTAGCAAGCGCATCCGTAAGGAGCAGTACAACTGCCACTGGTGGCTGCTGAGGTATGTAAGGGTACGGGTCGTCGTACGTGGTGATCCGGCACGTCGGGAAATTGTGATGGACGTGGTGGTTGTGTTTTTTCGATTCCGGTAGCAGCGTCGTGTCTTTAACTGGCTTCTATTTTCTTCCAATCATCTCCGTGCATAGGGAGGAGTATGGCGGTGTTAAGCCACCGGTACTTAGGTCCGAACTTGACTTTGACCCTGGTGCAAAGTATCACGTGGCAGCCAACATCCCCTACATCAAGTGAGTACATGTATGCTTTGTGGAGTTAAATAATTTTATTGAAAAAATATGTAATTTGTGCTTCTTGTGATCCTACATTAAATTATTTTGAAACCGGACTGAAGTGTTGATTCACAGAACATAAACTGACTTTCAACAATTTTGTATGGAGAATGTCCGTTCCGTTTCTGGACTACTGTCCTATACTATATGTAATTGATTTGTCGAAGTTACAAGATTGTTATTTGGTAAGAAAGTTTACTGAATTCCGAAGAACAAGTCTAGGTGCAGAAACACCAAGAAATTGCAATGAAATTTTTGGAATGTTCATTTTTTTCATATTTTAGTGTCTTAATTCCTGCAATACTGCAATACGTAAATCATGACAATGTCATCTATTTATATTTACTACTTTTTACATGTCTAGTCGCGACGGCATAGAGTGGTAGAGGCGATAGCGGTGCCAGTCTTCACTAATGTTTCTAATTGAATTGGATCATAATTGACGAGTTGGATCCGATAGACATTCGATTAGGATTCTATACGATGCAATCCAATCGGGATTCTAAACCAAGATAGAATATGATTTGGATGTGAAAAGAATTCCATACCACTGGGATTCCTTTGCTTATTTTGTTGGGACTGGAGGTGAAATGTATAAAGAAAGAAACATGAGATAAGCCCCTGCCACGTAAAAAAGTGATGGATCCGTTACTTAACATAACATCGGATTGAGAAATTCGAATCTCGATTGGGAATCGCTTCTCCCAACACTAGCCTTCACACAACAGGACTGAGCTGCAAATCCCATCGTAAACGTTCCCCCATAGTGAGGACTTGTTTATTCAATTTACATGATCATGTCTCGTAAGCTGTTAGATGATCGACATGTACTATAAAAGCAGGTCTTTTAGTTTTTTTTTAAAGAAGAAGTCACACTTTATATTTACCTACCAAACGCTATGCAAAATAGGCCTGCAGCTGAAGTTTCTTCTACAGCTTGCGGTGAAAACAGAAAGTATCAAATAAAAAAGATGCCGTTTGTTTGAGTTTTATAGTAGTTTCCATTTTTGTAAATTCGATGGTAAACTTTATTGTCTATTCTAGAATGTTTATTTTCCATCCCCTAACTATTGGTTACATATTACTATCTCTAAGTATTATTCAATTCTGCTTTGCATGGTTTTACTGATCGTTTACACCGACGATGGATCGGTTTACACAAATTTCTTTGATCTTATTATGTACATACATAGAGACGTCAAAATCTACACAGACATTATTGATTAGTGCCAAAACTAATAACACCGTTACATTACAAACGTTCACCGGCATACACGAGGCACACGAGGGCAAAGTCGATTTTGTAACGCAGCTACCGAACTAATCCGCAGCAGAAACTTGATCTCGTTTCGACACGATTCAAACGGCGTCATCGGAGCAGCAAACGCCGAACGAGCCAGCCCTGTCGAAAAAGATCACCGCTACCTCCGACTGGAACCGCACACGACAGTCATGAGCTCCTTGCGAAAGCTTTCCAACGCATCGGGGCGGCACACCGAAGGATTTCCCTTCTGCCTGGGCTAAACGGGTTATTACCGTATACGATGCGCATCGGTTCGGCCGCCGTGTCTGGAACCGGGCGTACCGTTGCAACAGCCCGAGTGTTGTGTGCATGCACTTTCTCATCATAATGCCGCCACGTACAGGGCGTTACAAAACTCCGATCGCTACCGGGCTCCTCGAATTCGCGCAATCACACACTGACACATTGCTCATTATCTTGCGCAAAAGCTTGGCCGTCGATCGTCGGGCTAGATCGGCGCCACGGTATGGGTTCGGTGGGTTGGCCAAAATTTCAACATTTCACCGGACTGGGCAGCGGTGCCAAGCCATCGGAGCTTTTGCTTGGGGAGGGAAATTGATAGGAAGTTGCGGCAAGACAACTGCAACGCGTACCGGATTACCTCACGGTTTTTTTCGGGGCTGAAGTAGGATTGCAATTTGGATTGTTCCGGATTAAAATTGAAGCATCGACCGATAAGTGTAGGAATGAAAACGTACCTCTCGGTTGCTTACCGCACCGAGCGCATTGAACGGTGCTGTGGTGTAATCATAATGCGCATAATTTTGTGCCGGTTGGTGACTTGTGGATGCTTCTTCTGCATGCGTGAAACCGACCTTGCGCAATCGGATGTGGGCGCTGATGCTAGGCCATACTTTCGTCTTTATTTATTTTTGTTTTGAACAAAAAAAAAAAGTTAATATGCTGCCAACACTGTTTTGCTTTCCGGGTATGGAAGCTGTCCAAGCCATAGTGAACACTTTCAACAGCCTTTTTTTTGCTGAGTGCCTTTTATTTCTAGTATGTTCGGATTAGGGGACACCAACGGTTGATGTAATGGTCAAATAGTTTTTTTTTACAATCACATTTTTTTTATTTCATTTTTTCCTTTCTTTTTTACATCGTAAACAGAGCAAAGAAAAACATTTTAAAAAACAAAAAATAAACAACAATCAATGCATATGAGAACGAGCGCAAAGCTAAGAAAAACCATGTTCAGTTACAATATGTTGAGCTGGCCTCTTTCGGTGTTTTTTTTTTTTTAATCTTGGAGAATGCGTTTTTCTATAACTTTTACACCTTTTACTTTCCGGTCGGTCTGTAGCTAAAAGCGGCATTTTGGTTTCTTACGGGGGCGAAAGAATAAAACAAAAAAATCTTGAAATGTTCGGCACTTCGATATTTACAGCACTTCTTCTTTTGCCACCCAGCGGGAAAAATGTTCGCGACACGCGAAGACAAAATGGGGGCCGGAACGGGGAACTATTAGCGCACCGGGCGCTGACAACTTTCCGCGTCTTTCCATTGTTGAATCGCTGCCGCCGCAGCCGATTTTTCCCTGTTCAGTTTGCGCACTAGACATTTGCATTTTCGTTTTGCCGTTTTCATTGCCGGCGCCTTCTGCTAGTTTTTTTTTTTTTTTTGGTGCTGACTGCGCGGTACGGTTTCGTAGGCTTGGTTCGCGGGTGTTTTTGTTTAAAAATCTATATAACAAGAAAACAATCGTTGCTCGGCAAAATGCGCCGAGAACGCATGCGGGTGAACGAGATGGAGATGGTGCATCTAGGCATGAGAGTTGCTGATATTATTGCCGCTTGTTTTCCGCTTCCGCAACATTCATCTTGAGTAAAATGGAGTCTGTTTTACCTTCTCGGGGGAGAGATGAGTGACAAGGCTTTCTCTGCGTTCATTGTTGTGAGCCCATCTCCGGAAATCTTGACCCGTAGGAACGCTTTTTTGTTTGTTTGTTTGTGGGACATCAGTCGCACACACACTCACACACACTTACAAGGGGTGGTCGTTTTCCGGCGCTGGGGTCCAACATTTTGGGGGCAGACTAAAGACACTGTGCCACCATTTCTCCCGCGTTTTGTTTTTGGTAGGATAGAATGCTCCGATACGCTGGCAATGGCTGCGACGATAGGGCGCGTGTGCTTGCGGAGAGACTCCCGAGCAGGGTCAACCGGACGCTGAGGTAGTGTACCGTGTGTGACGTTCGTTTCCCGCCAAATCGAGGTGACAAGATGACCCCGATTGCGCTGAAACGCTCCCGTGTTTCAGTTTCTCCGCCATTTTCGCCACACTCTTCGCCGCCGCCATTAGTTCGTTCATCCGGTGATGTTCGTAGATGTTCGAGAGTTTGATCAGTTTTTCGACATTACTTTACAGAGCGTTTACTTTTCGTGGGTTTTGGTTTTCGTCGTTCGTTTCGAAGGGACGGATGAATCTTGAAGCTAGTTTTCAGTTGTATCGATCTTACGTGCAGATGGTGATGATGATGAACGGGATGTTGTTGGAATGTGGAGCGCGCTGTTGGGTGTTTGCTAGCAACTAAGATCACAAGTTTTGCGATATAAATAATGAAATGATGGGAGCTCTTCTTGGGCTTAGTGATGAGAACCGAAGTCGTGATGTTCGCTCAGTCCCTCGGAGTGGACCTCCTCGTGGTGGTGTTCCTCCTCGTGATGGTGCACTGGCACATGGACCGGAACCTTGACCGGGTACGGCACTGGCTTCTCGACCTCATAGGGGACGTGCTTCTCAATTTCGACCGGCACTGGACGCTCGACTGGGACCTTCACGGGGTATGGGACGTGCTTCTCGACCGGGACCGGGATGTGCTTCTCGACCGGGTAGGGCTGCGGGACTGGGACCTTCACCGGGACTGGCACTGGCTTTTCAACGTGCACCGGAACTGGACGATCGTACGGGACATGCACTGGGTATGGGACTTTCTTGATGACCTCATACGGCACTGGCTTCTCCACCGGGACTGGCACTGGCTTCTCAACATGGACCGGGACTGGACGATCGACTGGAACATGGACTGGGTAGTGGACGATCTTCTCAACCGGGTATGGCTTCTCAACGTGCACTGGAACCTTGACCGGGTACGGGATCTTCTTCTCAACTGGATAAGGAGCTGGGACATGGACCTTCACCGGGACTGGGACCTTCTTCTCTACTGGGTAGGGAGCTGGCACGTACACCTTCACCGGGACGGGACGATCGTACGGTACATGGACTGGGTATGGAACCTTCTTCTCAACCGGGTACGGGGCTGGGACGTGCACGGGCACCTTGACGATCTCCTTGACTGGGTAGTGGACAGTCTTGTAGACTGGGTAAGGCTTTGGCACTCCAACCTTCACTGGCACTGGGACATGTTTCTCCACTGGCACAGGGATGTGCTTCTCCACTGGGTATGGGACCGGGACCTTCTTGACGACGGTCAGTGTCTTTTCCTCGTGGGTCTCGAAGTGAGGCGCCTCATGGTGTTCCTCGTATCCACCGAAGCTACCGGTCCAGCCATGCAGTCCACGCTTGTCCTGTTTCTTATCATCGAGCGCCTGAGTTTCGGCCGCCTTGTTGTCATCTACTTTGGCCTCCGCCACTGGTTTCTTTTCATCTTCGGCCGATGCGAAAAGCACCAGGGCTAGTAGGCAGACAACGCCCTGAAGGGAGAGAGAGAGAAAGAAAAAAGAATGCGATTTTTAGGTCGGAAGTTGCGAATGATTCCCAAAGTTTGCTGCTAATGAACCACCCGAGAAGCTCGATGTTAAGGGCAAAACATTGTGCTAAAAATAGCTTCGTTAAATGAATTAACTCATTAGCGAACTACCGATTCCTTCCGAGCTCCGGAAGCTCAACGACCTTGCCGGGATGAGTAATGTTTACACGTGCCGTTTATCAATTACATTTGCCAAGGCAGTGTAGCACTATGAGCCATAATGTAAGTGCTCAAAGAGGATGAAAACAAGTGTACCAAACGGAGCATAAACGGGGAATAAGAAGAGAGAGAGAGAGAGAGAGAGAGAGTAGGAATATAACCAGTTAATTAAATGGAAAGGAATGTTTCCGTTCCAAATGAAGCGAAAGTTGCTATGGTTCGCGATCCGAGCAAAGCACGGAAGCGTGAAAGGGAAATGGAGCCAATTTTGGAGCGCTCGTTTATTTTGGTTTCGAAAGTTGTTCGAAGCCTTCGTACCCTGCGGGGGTAGAAGAAGAACAGCATTTTAAGTTAGGAGATTTAATCTGGTACTTTAAAAAGTCTTTCTTCTCTTAGAAGTACGAATAAGAGGCCCAAAGCGATCTTCAGTGCACTCTGACTCGAAGCACGAGAAGATGACTAATGTCACTGGGAATTTCGATAGACACTCTTGAGGGATCACTGTAACCAAATGTTTGTACATTGTTGGAACACTTGGACCACGAAACAGTTTCACGATCACGAGCTTCTAGTCAGGATCCTTTGCTTTGTTGTGAGATGATAGTCCCATATTCTTTGGATCACACTGTACACTAGGCTACTATCACAAGACGTAGTCGTCCTGTTGTAGTTGCGATAGTAGTAATACACTCCAGCGAACCGCTTTGACTTCACGAAACTTCACCCCAAAATTTGGTTTTGCACCGATTGTTTTGCTTACCAACAATTTCATATTTAATCCGAGCGAAATGTGTTCTGTAAAACAAGCAAGTAGACAACTGATGGTGAGTTTGGAGCTGCCGATGGTTTTTATACAGACAGGTTTCTCCCCTCGGCACGCACTCCATACGCCCGGCCGATCATCACCCGGTTCTCTCTTTCTGTCTCTCTCTCTCCCTGTGGAGCTTTCCATATGGTGCAGCTGATCGTTCGGATGGAGCCTTCGGTGGCTCGCAGCGTTACGCTTCCCGGGCCACCACCAAGAGTGTAGGGTGTGCGTAGGGGTTGGGGAGGATTGTACACCCCACCGATCCGGACGCCGATAGAAAGAGAGTGAATAACGCCATTTTCACGCCACCCTCGTGTCTCTCTCCTTGTCGCTCTTTGTTATCCCCATCACCGGGTTGCACTCCCCTCCCCCTGTTACCGTAGCGCCATTTCCAGCCCATTTCCCCTTAGCCATTTTCTTTGGCCGCCTCACCCGGTTCGAGCGAAGCGCACCCTAAACCACACCGGCACCGGTGGTGACGACTTCTTTTCCTCGGGCAGTTGTGCAGAGGTCTGTGTATGTGTGTTTGTGTGCGTTTTTGTTTCTTTTCTCGTTCGCTTCGGTTTCGCTTTTCCTTCTATGCGGTAGGAGTCGTCGGTTCGTGTGAGCTATTGGGCAAAAGAAAGGCGTTACGAAGGGAAGGGGGAGGTGGAAGGGTTATTGGAGGATTTCTTATACTTTTCGGTTTGGGGCAGTGTGCTGATTCTACGACAGTATTACGATCCGCCACCAAAACCCAAACTCCTTCGTCTACGATCGGTCATGGGGTGTAAAATTTGATGATCTCAACCTCCCTCCTCCCAATCGTTTGTAAAGCATTTAGGGTAAAGGGGAAGGAAAGGGGTGGCCAAGTGTTGAGTGGAATCAGTACACAAGCAAAGCCTTGGAGCCTTCGAGAAAGAAGACAGAAACATATGATCCGTGGCTGACCACCCGGCTGAACCTAACGAAACGGACACCTAACACGGGGTGGCCGTTAGCGGCTGGTGGAAGTCAGGAGGTGCCGTGGAAAACATACGTAAAAATGAGCAGTAGGCAACCGTCGTAACCTCTCGCCGCAACTGCAGCACAGTCGTAACCGGGCTGTATGCATAAAGTTTTCCGATCCAATAGAGCGGTCGCGTAAGGCCGGTCGATCGACGCCGCTGCGGCAGTACTATTGTGACGCCAATGCATTTTTACAGGTGTAACAGATGAACGGTAATGGTGTGGTTGAGTGGTGATTTTTGCACTCTCCGGGTGAATCAAAACTGAACCGTACCGGTGGTGTCTTCCTGCACTCGTGTGCCCACCAGTGCCTGGCGATTGTGAGGGATGATTGAGGAAAATTCGCGTCTGATCTACCGGTATAATTAATGGGTAATGATTTGGATCAAGATAATTTGATTGCTAATTATGAACTATTAGACTGTTGATAACTTTAAAAAACGGGGCCGTTTGAGTGAATTATGCTTAAAAACAAAGCTTAAACAAATCACGAGTTGTTAAAATTAAGTAAAAAATTAGCATAACTGAGCTAAGGTACAGATTTGCTTTTAAGGAAGAAATAATTGGATAAAACCAATTCCAAAACAAAATTAAGCGATTTTTTGCAGAAAAAAGCAATAAAACTAACTGAAATAGTGTTTAGTCAATTAAAATCAGTTTGCAATGCATTTCCGTTTTTAGCGAGTTTTTTTAATCAACACCCTTCGAGAGAATTCTCATTTTCCGGCTGTATAAGGTTGCGTCAAACAGTTTTCTTTCCTTCGATGTTGTTTTCTCTCTCTCTCTCTCTCCCTCTTGCTCTCATGCTCAGTTTGCCTCGGACGAGCGAATCCGCTCGGATTGGATTATGAATTCTATTGCTTTCCAAGCGATGAGATTGCAGGAAAGCCAACGGCCTTCCGAAACCGATTCATTGGCCGAGGAAATCCTACCCCTCCCCCCCCCTCATATGTACTCCGAAAGTCCATATAGCAGTGGGTTTAATGCAATCGCAGCTTTCGATCAAGATCGGCCACACTAAGTTTGCCAGCTTACCCTTTGCTGCTTACCAAAAACCAGCAATTAGACGCTGCTGGGCCCCACCAAAGACAAAAAGAATACCGGAAAGAATGAAGTAAATGTAAATAGAGAGAGAGAGAGAAAGGGCCGTTGTTAAAATATATAAATTAATCGAAAATGTACCCGCGGTTGCAACAGGCGAAACAAACAAAAAAGAAGCCACTGGAAACCTATCGAAAATGTCGGTTTTTACCGCAACTATGGCCAGTATAGCAAGGGCGAAGTAAGCGTAACTTCTTCATCTATTTTCCGAACCCCCCACTCCCCTTCATGCGCTACCCCCTTTTTCATCAGAAAGTCGGCAAAAGTACAACAATGAAGAGAAAAGCGCAATCCCCGGTAAAATTGCGCTCACGCAGTACGGATGCGACGAACACAGCCTGTTTGTATGCAATCGATTTGTCGAGTCGAGCCAGTGTGCGCCAGGGGGTACATAAGCATGGTTCGAGGCAGAAAGCCTATGGACCATAAACCAACAACCAGCGCAACTTACAGAAGAAAAAACCTACGTGATCCCAAGTAAATAGGAAACAGCTCGAAGGTAGTGGTAGTGGATCCAAACTCTACTTGTATGTGTGTTTGGTAAGGAAGATGGGGTGAACAGAAAAATCGACCAAAAATTGGCAAACCTGACCAAACAGTTTTCCGCGACTTGTGTGTGTGTATGATCGTATAGTTTTGCGTTTACTGGCTATTGTTGTAGCCTAGCGCGTGTCAACGAACCGGACCTCACACCGCTAGTACACGGGATGGTGGAATTCCGCTCGGAAGTTTAGTAATGATCTAGTCCGCAAAACGAGCATTATTTGCTAATGCTATAAGCAGCAAAGGCGTAATTGATTTTTGTGCGAGCTGTTTGCAATTTTGGGGTGAGCACACCATATGTGTGCTTGCTCGTTGTTGAGCTTTATGTACGATTAAACGTAAAGCCTTACATCGTCACGTAATTCGGTCCATCTAAATCGGTCGGTAACACGATGTTAACCGTCTGTGATACAACACAACACAAGGAAGCAACATTAGGTGGATGTTGATAGTAATCTTTAGAGCATCGTAATGCGTCTTAAAATTTAAACAGATTTCGGTGTTACCGTTCGCTGACTTACGCCCGCTGGGCACCCGAGTGACATACCGAGCAGAATGAATGTTTAATTGATTCGATTACCTCACCCAGAGGCCGCCCGATGCACTCCCGGTTGAGTGGTACACATTCATGCTGTCATGGTTTTGCCGCTGCACCAAGCACCAGATTTCGAGTACATGGTTCGCGAGCAACACAGCCTGTACGGCGTCACATTACTCGGCAGCTCTTGCCCATCGGAGGTGTCACATAAATCATCATAATTACTATTGTGTTTTGCTGCTGGCTGGCGCTGGAGGAAAATTCCACACCATGACACGAAAGGCCACTCACCATGAGGGAGTAGATTGTGGTCAGATTTAGTGCAGTACATCGGTTGTGCACAACATGACTGCAATCGGGGAAGATTTGTTGCAGTAAGACAGCAGTAGCTTTTTTTCTTTCTTTTTGGCTACTGTTGGGTTTTAAAGAACGTTGGAGGGTTTTTGGAGGAAACTTCGAACTGGGTGCTATAAAAAATGTTGAAAACACTTCATTAAGCTGTGATTTATTTTTCAAATTATGATTTATTGTTGGCGATGGAGTGCTGCATTAGGTACAATGTGCCGTAGCTGCTGCCTATCAATTACATGTATCGCTTTCCTTTACTTGAAGTAGACAATTATTACAACATTAAATGTTGTTTTACAACTTTCATACGTATAGAAAATTTGAAAATGGAGCATTACAGCTTGTTCATTTATGGGGCTCGGTGCTATAGGTGACATCGGCGCCGGTTTTTAAATGGCAGGACTTGGTTCAAGTCCTATCCGGACCGTCCCCCCGTAGTGAGGACTGACTATCGAACTACATGGTATCGGAGAGTCTAGTAAGCCATTTGATGGCCGGCCGTTAGAGGTCGTTAAGACGGACGGACTTACTAGGCCACGCCGACCATCGAAGAATCATCTTACTAGAATCGTTGATACCACGTAGTTAGAAACGAAACATATTCTTGAATCATTTTGTTAATGTTGTTGTCTTTCTACAATGCAATTTTTAAAGTACAAACATTTTTTGTTGAATTTCCGTATTTTTGATATCGTATGTACATGTTTATTGCATTTCTTTTATTTCATAAGGATTTTTATAAGTAACTCTACTTAAAAAATTATTTGTTTTGAAGTCTTGACACTCATAAGAAGATAAAGAAAAAAAAGTATTTCATAAAACTTGGTAAAAATGCTACTTATATTTTACATCAAATTCGTAAAACTTGCCTCAAATTTGAATAAATTCTTTTCTGAAAGGCAAAATGTTATAGAGTATCGGAAAAATGTAGCAAAATGTCAAACTTCAGGGGTTCAAACTCCTTTATAAATGATAAGGGATGTCCTGAACAAGACAACACTGAGATGTCTGGGCAAATACTGATGGCGACTTTATTTCTAAAACCCGTCAACTCCTCTCACTAGCGGCCAGTAGCATTTTTCGGGCAAACCTCTATTTAATTACTTAACAAAAGTGTTCTGTGCCCTGGACGAAAGACATTTATTTATTCATTTACAATTATGACGGTACAACGGCTTATTGTCAACAACGCTTGTGATCCTTATTCTCCTCCTCCTAATTATTTGCCCTATTCCCGGCCTGCTCGTTTGGGACGAAAAACATATCTTTTCGAAAAAAAAAAACTCAAATTGGCGAGCATTTTTGGTAAAACTAAAATGTACAATAATTTTGTAAATTTGTATTTTACTTCCCGCCTTCCGCCGAGATAGTGGCACCTTAGTCTTTCCACGAGAGGCTCGAACATCCAAATTTACCTGGATGAACTCGGCACACGCAGGACTGACTGTAGCGAGCAGAGACTTCTTGAGGATGTAGTGGGAATGAAGTTGTAGAGTAGTTCTTGCTCATACGATACAAGCAAAATTCAAGTCATGTTATCTTTCGCGTTACTATTTTCTTTATCATCTAAAGTTAGTTTATTTTTTATGTATACTCTCTTTCCTTCTGGTTTGCGCTTCTCCTCTAATATCGATTTTATTGCATTTGTTGTTGTTTAAAGAAAGATCATTGTTGCATATATTCGGATTTTATAACATTAAAAATGTTCATTGCTATGTACTATATGTTACAAAAAACCTCTTTTCTTTACGCCAAACTTTTCCATAAACCCAACAGTCACGCTTCTGGTGTAATTAACCATTTCTTTACGATGTAGTCATCAGCAAGTACACCAAGAAGAACACGAACATGCGTAACCGTAAGTTTGCGTGGTAATGCTAGCTTACGTGCACCATAAGAAGCTCACAACAATGTTAGCCGAAAGCTGGGTGTCAAATCTGCAAACGAAATCATCCAACAATTAGCCGCATCTGATGACAGCTAAAGTGAAGAATTAAAAACCTAATGCACACCGATTGCATTGCAGAACAATGGCTCTGCAACTGTACGAAACCATTTCCCATATCATCCGCCAACAATTGAAGGTGCGAAACCGTCCTAATGGTGGAGGAAAAATTGGACAATTTTTCAACCTAGAGATGATTTTTTTTTCAAAATAATTTAATGAAGCTCGATGCGTTAGCTACGTCCGTTTTGTTTATTTGAGCACCTAGATAAATTAACCAATTTAATTTTTTACTCTTTTTACTCTTGACAATACGGCATTGGACCGTCATAATCAATTGTAAATAATTTTTTACTCTTCTCAATGACTTTCTTCTTTGCTTGCACTTGCTCTTTCTGTCTTAGTGCTGGTGTGTGTGTGTGTCCCCATGCACGATTAATTAGCAAGATATAGGTTATACGGTCTTGATGATAGATTTTTATTATGCAACAATGCCGAAGCGTTTTTCCTTCTGCGTTTAGCTTCAGCTCTCTCTCTCTCTCTCTCCCTCGCTGCCTGCCAATTGTACCGCGGTTATTGCGTTTTTCGTTGTTGCTTCTGCACTTTTCCTCTCCATCGCCACATGGCTGCTCAGCTTCTCGCGCACCCGAAACACTCTCTGGGCCTAATGGTTTACCTTTCCCATCCGTACTGGAGGGCACGCAGCATGTAGCGCCACATGACGTGCAACCAGCGTACGGTGTTCGTGTGCTGACTTCTTGCATTATTTTGCTGTCCATACGCTCTCTCTCTCTCTGTCGTTCGCGCGCATCTCTCCATTTCGAATCGTCATGAAGATCATTTCTGTTTTCGAGGCTGATGGCCCAACAGTAGTGAGAAAATGGCACAAAAAATCTCGATGGCACACATTATGCTACCGCCGGAGCCTAAGGGTCACAGCTGCATGGGTGCATGGGGGCGGTAGATGAAGAGAGCGGCTGAAGGACCAGACAGCAACGAATCGCATCATGAAGTCATAATGAACATTGTAGACCCAAAGTAGCAGGGCACGCGTATGTACTGCTCCACCGTCCGGACACTAGGTAACTTGGCCAAATGGCGTTGACCTGCTATGCTTTCACTTTTCATGGTGGGCTAGCGGTTGGGTGAAACAACAAAAAGTGCACACAAAACCATGCAATTCCATAATCCTGGCTTGGGGGAGGGAGCTTTCCGTTCCATGTCTTGAAAAGTTTAGACGTAAATAAATTTATTAGTTCTACCGCCTTAATTGCCTTCTTTTTCGACTTTTTGCTTGAGTTTGTTTTCGTTTTACCCTTTTTTTGGCCGCACCCAATCCCTTTAACTCATCAGCCTAAGCTGAATCATGTCACCCAACGCAACGACCGGAAGGGATTGTGCGGGAAGCGTCTCCGAGCCCGTGAAGCTGATGCTGTGTGTCCCCGAGGCTATTTCACTGTGGGAGTTACTGTTAACCCTTCCCAAGCCAACCAGTCAACCCTCACCCTGGGCTGCCTGTAGCATAAAACTCACCAACCTGACAAGCGTCTCAGCGAGGGAAGCGAAAAAAGGTTTGCAAAGTTTACAGCAAAGCGTTCGCCCCTCTCGGATTGGGAGACGGATTGGAGGGTTTACTGATGAGATAGAAAACAAAAACTAGGTCGATCGGTATTTGGAGCAATGGCATGAAATGGAACCATGGTTTAGGACTGCCCGCGTGATGAATTGGGAGGGTTCGTCGCTTGGGGATGTGTTGCAGCTACAACCGCTCATTGAAGTCTTTCGTTCAGACCGGCTACTCAATGTTTACTATTATTTGGGCGCTTACGTAAACAAGGGATTAAAGGTTGTAGCATCGTGGCGTGGTCGATGATTGACAGCGTTTTAGTTTTTTCGAAGGCAGCTGATTTGGGGAACAGTTTTGCAATTTCGAATTTCCACCCCTGGGTAGAATGAGAAGGCGCCAGATTTATTGATGTTAGTCCACACTCCGCACCGGAGTGTTTCATTTCTTTCAACAACCGGCTCGATGCTTTTGTTCGTGGCGCTAGCAGACATCTTTTGATTTGTTTTTGGCTTTGTTTGCTGCAGTACACTGATTCGTCTCACATTTCCTCCCCGAAAATCCTTCAACAAAACAGCCTTGAGCGGACGGATCTGATCAAGGAGTGAAATGTAGCACTTCTGTTTACGATCGTCTGTCCCTGCGTGCGGATGCATTTCATACATTTTCAAACCGTAGCTACACACATGTACAAACCTGATGATGGTTGGGTAATGTGGTTTCCGCTCAGTTTCATTTTCCGTCCCACACCCGAACCGAAGCGACCGAATTTGTACCTCATTCGTTACATAAAACAATGACCACGACGTGAAGTTTGAAGACTTGAATTATACGTGGAGATTAGTGTATGGAAGAGGGGCTTTAAAATCATTCAAAGTATTTTTTTTCCAAAAAATAGTTTTTATGTATTGCAAGACTTTTCCTTAGTAAACTGAAGGTGGTTTTGTATGAAATCGAGGGGTAAGGAGGGGATTCAATAGATGAATAATTTGATGTCATCCTCTAAAAACTCAACCACTTGAATAATAGACGCAACAAAAGCCTCTCCTTGAGCGAGGTCATTCGAAAATTTCACTTGCTACGGTTGAGCGATTTGCTGTTGCTGCTGCTTTTGCTGCTGCTATTAGATGCTTCAAGATTCATCAGTACGCCACGGACAGCATTTATTGTTCGTATGAATTAGTGACTCAGTTCGGCCTTTGGCTTGTGCACATGGACATCCCTTTCATCCCTGCCTGTTACCCCTCCTTCAACGACCTGTTGCTTCAGTGCGCCTGTGCACTTTTAGATATTGATGGTTGTTTTTTTTTATTCCTGCCTTCTTTCTTTTGTTGCTTGATATCTCGCGACTGTCGATTGTATCGCACAAATTGTCGAAGCACTTTTCGAACCGATGTAAGCACCCTCACCACGCAACACCAGTCAATTAAATTTATTATTTTTCCCCTGCTCCGTTGGTTGGTGGCCGACGGCGACGAAGGTACTTCTTCTTTAATGTGTGTGTTTTTTTACACTACTTCTCGGACGGATGCACAGCGAAGATGCTTCACCGGATGGTTAGCTAGTAGGTAAAAGTTTACTAGTGTTGGGTTTTAGTGGCTGACTTTATGGTAGAAAATTGGTCCCTTTCTTGTGCGATTGTTATCATGCTGCTGCAACGAACGCTGATAAATTAAAGCACCGTCGAAACAGTCAAGGAAAAGCGCAGGAAAATCGAAACCACAATCGAATTACACACACATTCCTAATCGTCGGTGCTATATTTGCCGCTAGCGACTACGATCGCGTACTGGTGCAAACTGGACAGGAAATCGATCAAAAACGTTGGTGAAATTCACTGAACGATCGAATTCATTAATCCCACCTCCATGTGTCGGTAACGGCCACCTAGGAAAACTCTTTATGGAACAGACATTTTTTCAATTCTCCGTATGTGTAAACCACCTTCCGTCGGTCACATCAATCGAGATATGACACGGCAAAAATGCACAAACTTTGTTGGCATTTATCGGTTCGGTTTAGTTTAATAAGCGAAGCTAACAGGAAAATTTATTGACTTTCGATCGAACACAACGCTACCCGTTGTGGTCAAAATCGAGGCCACGATTGGCGAAATTGGCGTTGTGTGGCTCCGCGCGAGTAACGTAATGGATCGAATGGGTGGGGTTTTTCGCACATTTTCAAATTTCCGGCTATGAATCTGTGCTGCTTATCGAACAAGCTTGTGGTTGGGTCGATAGAAAAAGGAGCATCGATTGCATAATATGCATGCACGATGTTGCTTCTTTCCTCTCCGAGGGAACGTTCTTCTAATGCTCACAATTCAATTCTAAGCAAATCTCGCATGTTTCATTAAGTGCTTTTTAGTTTGACCCGTTCCAATTAGCGAATGTTGCCACGAATCTTTCCCAATCGCTTGAGTGACATTGTATGCAATTCTCACGCATCCAGTTTGAATCCTTGTTTTTTTTCGCGTCCGCTCGCCGCACGTCATTTATGCTCGAGTGTGCATCAGACAGTGGGTCGGCGTACTTGCGTACTGCTTCGTGCAGGAGCAACACAGTTACATAAGCTTCGAGGCACCTGAGCACCGGAGGAGATCATACACAAAATTATCTAACGATTCGCGAACTGCGAACCCCGTCCGGGTGGCCATTTCAAGCGCTTCACCAATCGAGGACCATAAAGCCCGCCAGCGCTTGAACCCGTCCAACAAGCGCTCGTCGTTGTATGCTGCTGCAATGGTGCAGCATGGAAGAAAAGGCAACCAGCGGGAGCATGGCCGGAGCAAAAGCGTCAAACAAGATTCTTAATGGGAAAAGAAAATTTTACAACCGTAACCGTTCTCGATTCGGTCTCCATTTTCTTTCTCACTGCACACGCGACAACTCGTCTAGCATTGCGACACACATATACACAGTTCACCGAGAAAGGCGCAGCAGTCATTACTTCTTGTGCCGGCATCCTGGTCGCATAGATTGACCTCGATTGCACAGAACAGCCGGCGTGAAACAAAAACAAACCGGAGTGAAAATACGAACTGGCTAGCCCGTTTTTGGGTCGAAGGCTCCCGTTTTTGGCATGCAGGCAAGGCGCGAAGCTCGTAATCCTTTTCTGGACGCGTACGTTTGCACCCGGCCAATGGTATCGATTAGTGACGCCCAATCTGCCAACGAGATAGACAATAATGTGCTCTTCTAAATGTTCGATTATATCATCCGCCAAACTGCCCCTGATGCGAAATGCTGATCGTTTTTGGGGTAGGGTAGGTCAAGAGGGAAGGGTGGTTGATGGTGCCCCGGTTGTTTTGTTTTGTTGTTGTGTGCGAATGCAACTATTATTACAACCACACGAACCAAGGACTACCCCCACTGCACTGTATTGATGCATGTGTGTTGCATGGCTCGCAACGCTTGTCCGATCTTTCTCCCGTTCATTCACTTTCATCCCGTACGGCATCAATGTTCCAGCCGATAGTTTTTTGCATCGAATCATGGTAATGTTCATATCGAGCGCGTGTGTGTGTGTGCTTGAACGGTGTAACGGTAGCATGGAAAAACCCTCTCATACAGTCAACCATCTCGACTATCCTCAGCTAAAAAGGCTACTACAACTGATTCACATGCAGATCCGTTCAATCAAATAAAATCGATCGAAAAAACGGGGTCTCCTGATCAGCTGACGGAGGAGAAAAATCGTTTCCTCCGAACTAAACGCGACTAAACCCTTGTCGGCTACGAGAGTAATATAGTATCTGTAATAATGACACCAATCCTCTAAATAACTCGCATCAATCAATCGCACCAGCACATAAGGCTCTCATGCGCATACAATCTTGCAGCAGTGCTCATAAATTATGCAATTACCATCGGGCGATCATAAGTAAATATGATCGCATGCTGAATTGGACGATGTTGCGATGGAGAGCGTGAGATAGGGAATTTTCTTCAATGTTGATGTTTTTCTCCCTCTTCACTTTTACATTCTGTAGGGTGGTGGCTTTGCTCATTATTTTCTACATGGTTCGAACAAAACGTAAAAGATAGAAATTAGGCTGGCAAAAGACGGACGCAAAATTCATAGTCTGTGTTGTAAGCAAGACAATAAGACTTATTCGTAAAGCTTCTAATCATAAATTTACTAGTTTTAATATATTGGTAACGAAAACTCGTTATAATAAAATATAGTTACAGCTCCAACTGTTGTAAAAAAGACGGACTGTTTTCATATTCCCTAATTACTGCAAATATGTGTTCTACAAATATGGTTGGCTGAAACCTTTTTGAAATTTTATTGTACAGTTCCATGAGTGCATTTTCATACAGATGTATACATAAAAGTATTTAAAATCCCCAAGAATAACCGTCACTCTGTACATATGCTAGTCACTGTACACTGTACTAAATGAGATTAACGCACATCAGCCTAAAAGTATGCAATCTAATGTTTGGGATTGGGCGCCATGCGTTGAAATAATCATCACTACTTTTCATTGAAATATTTCATGCTAGCTAGCTTTGAACCGAAACACGTGTTGAGTGAAAAGAACTGTTGGAAAAAAGGTTGAACAGCAACGAGGTTTTTTGTTAATCTGTTTTTGGTATTTTTTTTCAATAATTCTATGAACTTAACGTGTAAAAAAAAGTTGCAATAACTGATTGTTATTCATGTAACACTCCCACCTTGCTGATGGTGTTTCTAAGCAGAATTGATCTAATGCGTAGCAAGAACGCAGCGAATAGTAGCGGGTAGCAATTCAATTTGAGCATTAATTAATCTTCACCATGTATCGAATGTGATGCAGCGGACAAGATGAACCAGTTTCTCATCAAGGCTATGTTTGCTACCTTACATGATGCCCAACTTTTTTTTTCTTCTCTCCAATCGCTTCAGCTATAGTCACGTTCTAATATTTGCCTTTCGACCGCTACCATTTGAAACTAGGCCAGTACAGCTCTTCGATGCGCAGGTGGTTCAATCGTAAGAATAGACATTGTTTTCCCTTACGGACGAAATCGAAAGGAATCGATCGTCCATCTAATGGGAAGCAAGCGGGAGCATTCCGAAGGCTTCTTGGTGTTCTGGTGTGTCACGCCGCGTTTGGTCGGGCCGTGTGAATCGTGATGACGGCGAAGGCACACCGGGCACTCCGGCAGGAAGCCATATTTCAACAACAGCATATTTCAAACCGCCAGAATCGTGAGGGGCACTAGGGCCCAGCAGTACACATGTTGTGCGAGTCAGCCGGACCCGAGGTTGTAGGGAATGTGTGTTGCGACATCGTGCTGGCGGTTCTAGTACGCGCGGTTGCATATGGCGAACGGAAAGGAAATGCTCTGCTGCAATGCAACAGCCAGTGACGCTTAATTGCGATCGTTGGCGGAGATCGAGAGAAACTGGATCGAGCAACCACGGTGAGAATGTATGTTTCTGCATGTGGCTTCTGGGTGCTGTCGTGTGCTGCTGCTGCCTTCCGTTCGCTGTTGCGGTCGATGCCGGTGCAAGGTCTGTGGGTTAGGATTGCTCAACATCTCTTCTCAATCCGATGGATCATGCATGCAATCTGTCGATCATACATTTAAGTGGAGCTAAATGGTGAAACAATCGAGTGCAAGGATCAAAGCCTTGGCTCAGTCTGGTCTAGAGAGCGTGTGTCTTGGGAGATTTAATGGAATTTATAACATACATGCCCAATGGTAATGCTTAGGCTACAATTATGATTCAATACTGTACGTCTGCATGGTGGAAAGACATACATTAAAGCTCTGTTTGCTCTTACAAGCACAAGTGTGACGTACTCAAGAGAAAACTCGTGTCGAAATTAGTTGAAAAATATTATTACAATTTTCATGCTATCGTTACGCATCGATCTTCCATAACACTATCAATGCCACAACAACAGAAAACCTAACCCAATTTCTACTATGCCATAATTTTCGGACGTGCATTATAATAACAAAAACCCACCCAGACCACGCACGTGTTGTTCGATTTGGTTTCAACAATGATTTTATTTTCTTCTTTTTTTTACACTTTGATTTTCCTTTGTCTTTCTACCGCCTTTCATCGCTTCGGTTTCATCTTAGTTAAGTCTTTCCGACCATAGTTCAACACACTCTCTTCGCACTTCTTCTCAACCGGCAACAAGTCCTAACAAAAGTTTGGGAGCAAACGCGGGCGTTCGTTCGGGGTTTGACCGCGTTTGCTCTGGCAGGGTTTGCTTTGCAGTTTTCGTATCTAAAAGTTTTAATAAATGAAATTATGAAATGATGCTTTCCATCAGCTTTCTCTCCCGGCTGACTGACGTGTCTGTTGCATGCCGTTTCAGTATTCGCATGCGTATCGCGCGTTTTGCTACCACTAACATTTATGCTTATCAATCGAGCTGAAATCGACGATCGATACCACTCATCGAGTAGAGTTAAAACTATTGCTCGGTTATGTCGTTACGTTCTGACCGCGTGTTCGTTTGTGTGTTTACGTGTTTCGGTGAGGGCGTTTCCTTCTTGTGTGTGGTATTTGAGTTTCGATGGTCCTCACTTAGCTATTACATAACGGGACATTAACCGGAGGTAATGGGAGTCGTTTTGTTTGTGGGGAGGCGAGGGGAAGGAAGATTTCATGTCGTAGGAAGTTTAGGGGGAAAGGGTATTCCTATGGTTATCACAATGCTAAACGTTTATCTCTAGTGATGGTGTTGGTGCAGGTCAAGCTCAGCATGATCGTGCTGGTACTCTTCGTGATGGTGGTGCACTGGCACATGGACCGGAACCTTGACCGGGTACGGCACTGGCTTCTCGACCTCATAGGGGACGTGCTTCTCGATGGTGTACGGCACTGGACGCTCGACTGGGACCTTCACGGGGTATGGGACGTGCTTCTCGACCGCGACCGGGATGTGCTTGTACACTGGGTAGGGTTGCGGGACTGGAACCTTCACCGGGACTGGCACTGGCTTTTCAACGTGCACCGGAACTGGACGATCGTACGGGACATGCACTGGGTATGGGACCTTCTTGATGACCTCATACGGCACTGGCTTCTCCACCGGGACTGGCACTGGCTTCTCAACATGGACCGGGACTGGACGATCGACTGGAACATGGACTGGGTAGTGGACGATCTTCTCAACCGGGTATGGCTTCTCAACGTGCACTGGAACCTTGACCGGGTACGGGATCTTCTTCTCCACTGGGTAAGGAGCTGGGACATGGACCTTAACCGGAACATGGACCTTCTTCTCTACTGGGTAGGGAGCTGGCACGTACACCTTCACCGGGACGGGACGATCGTACGGTACATGGACTGGGTATGGAACCTTCTTCTCAACCGGGTACGGAGCTGGGACGTGCACGGGCACCTTGACGATCTCCTTGACTGGGTAGTGGACAGTCTTGTAGACTGGGTAGGGCTTTGGCACTCCAACCTTCACCGGCACTGGGACATGTTTCTCCACTGGCACAGGGATGTGCTTCTCCACTGGGTATGGGACCGGGACCTTCTTGATGACGGTCAGCGTCTTCTCGTGGTGTGGATGCAGATCGATGTGATGGTGACCGTGGCCGTACGATTCAAACTGATGTCCACCGAAATCATGTCCTCCGAAGTCGTGCTCGAACAGACCACGCTTATCATGGCGCTTTTCACCCTGCTCTGCTGGTTTCGCTTCTTCGGCCGCCGCTTGCTGCTTCTGTTCGGCCGCTGAACTCAAGACCAGTAGGGTGGCCAAACCCAATAACACCTATTGGAAAGGAAGTAAAGTACAGACATTATAGGTTGTGTACGCGGCAAACTCCTTGCATCGGAGAGTTGATACTATCGAAAAGAGTGGTGTTTCGCTATAGCCTAATCAATATCAATTTCCACCAGCAGTTAGCTTCTCCATTAGCTTCCATATCGTTTAACGAAGCGGAAGTGATCATGCAAAAACAGACACGTTTCCCCGTTATGCTCAGGGGTGGACTCGTTTTCACTTGTCACGGTGCAGTTTTGCACAACAAAAACGACAAAAACAAAATCAATGTACTGCGCCACGGCGGAGGGTGTGAAAGTGATGGCCCCCCAACGGTGAGCCAGGCGTGCTAGGAGATGTTACACCTTTCCGAAGGAGACAAACACGTTTCACCAGTCCAGTCGCGGAACTCGTGCCAATCGCCTAGTTTTGCAGTTTGCATGCAAATGAAATGCATAACTTCGATCGCACAAAAGGTGGACAAAGTTGTGGGCACTGCTACAGCACTGGAGTTAGCGTTTAGATCCTTGCAATGAACTTCAAACACTTAATCCCACTTTCTATATGCTATTAAGGACGAAGCTTCACTTAATGTTCGTTTGCCAAACATCCTAACACCAACGGCACCGAGCACACTACACAGACACGCAGTCACTGTTCAGTTTGAATGTCTCTAAAGGATAAACACCACTATAACTCAACGCTCATGTTGCACGTACCAGAGACTTCATTGTGATACGCTTACAAACTGTACTTCACTGTACGGTGGATACTGGAATACCAGAGTCCAAAGAGATACTGGATAATGTTGGCGGGTCGCAAACGTCTTTTATACAAAAGCCACTTTATGATACACTTTTCGCTCTCTCGCATACACTCTCCCCTCCAGCACCAGCTCAGGGTACAGCACACATTTCGATGGTGCCATCACGCGATTCGCTCGACCGGGCCCCTCGTGTGTCTAGGGGTCCTCCCCACTATTCGGTGGCCAGTGGGTTGGATCAGGTAACTCGGGTATTGTGGAGCTTAAGTGTTGTTGCGAGAGACGTCTCAGCGTGGTTGGCCTAGTGCGTTGGTTACTCAGTCACACCGGTATGGTAGGGCTTTCTGTGAGTGGTTGTGAGTGGTAGATAGTAGTCCACAGGTTACAAGCCTTTGCCCACATATGCTAAATGGGGGGAATGGGTGAGGTTTCAGATTGTTGTACTTAGCATGAGATAGAACGCACCCGGTACGCTTCAGTGTACTTCCCTTGCCTTTCGGCCGTTCGTTGAACTGTTTTGGTGCGCGATGCACTTTTTCGGAAATTATTCGAAGGTTAAACAAATTATGTGAGGAAGACGGTTTCGTTCTTGGTTGTCGTGTTGCAAAATTGGTTTTCCTATTTTTCGTTTGTTGGCACTAATTTCTTTGTGCCGTGCTGGGTGTTGGTTTAGTTGGGCGGAAGCTTGCAAATAGCGGAAGAATGCTTCATGGTCGGCGAGTCGTGAAAAAGATGAATGAAGTCAAAACTTTGGTTAGAATTTGCTGTTTACAAATTGAAGTTCATGCTGCTTGCAAACTTTGTTTTATGCTTATTTACAACAACAAAATTGCCGTTCGACAATGTGTCATTAAAATTTGATTTGCAGCCGTATTACAGCTAGTTTTATTACTCTGAAAGCATTTTATAAGAGGACTAAGACTTGTTACATTATAATCCTTTAGATATTAGATAATTCTTTTCTTAAGTAGCCTTAACTAAATGAAGCCTTGACAAATAGCCTGACTCACTATATGGCTAATATCTTGGTAATTCCTGGCGCCCACGTTCCATCTACGTTTAGAACTACTGCATATTTTCTGTCTATGCAGACAGAGCTATTTCTGGGACAGCCTTACAGTGTAGACGTGTCAACAAATACCCTGACTGTCAACTTATGCCTTGGCACACAATTTGGCTCATATCCTGCTAATTCCTGGCCCACTCTACACAATTATTCGTCTTCATTCTATCTCAATCTAGTCCTACCGCATATTTTATGTCTATTTAGACGGCCTAAAAATATTATTCACGTGCTGGATCATCCGGGGCCATTCTCACGACATGACTGACTAGCTCGCTAGTGAGATCATCGCACAGCACAGAGCAGAGCTGTTCCTGCATTGTCCTCCACTCCAAATTTTTTTTTCAAGAACCCTAATATGAAATGTAAATAAGACGATTTCGTCAGTTTTTGACAGAGTCCAGGCCACCGAGAATGTAATGATAGTTTGAGCATTAAATTATCCATGCAATTCAAGCTTTATCCTTCGTGGCATCATTTTTTAAGCAGATAACTTTCCACGATAGGAAGTCTCCTATCTTATCAAAGGAGCTTCAAAGAACCTATCCGTACATGATCCCTTCGTAAAACAGTGTTTGTTTAGCAGGTCTGACCGGCTAAGAGGTTATTCGTGAATTCGAGGCCCCTTTGCAGCTTGGGGCCTCCGTGACCGATCAGTTCGCGCATACTTGAATCCGCCATTGAGGTTTCTGCTACCTAAAAGATCATCAAAAAAATGTCTACGTAATCAGCGAATGCCAGGATCTGGACTTAGTCATAGAAGAGTGCACACGACGTTACCATCTCCGAGCCTCCGAAATTTCTCTTTGTTGTGGCTCTCAGAGAGCATATAAACGCCAGGTCGACGAGAACATAGACCCTTGACTTGAAGTAAACTAAAAAAGGACTCGTATGCGTTTAATAAAAACTTTGATTTGATTCTAATGTATCAAACAAAATGTCATCCGCTGACACTAAATAAACCTTAAATGAATACTATTAATTTTTAACTTCAAAATAAAAAGTTATATCTTGTAAAATATCAAACAATTGGGTGTCCCAACGTCCAAATTTTCAATGTTAAACACAACAACCCTTAATATCGATAACTTTTTAAGCTTCTAATTCCCTTTAATTGTTGTCAAAGGACGAAGTACATTTTAAAGCTTCCCCTGTTTATCCCCCTGCTTGCCATTCAAAGCATTACATCGTCCGTCGCTAAAAAGACTAATTAAAAATCCTTGACAAATGCTGGCCGGTTTCAAACTGTGCATCGCCATGCTGCTGCCGCAATCGGTGCGGCATGATAAACGACCATCACGTAGCCATGAGCGTAACCGCTGTGACGATTCCCGACACTGACATGTCGTACAAGTGCATGAAACCATCGCTTTAATGTTACGCAGTGCCGATAATCTGGCACTCATTAGCAAACCCGCAGATGTTTGGCCGTGTTTTAAGATAGTGCGTTGCCAATTTCGCTCATATTGGAGCTGCTCGCCGGCAAGCACGGGCTTTCGTACACATTTTCATCAAGCGGTTAGCTTGTTTTTTCATTGTTTTGTTTGCTGCTTCTGTAGCTTGCCATACGGACATACGACATTGTGACATACGGAATCGATGGAAGTGTTGGAAAATTAGAAATCACGTCCTGCTTAAAGCGTCATGTTTTCGTGTCACTTCGGCCGTACTTCCAGCTAACACCATCAGACGAAGCGTTCGTCAGACAGTGCGGGAAGGAAAAGTCATCAATGCGCGTCGCCATCGTGATCGTGCTGAACACATCAGATCACCATCACCACCACCACCCAGCGGCAAGGTCATAAGGCGCCATCCGTTAGCTCTCTTTTTCCTTACTGTATGGTTAACTGTCGAATGAGAAGTCGAGTGTGGAGGACGGTAGAAACGGGTGAAGCATAATCCTGCGTGGAGCGTATCGCGATGGAGGACACCACGGAGGCAGTCAAAAACACAGAAATTCGGTCTAGTCGACCGGGAATGGACAAAATGGTTAGAAACGGAATATGAGACGGTCTCTTGCGACACATCCCTGTTTGTACGGGTTTGCACATTAATGCCCAGCTTGGCAGAGATTTTTTTTTTTCACTGTTGTTTTGGCAGCCGTGAAGGCAGAAGAAAACGCATCTAACCTTCGACAGTTGATGATGTGAGAGTTGCAAGGAGAAGCTGTTGTATTTGGTCATCGTCTGAAACGATTTGCACCGAAATAAAAAAATAAAATGTTTGGCTTACTTTAACATTACATTTGCAACCATGACGATGATTGTTGCCTTTGCACCGGTGGTTAATAATTGTTTAGCCACGGATTTAATCGGTAGCGGCAATTCAGTTAACACGTAAGATATTTGAATTTTCCTATTTGTTAAGCAATTTTGAGCGATGCCTAGCAATCATCCCAATGGAGGTAGAAATTCAATTGCAAGATTTAATACGGCTCCTATTATTGCATTCTATTTCACCAGTTACAAAGACATGGGATGAGTTCGGATAGTGTTTTTTTAATAGTGTTGTGCTAACTTCAATTATTTAATACTTAAACCTCAACACCAGTGATCGTTTGCGTCACTGGACCCTGTGTTACTAACAATGCGATGTTAAAAATAAATCATCTCAATTTTAAAGTTACACCCAGATTTACTTTAGTGTGTGAAAAATGATTAAATTAACCAAAAAAAAAAAAGGATTAAACCTATCTTCCATACTTTGTGAGCCCTTCTGTTAGCTAACTTGATTTTTGGTCTCCGAGTGCATCGTCCAAAGTTTGGATATAAAATGGATAATTAATTCCACCCACCGGCGTCTTTTTAATCTTCTCACTATTGTCTCAGCCATACGGAAGAGGAAGCTAGTCTGAGAACATGTTTCAGGGTCAAGACAAAACATTATAACTACTAAAGCTGGCAGTAGAATAAAAAAAAATCTTTCATATGGTTTGTTCTAAATCCTCTGTTCGGTCTTCGGGGTTCTATTTATTCAGTGATTGTAAATTTATGTAAAGCTTTAACAAAGCTTTACTCCACAAACATACTTGCTGCTCTTTTCTTTATCAACCAACGAATGCGCTGCAGTTCGTAACCGGAAAACCATCAACGAACCGAACCAGAAAAGACCTTACAACTAGCTTCATAATTGGTTGATTTCGCGTCGCGTCCCATTGTCGATGCTTCGGTTCGGTCATTTGTAATAACCCGGTTACGCCTGCGAATGACCACCACCCCGGTAATGGTATCGTCACAACACACACACAAACACCTTTACGGTGACGGTGTGCCCAACTCCGGGTGGGAAAATTCTCTTACCGCAAGAGGAAAAACTGGCGATCCTCACGAAAGCGCGTTAAAAATTCCTCTACCGACACTCTACCGGTCAGCGCATGGCTTTACATCGCGTGTGAAGTGCCATATGGACTGTCCGAGCAAAAAAAAAAAAAAAAACGCCACATAACCTGCACCATAGTGGTGGTGGAAAAACAAACCGTGCGAGGAAAAACAACAACAAACATTCCCGCGCATCCACACCACCCACCCGGTCAATCGTTACGAGGACGCCGATGGTTTGGTGGCGTACAATTTCCTCAACAACGTCACCCGCATTCATGCACCAGCACGCACTAGATGGTTGTGCCTGTCCAAAGAGTATCACTCGACTTGAACGGTGGGTGAAGCGACGAACCTTTTCGGGGTTTCGATTTTCTTCCGACTTGGCGTAATTGAGCTTTTTTTTTAGTGCGAGCGCCCTCCAAAACGATAAGAAAGCGGCAATGTGACGGGAGCTAGTGGTCGTACCCACCTTTTTACGTGGTCAACAAGCTGACTGGCAAGACACAGCCTTTGGTGGCCGCTTTCTATAGTAAACTGGGGTCGATTTCAATAAAACTCAATTCAATTATCAACCACCGATAAAGGTGCCGATCGGAAAGGTGCGTAAAATAAAATAAAAATAAAACCAAACCCTCGTAAAACACCCGCCATGAGGCTTGTAAATGATTCACCCAAGGCCACGGGTGCATTGTGCCTGCGTCGTCACTAGGAGACTCGTCTCCTGTAAGGCACTTGCTGTACACTACGCTCGTACACTTTCGCTCTGTCAATGTGGCAATTCAAGTCCCTCGCCATGCACAAGTGCCCACAGTTCGCTACTCAAGTCTCATCCCGAAATGGGAAAAGTGTCAATCGCAGCTTGCAGATCAGCACCTGAACGGAAGGGCATTTACTACGAGCAGTTTTGCAGTTGTCCCATTTGTAGCTGATCCATTTGCCATCGAATACAGCGCTCGTGACAATCGCATCACGCGGATGCTTTTGGGGGGATGGTAGAAGATTCAATGGATCAGACAAGCACGAGCACCGGTCAAAGTGGGTCAGCGTAGTTAAGATTGCTACTACTGCTGCAGCACAAAAAATGGCATGTGTCAAGGTGGCGAGCGGTCGATTGTGACGGTGGTTCGGTAATAGGACTGCAAGGACTTTTTGTCAATATTTTAAGTGATTATTACATCTTTAGAAGTTGGATTTTTTTGTTTTTTTTTCTACTGTCATTGCAATGATTTTGAAGATAGTATGTTTTTTTGTGTGTTGCAGTATGCGTGTCTCAATACGTTGATCGCCGCAAAAAAACAAAATCAAAACCACACGTACCCCGGGAGGGGTTGGGTTGCATAAATTAGGCAAACATCTTCAAATTGATTCCTCGCATCGGTGGTTTAATTTCCACTGGAAATGTTTTCACACTCACCCACCGAACGAACGTGAACCGAACGGGCACACTGTTTGGCACACGTTCCGATGACGAATGAAAAAGGGTAAAACGGTTAAATGCGCTCGGCGAAGAAAGGCACTCGCGGAAAACTCACTATAGGAATGAAGGAAAAAAGAAATAAATAAATAAACTGCCAAGCGTGCGTTCACCATCAATCATCCTTCCTATCGTCATAGCCATCAGCACCGAACAGTGGTTGGGCTTTGCTGCAGTTTTTCGAGCCAATAAGGCAAACCGTGTGTTAATTTCATTGATTTTTCAACATTTTTCCAACCATTTCACTCCATCGTTGATCGCGTTTGCCGATCGTGCAGCTAATCAAGGGTGCTATCTTTTGTCCTGCTCAATCATACCGGCCAAACCGGGTCGATTGTCGGGATTGCAGTGGTACCGAAATGGATGACATAAGAGATGGGTTTTGCGACGTTCGTCCATGCATCAGGTGCAGCATTTTTCCAACCGGCGTGAAGCTTTTTCCCTCCTACCAAGCCGATGACGGTCACGGTAAAGTCGAACTAATTATGCCGAGGGACTCCGGTTTTGTGCGCAAATGTGTCGGTGTGCAATGAGTGGTGGCGGATGGAGCTATATGCATCATCGTTCGGTGCATTTGCATCGTTGCACTGCACCAGCGGTGTGAGCGTATGGTTGAAGTGGTACGGGCTCCTTAAGGGAAGCCCTCAACGGTGGCGGATTAAATTAATCCAATGCGCATGGGAGTTTACTTTTCCTTTCACATCGGCCCAGATTTCCTCAACGGTGACGGAAGGACGCAAGCCAAGCTATGGGACGTTTATGAAACCGGCAAGGTTGGAGGGGTAGTTGAAGTGGGCGAAAATTGTGTCATGATTACTAATTGAGACGTTGTGTTCATCATCTATCGGTCGCGGTTGAGCGGTATTGAGTGATTATTTGTGAAAGAGGGATGATCGATTCAAATGACTTATTTCTAGGGTGCGGCAGAAGAGCATACGAGAATCATTAAAACCTGGCAGTATTATTCAACACTTAGCGGAGCTTTAAACTCCATGAAGTTCTTTTCAATTTTTTCTGCTTTATCTAAAAAAAAAATATTATCAAGACGAGGCACTTCCATCAAAACTCCAGGACTTCCATTAGCCATCGTTTAGTCCAATTCTGACTTGTGATATGCCACTGTATCCTAGGAAAGTAACGAACCTATATAGAAGCTGGCGAACAACCAGGCAAACACATTATTCATTTCAATCCTGACACAGTTTCTGAACACAAACACTGATTTTCGTAGGGCTGATTTACCAAATTTCGTCCAAAACTTCACCTATCTTAGGTACAAGTAAACAATTCCAACAAGATAGATGATCACACAAGCGCAACGGTGCAAAGCATTTATCATGATCAACTCACATACGCCAGGCATGAACTTGGTCAAAAAGAACTGATGAATTCCTCTTAGCTATCTACTGAATTGAACTTTTTTCCAGTGAATGAGACTCGCCAGACTCTTGGGGCGGCACCGGTCTTCGCACTTCGCACTGGTATCCAACTACGTGGTATCAGCAAGTCTATTAAGTAATTTGATGGCCGCAAGGCCTTAGAACCTGGTGGTTTATTCTTATCATCAGAAAGGCACCAAGCAACACAATCTCTAAAGAATGAGTACTGTAATGGCATTCACACGAATAGAATACAAGTGAAAGACGTAAATTTTTGGACATCATTAAGTAAAACCACAGAGTTCTTCTCGATATCAGATTAGAAATTGAAGCCCTGTTTGCCGGGTTAGTTTGAATGCTTTTTGTTAAAACAATCTGTACATATTTTGGAAACAGTTTCGAAAACCAAAAAACAGTTGGCTCTCAATCAACTGATGGTTCTTTCTGATCACAGAAGTTTAAGGCAAAAGGCAGGCTTCTTGACACATCGGATTGGCTTTCCTTAGGCTGATTAATTTGATCATGTCTGGTGGGCCTGTAGTCCTTTGACCTCCAATTTCTGGAGTACCATTTTGAATACCATTTTGAATTTCTTTTTTCGTTGAACTATGATTAAATGACATTCTACATGCTTTGTTTGATCTTTTGTATTTTTTATAGACAATACGGCGTAGAGCCGTCATACTAAAATAAATATATAAATTTTCTATGATTGTAATCTTTAAATATAATATTTAAGAGTAAGGAAGTAGCTGTCGATTAAATCAAGCTTTTATTGACATAGCTTGATCACTGGATCTGTTGCCATTTTCGGATTGTTTTCCATCGCTGTACTTACTAATTTTGACAGGAAGCTAGAAGAAATCATGTTTCATGCGTGGTAGAAGAATTTGTGACAAAAAGCTTATTTTTATTCACTATTTACTCACCCTTCACGTAACAACACAGAACATCCAAGAAAACAAAGCAAAAGGAAGACAGTTTACGGTTGGCATCTCTTCATGGTTCGCTGAGAACGTTTTCATGGCCGTCGTCTTGCGATGGGTCGTAAACCTACCCCAAAAAGTAAACCTAATCTCAGCGTCCACTATTAATCAAGCACATCCGGCAGCAGAAGCAGCAAAACTTGAAAACAAAAAATTATGTCCACTGTCCGACGTACGGAAGTAGTTTTGTGTTATATGTTGACTTAATTTTCGTCTTTGAGGCTACCGATGAAGTAATACGGAGGCGTTTATTATTTGACTATGGGTTATAGAAGCAATATGAATTTTAAAAAATGAAAACTGTGCGGATCGAGCCTTTGCGGTAGATGGCAGCGATAGTCGACCGTGAAGGTTTGCATCAATCGATGGAATATATTTTTCTTTCCTGCTTATGTGAACTGCATGAACTGCATTTTTAATGCCACAAAAACGAATCTAAACGACTTATTGAATATTATGCTGAAGCATTTCTCACACAAAAACGAGTATAAAATAACCATCATCATCATCACCAAACAGCATGTTGAAGAAGCAAACCCCATTAAAGAGATAGAATCCAGTTTCCATTTTGCCTTTCTTCACTATCACCACAAACTTAATTATAGCACACAACTTAAAACGATTCGCTTTATAGCTTATTTAACATTTGTTTCCCACCCAACGGTGATCTGTAAAACATATTTATTAAGACGGCCAGCACAGCCCACCCTCGCGTAACCGGTGTCGCCCAATCGCGCCTAGGGCCGCAGGAAAATGCATCAAACGATTGCCGGCCGGACAATGTTATACACATCCAGTTGAACGGCTGACTCTTGTCTCCGCGTTTCATTACATAAATCGAATCGCATTCTCTTTTCGCTGCACGATTGCATTCCACGCAGCTTGCTGCAGCAGCACACTTTTCCAAGACGCTTGTTTGAATAGAAGTGTTGTCGGGATGGAAAACAGAATGCATCGTTGACCTTCGGGCTAGCGTCCTATGGACCATCGTCGACAAATCGTGAAGCGTCCACTGAATGGGACCATTTTCTTTTTAATCAGCCCTTCAGCACTGCTTACAGTTTTCGATGTAATTTTTCGTAACGTTTCTGTGCGAATGATTCAATCGGCACGCGTTGGGATCATTTATTTGTTTATCGCATGCAGGTATTTATCCGGCACGGACCGTCGAGATGAAAGCAGCATTACTCCATTTTTCTTTGCCTTAGCTGTCAGTATCTCTCGTCTCTCGTTTCTCTCTCTCTCTCTCTCTCTCTCTGTTTGCTTTCTGTGATGCAGCTCAAGGACCCGCGAATGCATAAAATCTGCATTTCCAATTACCTAACGTGCTGCTCGCGCCGGCCCCGGGCGGGATGCAGTGTTACAACTCGATTACAAAGCGAAAGGACTGTCGATGAGGTCGACGTGACATCGGTAAAATGAAGAAACGATTTTAGTTTTTAATTGCTGAAACGCACTTGACTGACGGGAAGGTTGTTTGCACAGTGAGGAAATGCGCGCGTATGGTCATAAACATCCGTATCTTAAATGGGTGTCACATTTGGAAAGGAATTATGTTTTTACACCGCATAATTAAGCGAGTGATTACCCTTTTTTTGCTAGCTTTTTTGCATGCTAGCTTTGGTTTGAGTTTGGAGATGGAAACTAAGTTGGTTGTATTAAGACCAAGTACTGGTGTTTCGTCAGATGGCCGGTAGCCCCAAGCAGTTTTTTAATCCAAATAAGGGAGATTTTGGAATGGAAGATTATGGATTTGTCCTCTTTTTAGCACAAAAAAATAGCAGGAATTTGTTAAGCTGGTATTAGCAGTTTTTTCCCAAGATTTGGCTCTGATGGACTCTTAGTACTGGAAATTTGTTCAAGGTCTTTCTTCCTGATCGTAATAAATTCTCGCACAACTCTCTACCCTGCGTCAGTGGATTATTTTCCCTAAATTCCTGATAGAGTTTGAGACCATTGTTTACAATTATTTTCATCCTGAATGGCGCTAACATATGATATTACTTATTATTCTACCATATCCTCTCGACATTTAACATTATTACGAGATGATTTCGTCTTTTATCTAATAATGGACAATGTAAACCCTAAAAATGTTTACCCTAAAAAGCAAGATTATCGTAAAAATGTATGTCCTCATGTTTTTAAGCCTCGTGAAGCCTTAGTGATTGATTAACCCTAGGTATTGATCACTTAATGCTTCTAAAAGATTTTACTACTGACAGTTATTGATGAAACTGCTTTACTTCTACACTTCTACAATGATCCCAAGGAATGAGGATTTTTTGTAACAATTTCAATCTTGCCTAGGGAGCAATAAGGCCAGACCGTCTGCCTAGGATCATCTTCAATGTTGGACGGTTGATTTGATCTTTAGTCCTGAGATGTGGAACGAAAAACGGCCACGCTTTTCCTTCATTAGCAAAAATCAGAAAGCTCTCTCCGATCGTCGATGCGTGAATGACAGCATTTGTATCAATTTGGACTCCAATTTTGACTTGGCGACAACAGCACCGGTCTTCTCATGGCCTGCCAGACTGGAGTTTCTATAACATCCGGCCACATTGTAAGGACTGACTATCCGACTACGTGGTATCAGCAAGTCTAGTAAGCCTTTCGATGGCCGGCTTGACCTAGCAGGTTGTTAAGCATTTCTTTTTCCAATAGTGAGAAACAATCAAATGTGGTTTTATCCAGTGGTAAGGGATGGTAGGATAGCAATAGTGCTGACTGTCCATATTAATAAAAAAAATACTCTTAAGACTGTTAGGACAAACAATTCTTCAATTTCGGTTCTTGGATTGTATTCTAATCGGATCGGATCACTAAAATAAGGATGAATCCTGGTACGAGGATCATCTGTGCTTGTCATTGACTTGGACGTCTCATGATCTTCAAAATTTATCCAAACACAAAACCTAAGCTTCAAGATCAAAAACCAAAAAACTTGCTAGAGACAACAACTGAAATACAGATCAAAAGGATGCAGACAAAGAAAACATAAATCGGTCAAAACCAGCACAACCATCTAAGCGAAAGCACCTGACATTCGATCCACTGCGACACGATTAGTTGCGCCCAATTGGATCCATCCGACCAAAGCCGCGTCCGCTAACCTTGGCGTGCTCTCGGCCTCTCAATTAGGCAACCGCCAGCCGCGATCGATGACGTTGACGGCGTGCGTTGCGCGTACTTCTATAGACGCGCTCTGCATCGGTAACGACGCAACATAACTTTCGCTCTCGTTGGAACGGCCACCCATCCTCCCCCTTCGGTTTGTGTGTACCGTGTGCGAGTGTGTGAGTGTTCCCTCTTCACCCGGGAACCAATCCCCATTGCCGTTCGGATTGCTCCTATTACTTCACTTTTGTTTTGAAGTCAGTTTACTCTTTTATTTACGGACTCTGTATGCCGTACATTCCTTACGTTGCACCTGTCGTACGGCGTAGAACGGGCATGGGCAGCTACCAGATCGTAACATCTCGTGAGTGTTTAGGTCTCCACGGTACTGCAGGTGCAATTTTTCAAAGCATTTTCCCTTTCGAAGAACGATGATGCTGTTTGTAGGAAGGGATGTGAAAAAAAGTGGTTCAATTCATTCGATCTTTACTGCAGCCAGCTTCGGTTGCATCCATCGGAATGCAGATGGGTGCGTAGGTGCAAAGAAAAAAGCCACAACACAATCGCTTTAATGCAAGACAACGCTCCAGATGTAAGAGTGTCGTCAGTGGGTGAAAACCTTTCCATACAAGGGAAAAGTACATTGTGGCGACCTACAACAGGTGAACAGGTAGATTTTATGCGAACCATCGCTTTGCCTCCATCTCATCCAACCGACCGTTTGCACCGACAAAGCAGATGTACACGTATATGCAAACGGTCGGTACTTTGCAGACAAAAAAAAATGGGAGCATTTGGCATCTGTTTGGTAGAGGTGCCACGCGGCGCCACATTGGAGTGGCTGTAGGAGCGTTTGCGGTTTTCCTACGGCACTTGGTGGCCGATTGCCACAGTTTTTTTGTTACTGTGTTTGGAGTTTGGTAGTCATTAGTTTATGTGATTCACTGACTTCATGCCTTTTGTACTATGTTGTGCCATGCGTGAGCTATTTTCATGCACATTTTACACATAATGTCTAATAATCCAATTAAAGGCTAACATTTTGTGTGTCTGATTCGTTGCCGTTTGTTGGCTCATCGCCTCTCCACAGTGCCAAGAGTTTGTTTACGGCGCAGTGTGCCGATCTGATAAGTTATTTTTTGTGGTTTTATTTATGTTTATAGCTTTTTTTCATTTTGATCAATGAGTGGGAAATATTTTTTATACCTGCTAGAAGGCGAGGCCACTCGAAGGAAAACGATGTGAGCTTTTCTCTTTCACTGAACCGATGAAGGCTGCCGAGCCAGATCGTGCCGGAAAACGGAAGCAATGTAATGGTTCGCCCGTTGTTTTTTTTTTCGTTCAAAACTGCTACGAGGGATAATCATCCGAAATAGAAAACGGAAATAAAAAAAGAAGATCGCAGCAAGTAAGACCAGCGCTCTGTTCTGCCTCTACCGTGTGTGATCGTACGTGAAAAATCGAAAATCAAATAGATACACCATCAGCCTCTCTGCTGTTCAAAATATTATTCGCACAACACCCTTGACGCGAAACTTATTAGCTAATGAGACAACATTTCATGGCACAACACCGGCCATCCCACCACAGCACACCTCTCCCTCCTTCCCTCGGACGAGGACGATCATCTTCGCTGGTGTCCATTGGTTTTCGACGGAACCGCTTTGACCGGCGAGAGCGTAAATTAATTTATTGGCATTTTATTATTACTCTCGTTGTGCTTCATACAAACAAACGGGTACACACACACACACGCACACGGCACGGGGGTGGTTTATTTTAAGGAGCATTTTTTGCCTTTTTTCACTTTTTACTGCGATTGCTATGCCCCCACCCAGGGTGTTTATGGGTGTTTTGCTTTCCTCCTTTGAAGTGTCCCAAGCGCAGGTGTGTGTTGCACATTGGGCGTGTGTGGTGAGTAGTTAATAGCACATGACGATGCAGTATCACAATCATATCGACGACAATGACTCGTTGGTTGTGTTTGGAGCATCGGCGCTTGAAGCAATAGTTCAGAAAAGGTAGCGAAAGGGCTTGTTGTTGTTTTAAAGAGAATTTATTTGATTTACATTCTATACTGTAAGTTTTGTAATATAATATGCTAACAAGGAAAAAGGAAGTAGTTTGAAGTTTTCCAGGATGCTTTCGTTAAAAACGTCTGTTATTTTAATCAATTATTATTTAGTAACAGATTCTTCAAATTAAATCTTATAAATCCTTTCATTAAAAATGACACTTAATATCTTCGAATCAACAAAGGAATTAGTACAAAGAAGAGTTTAAGAGTGGATTGAAGACGAATACGGCAGGTCAGTCGGATTGTTTATGTTGCTAGCGAGACGTTAACATAAAAATTGTAGTAGAAATCAAACAGACATAAAGCAACAGACGAGAAGGAGTATCTAAAGAGAATAATATGTATAGAAGATCGAAAGCGTGATCAAGTTTCCAAAATACCAAAGTGCTCAAGTGAGCCTGTCGGTTTATAATTGGAAAATAATTACGAATGTTCTCCAAGATATCTACGGATATCAAACCTGGTAAAAGTCCTTGGAACCTGCGACCTGATTGCTCAGAATAGCATCTTAATGGAAAAGAGTTCAAAGAAGTTCTTGGTAGTTTGTTTCGAAAATTTCAAACAGTGCTGATTGTGGATTTTACTTGATGTCCAAAGGTCCTAATCAGAGGCCTGATGGTCATTCTTCTTTTTGGCACTTCTTTGGCACTACAACTCTCTGCGAAGTCTTGCTCTGCCACTTCCTGCTTTTCGTTATTTTAATTTACACTTAGCTGTATAGTTAATCTTGTGTCAGTGTAGTCCTGTTTGTTGACGCAGACGGAATTCGATTCCCGCTCCTGTCGTTTGAAGACTGATTCTAATACTACGCCTATGCAACCGGTAAATATGATCAAACATAGTAAAGTAATAACTGAGAAAACAATAAAACAAAAAGACAGTATAGTTATTTATAGAAGAAGAAAAAAAGTCGTCAGAGCTACAAAGAATAAAGAACGCAAACGGTTATTGGCCGAGATCGCAGGACACCAATGGTCTTGGGAGGTTCTTTTGTTCCATCACCCCCCAAGTGTCCTTAAATCCCTGGTTGCACGGCTCCTTAGGAGATCGTCTTATCATTTTGCGTTGGACGCACACCTCTAGCGTATAGGACAGTTCGACCTAATTTTTTGGACGCAGGATGGAATATCGCCTTACGTTTCTATTTGGAATCTTCTGGGGGGCGGGCATGATGTTTACCTGAGTATTATTTTTGAGTTTTGGTAAGACAATGGTTTAGCAGGAGCATGGATGAACAAATATAGCAACGAACGTCATTGACGAAGTTTTATGAAACATCCAAATTATGATATATCGTTGTAAGGGATCACAACGACTTACAACTGATGACAAGGCAGTACCATGGCCCACGAAACCCAGCTTAGAGCATGATATGATGCCGTCAAGCTCACTCAGGATGTGGTTTCCTCTAAAGATACAAACCCTCGTCAAAAATAGAACTACGTACTTAGATGACGGTATAGAAATCAGCGAAACGTCCAAGCCCATCCGTTGTAGGATACTCTATTTCGGTTTGAAGAAAGAAATCGCTTCAAACTAGTGTTGGATTGTACCTAGCCTGAACATCAGTGAACGGCAACATGGAAAAACTTTTAATAAAATTTGATGCAATCATCAAGAAAATAGTGTAAAAGATGCAATGTTACAGACGATTAAGTATAAAGAAAGGACCCAAAAACATCCTGCAAATGTCATCAACATAAAACTTCACTCAGCCCTTTATGCAAGGATCAAAACAAACTCTAAAGTTCACGCTCAGTTCAAACACGTAAGGAAGTTTTGTTGCTTTCACTGATCCGTCTCCTGGCAAGCGATCACGATGGCCTTGGGGGCTGGACGAACGAACTAGTTTGTCTGGAAAAGCTTGTCCCGCTGCACAACCCGCACAGCGTTACGCGTGAGTTCAATAAATAATCAATTGAAACGACGGCATAACGAAACCGGCTACACACAAGTAGAGGTGGATCGAAATACGGCGATGGCCGTTTTTGCTATCACCAATCAGTGGAGAAAAATGACGTTGGACGTAAGAAAAATCTGCCCATGGGTAAAATTTCGATCCAATAAACCTCACAGGTGGGCAATGTGTTATAAAGGGCAATTTTTATCTAAAGAAAAGATTCACTCATTCGGTACACCACACATTCACTGGTTGAACTGAATCCTTTTACTTGCTGCAGACGATGATGATGATGATGGTGATGATGGGTAGGCGAACATTTAAGTGCTGTCGCTGAACACGCTGAACTGGGGCAGAACAAAGCAAAACTCGTTTACTGCCACACTCGACTGCATGGAGGAAAACCGGGCTACGCGCAATCCCGGCCAAAGGAAAGTGAACAGAAACTTAAGCTTGAGCGGTGTCGGTGGATAACGACGAAACGAGAATGAAAAGAACGAACGTGGAGAAAGAAAGGGAAACTGTGTTAGTAGTGTACTGACCGTTCCTGGGCCTGTTACGTAAGCGACCCGTACACGATCCGTGATGATCGATCGAATGTGCGATTGAGCTGTAGCGGTACTTAGACCGCCGGAGAGCTCCTTCACGACCAGCTGATCGGCACCATACTGGTACCGTGGGGATGATCATGCTTCGCGTAAAAGGGGTGCAAAAACTGAACATGCCCCATTGTGTGGAACGCTAAACAACGAAAGAAAGAGAGGCGTTGGTCACTCGTGGAAAATCTTCGCTCGGTGGGGAAAACTAATCGCGCGAGAGTGAGTGCAACGTGCCTGAGCGTTTGGAGCCAAAGAGAGTGAGCGTGTTCTGTGATAAGCGAACGATCGGATTTGTTTTGATCGTAGACAGGTGCGAGTAAAGGTGAAATCGGCGGTTGGAGGTGTTTTTCGCCAACAACGATTGAATGTTTACCCTTGCAAGGTAGGCAATCGCAGCTCTGTGGAGCCGTGAAATATTTCAAACAATGCAATGCAGTGGTGAAACTTTTCAACAAATGTGTTTCTATTGGTTCGTTTGAAAAAGTTAGCAGTCGCAGAGAGCATTTTTTTGAGTGCGTCTGAAGTTGAAACATTGTATTATTTGGGACAAAATAATTGGCAGATGCTGAGAAGAACTAGTTCTGCTTCCTTAAAAAGAGCAGCAATATCTATCGATCCATATCTTGCTTTTCCACCAAAGCCTGTGTTGTGTCAGCACCACAAGCTAGTATATAAGTCAGTCAGTCACTTTGTCAGCCAGTTAAGTCAACCACGACCTGTCACCGGTCACTACGACGCGGTGTGTTGCAATAAATTAATTTGCTTTCGTTTAATGTGACTGTTATTATACATAATGTCTTATGCCCATTCCGACGATGGCTGACCGGTGCGACCGAGTTATGATTAACGAACCTCCCCTTTGCTCACGGGGAGATCGGGGGCTGGGTCGAGCAATGTGCGAGGATTGCGAAGATCGTGCGCACAAGCTCGTCGATCGTTTTTAGTATTGTGCCACCGGTAAGACCTTCGGTGACGGCTACCAAATGAAGGCACCACACGGTTGGTATGCTCACACACCAACCAAAACACACCAATGTGCGACAGAAGGCAAGGGCCCAGATGCAGAACGTTTCAGACGAAATCAATCTCAGTAATTACCACCGTTTGCCAACATACATAATTCCGCATCGTGTCAATGAATGGGTAAGGATGGGAGGGAGTTATGGTCGGTGGGGAAGGTACATTCATCTGGTTCGAAACTAATGTTTTGTCTGGTGGCAAACGCGTGCGTTTGGTTTGATGAGGAGGCCCCCTTTGCTTGATTTATGCGACGGATGCAGTTTATTTGAAATGTTAATTAGCTGAAGCGCAAGTCTAGGAACGAGCAGAGAGGAAACGATTGCGTTACCATTTTTGCTTACCGTTTTGCGGTATAACTGGTAGAGTAATGAAATAGTTTTCTTATTTTTATTGATTGCAAGCGGTTTTAGTAGAATATTTAAAAAAAATCCAAACAAACATAGATATCAACTAAAACTATTTGAAGACTTATTTACATTAAATGAATAGTAAAATAGTATTTTAGCTCTCTAATTGACAAGCGATTATTTAAACGTTTTTCTATAAACACCTCCATGCATCACACACAATTCGTCCATTAATGTTGACTCTTTATGCATTATCACCATTCGCCATTTTTTCGGTATCCTCATAAGCTCATCTCATCGGTACCAGCCACAACAAAAAAACCCGCCTCAAAAACCCATGCAGCACTGTTAGCGATTTGCGAATTCCATCGACCAGCGTTCAACCCCGTGAGGTCTCCTCAATCAACCGATAATTGGTTTGATCTTTGAGATCAGCACTTTTGCTGTTGTTTCTTTTATGTAATGTGCATTTTTATCGCTGCTGGGTCGCGGGGTTGTTACGCGTGCCCAACAGGTGTAAAATAATGCTACAGAAACCAATTTGTTGGTGGACAGAATGATTAAAAACCACTTACAATGCAATGCGTGACTTAATGACACACGCGTATAAATGTGTTTGAGATGACTTCATTTTAAAACTGACAGCTGAAGGGATAGGAAAATAATTACAAGATGTGACAATAATTGAAGGTGTCTTTTGCGTGTTTTAATTTACCACCGTACCATTCTTTTAGCCGGTAAAAACATGTGCCGTACCGGTCATTAAAATAACAATCTTGTGACTCCCGTCGGCAATTGTTTACTGACGTCCTTTTTTCCCACGCATAATTGTTACGCAATAAGCTCTTAGTTTATCCAGATTATTAGTTCAGCTACATTACGCACCCTTTACCATCTGTTCCTGGTGGACTCATTTGCATTGCCTGTCGAACGCCACCACGCGTGCACATACGAGACTTGTGTAACTGTGTAGAGAGACAATTTTGAGCTACAAACTGCGAAAAACAAAAACCACTCCATCCTACGATCCAGCTGGACGAAGACAAAAAAAAAAACCTTTCTTATCCTGCCTCTGTGTTAGACGACAGCGGTTTTTGTTAGCCCCAAGACCAATGGGTATTTATCGGCAGACAGCACTCAAACGACACACAAGGAAGCATTACACAGCTCAGTACTCGTTAAGTAAATGTGCCGCCGTTCGTCCCGGTTCCCGGTTTTGGTGGCTCCAGTTTCAAACCGAGCGAAAAATTAACGAGCGCCAGGCTAAGAAATAAATGGAGCAAAAGCATTTCACATACAAACAACCAGGGCCGGTCTCGACTTGAAACATAATCATGCAATCTAGGTGAGCCTGGACTCGAAAGGTACCTTAGCGCACCAAAAGAAATTAAACTTGTTCTGTTGGATATTAGATAATTTTTCCGCGTATGTTTCTGCTGTGCTGGCTACACTGGTCAGGATCAGTCCGTTTGAATTCTGTAGCTTTTGCTGTCAGTTTCGGTAGGATTAGGATCCGTACCCCGGGAGACGTGTGTAAATGTCGATTCACTGCAACGCAATGAAGGCAGATTTGAAGCGTGAATTTGTTGGTTTTTTTATTCGCACATTTTATTGACCACTCTACCACCGTCCTGCGCACATACACAGTGTGTATTCAAATCAGGTTGGCAGGCCCATCCCCCTAACGTTGCCGATGCGAACGTGACGTGCATTGGATCGATCCCGATGGAGCACGGTGGAAGTGAAAACCGTTTGGTAGAATTTATGTAATCGAACGAAAAGAGTTGCTGTGCTGGGAGTGCAGAAGAAGTACCAGGAAACGCCCCGGTCGACCTAATAACGGGTTCGTGTAGTGATAGCTCGCGCAAGTCTTCTGTTCGGTTGCGAGGAAACAAAACGTTTGCACGTTCGATGATCGGTTTTTCGCCAATCGATGTTGATGGGAACTTGGTGGGCTAGATCTCGACTGGACCAGATCGAATGTTCGCTGGTGGGGGCTGAGTTCGATAAACCGGTGATTTGTTGATTTGATTGACACATTGAACAGAGCTAATCATTCGTCTATTTTACCGCACGATTTTAAAGGACAGTCGTTATTGTTCACTTTTGGCGTTAAATGTTGGCTTAAAGTAAAGCTTTTGGTAGAAGAACAATAAATCTGAAAGGCTTATTAATAACCTGACACGGCCAAACTGCTTACTTGGGAGAGACCTTCGATAGTAATTATCAATCCGCGCTACATCAAAGATTACTTTTCTGGCTGTCTTTTTGTCACCAAGTTGCTTATTATTTTCCATCCTTATATAAATAGATAGCTAACGACACCTAATGCCACACGTTGACTCACATATTGTTACGCATTCCCTGCTCTACATGCAACGAGAAGAAGTGACAAAAGCGAAAAAACGCATGAAAACGACCCATAAATATATCTAATCAACAATCAGTGCCAACGATTCCGATCATCCTGCCAGGTCGTCCGGACTGGTTTGCAAATGTGTGTAAAATTATTACTACCGATTGCAGTTGCGCTCGGCAATCAGGATGATTATCCATCGGCGCTACACCATTGACAGCTAGCCAGAGGGCATTTGAAAACGGAACGATTGGCCGCTGAGCTAATAACCAGTGGCTAATAAAGCAATCGAATCGTGCAGATACTACCTTCCCATACACTAAAACAGAAGGAAGCATGAATCTGCGGACAAAAAAATGGAACGGAAAGCAATCAATGTGTGTGTCTGTGTGTTGGTCTACGTTTAATCCGTTTGAATTTTGTAGAGCTGTGAAACAAAGCACTAATTTGTTTCGTTGACAAGCGAGGCGAGTCTATTTTAGATTAATTAAGACGTTAGAGTGCGAGGCAAATTGCGTGCCTAGGAAATTATGCTTTCGATTTCGAACCCGAGCCTCTCAAGGTCATCATGCATTATAGTTTGTGAATGATTTCGTTCATAAAATCGATCAATGTGATGTAACGTCACATTCCTGCCATACTCTTTCAATTCCCGACAGGTGTGCCTGCCGAATGCCTACCAAAAGTGTGAACGAAAAGTAAAGGGTAAAAGCAGTCGGGAGTTTCCGATTTCGCCACTTCAAGGCCACTTTCGCCGCGACGCACCGACGGCAGACTCCGGCTGCATTTTGCGTTGCGCTGGCTGGTGATTCCGGTGTACTCATGGGTCAAAGTCAAACGAGCTGGTCGTAAGCTCAGGTGCAGACCGACCGAGTACGTTCATAAACGTGCGTACACAGCGGAAGGTCACGTCGCGTAATGCGCGTTTGCTTGGAAGAAAATTGTGTGACCGAACCGCACGTAACCGAACATGGGGGATGGCATGAAAATGGAGCCTAAATGGAGCTAATTTTCCCTCGGTAGTTAAATTGGTTCCTGTCCCGTCCGGCTTGTCGTTTTCACTCGCACAGTGGTTTAGTGGTGTACGGAAAGGGAAGCTACCAAGATGATTATTTGGCCTTCCAATTATATCCGCCAGTTGGTGTGTGGTTGGAATCTTGCTTTTTTTCTCTCTCATGGAAAGATCTCTTCACCCGAGCTCGTTACCTGATCTCCGTTGTTACAGCATCCTTTCATTCCATTGCGCGACACACCGGTACTGGCTCGGTGTGTGGCGTCTGTAACGAGTCGGATTGAGGGTGTTACGTTGCGACCTTGACCAAGGCAGCAAATGCATATTCTTAATCGCGATCGACCCTCCCTCGCGCACGTCAACCAACACGATTCCGGTAAGTGGAATCGGACCGCAGCAACAAAGCATCCGTACCCGAGACCCTAGATGCCCTAGATATGTAATAATTGATCGCAATGCGGATCCGTACGCGGCGTTGGTCGGCAATTAAAACAGGATTCTAACCGTGTTCGAACCGGGGCTACACGACAAGCGAGGCACGGTTCTTAGATGAGTATATGGCGTGCAAGGTCCTCGGTGGGTCGCTCGTGAAGCTATGGAACCAGCGAGGCCGCGCTCGTGTACAACGTAACCATGCAGCAACTGGCGTCAACTGGCTTTAGGGTTGGCTGGCAGCCGCTACCTTTAGTTAGACCCGGATAGATGAAAGTAAAAGTTGACCAGCAAAAACGTTTTCCTGCTCAATGATGGTGTGTTTTTCTCGTTTGTGTAACAGGAGACCCGTGGGTGGGTACTGTTGCTTGGGACATTAATATTAATGAGCCACAATAAAAACAATGGCCAACCGATATAACGATCGGTTTTCTGCGGTGCAGTTTCAAGTGCGTCCAAACAGCTATACTGCTGCTTGTGAAACATTGTAGTTTGGCGAAGATGTATTAGCTGATTAGCGTCTGCAGCGTAGTTGATGTCATGTTGAATGAGTTTCATGAGGGTAAATAACTCTTTAAGATGATTTATTTATTGCACTTTATGGACCATTCAGTAGTTTTGTGATTCACTTTGATCGTTTTATTAAACTTTTTAGGTAAATCACCGATCATTTCGATACACAAAAACACATTAAACTGAGTCTGTGCGCAAGACTATCAGACATTCCTGCGTGCTGCGTGTTTTACAAAAGTTAAAAATGTATGTTCAGACTCCACTATGGCAATTTCATAAACCGACTCAAGAATACCATAGGATTAATGTTAAACGTAGTGTTGTACGTGCTGAGTACAAGTGGTTGAGTGATTTCGATCTGTCAAGTGAATGTTTTAAATACGCTCAAGGCTAAGAGAGCTGAGAAAACCCAGAAGACTTTCCGGATAACTGGAGCTTTTATCACTTGTTTTAGCTTTAGAGAAAAACAGTTCTCATCAAAAATCCACGAGCATAAGATGAGAAGAATGGTAATAAAATGTTGACGTTTGCTCTGTACCGACTTGCTTATTCAATGGAGATAGAATGATACGAAGATAGTTGCAAGAATATTGAATGCATAGTTACAAGAAAAAGATATAAAAGTAGGAGAGGAAGACAGAGAACCAACATAAATTAAAAATTAGTTCGAATGAAATTAAATCCAGCGTGTTCTAAAGCTGATAGGAATCGACTCCCTAAAGTGTGGTTAATAATCTTTGCGAAATTAGTCTTAAAAGAAACTTTTAAAGACTCTCTGTAATTCAATTATTTGTTAATACGACTCCTAAAGGAATTGTTACACGAATTGAATCTCTTTGGTGAAGGAGGAAGAATGAAATAATTCTTTAAAAGCATAACTATCTTTCTAGTTGATATTGATGATTCCCTTTGCTGTCGAAAGCCCAAATATTCGAATATTGCTCATCTATGTCCTGTCCATGAACAAAGGAAGTGCTATAAGGACTTGTACCTATCCAGTGAAAGTATGAGGAAAAATTTGTTAAATGGATACATTCTAACCTATAATGAACAGAATTCTCTATTAGGCTTCAAGACTTTAGAACATCGTCATCATTTTCATCATATTAGAATGATAGCCAAACTACTTTTGGTACATTATCGATAGATTCTTATTTTCTACGTCTGCATTTACCATTTTAATCCGTACTCGCACAACTCTGTCAACGTGCAAAACATATGTTGATAGCAATGTAGAGACAAAATTTCAGTGTTATCAGTTGATTAGAAACACCTCTAATCCAATGTAGTTGAGAGATTGAAATAGACCTTTACTGGATATTTGTCGACAGATCAGAGACAGCAGAGATCAGCAATTTCTTCCGGAGCTTCAGGTTGATCGTCGAAGACTTCAAAGAAATGAAAACATTTATTTTAAGAAGATCCATAGCTAAGGTCCCGACCGAAGTTGGAAAAATGTTGTCGGTACTTTTATAAAATAATTCTCTTCAAGGTGTTACTTTTTCTGACAGACCTCTTGGCTCACATGAACCTTTAATAAAAACGACCGAATTATCATACCTTAATTGATAAATGTCCATTCATACCAAACGATGAACCACTTTATGCAGAACTTAATAGCCACAAATTTGTGATGGTAAATATCACTTCCTTATCGTGCTGGTAAAGATCAACTTCTCACCTTTCTTCACCTGCGTTTTTCTCCTTAGCACGGTCCTCATTGGCACATAAAAGCATGCCAAGCTATTTTGTATTATGCTGGCAATACAGCGTGAACCGCCAGAAAATTCCCTTTCCGTCGACCAATAAGTGATTATGCCATACAATTTTACAATTGAGAAACCAGCTCATTTCGCTCACCAAACAACAATGAAACATGAACCGCCTTTGGGAACAGCAACAAGAGCCGGAAAAATCGAAAACAAAAAAACCCCACCGCTCTAGGGAGGGGGGGGGGGTGCGGCAGTGTTGTAGCGCCGCCGAAAAACTATCGCTTGACCTTTGTCGGGCGATTTTGCACCGGCAAACATTAGCGCCATCGAATCGGTCTGATGCTCTGATCGCGTTGAAGACGGTGTGGATCGACCCTCATTACCGCATCGCACGTGGCATCCATCAGTTCACCAGTCCCGGCATCTTTCTCGTCTCGGCAAACTGTTACGATCGGTGGGAGCTTTTTCTATTTTTCCCCTTTTTTCATCCCCTCCCTCTCTCTTAAGGGAGATTGGTGAAACAGATGTTCAATTGGTTTTGAGGTGCGAGTTGGTAAAAACAAATACGGCTCGGTACGAGCCAATTCATGCGAGCGAGATGGGTTTGCGGTTGAGCGGCGGCTAACGGCTGAAACGCATGCCATCGTGCGCCTTGGTATGGTGCACGGTAACGATCGGTTGTGCAGCATCATCTTCACCGTTCTTCAACCTGCGCTGGGAAGATTGACGCTCTGTTCTGGCGCGCGCACGCGCCCGTGAGCTACACATTCCACCAGCTGGCGGATTGTGTTTGCAAATAGTAGGGCGAGCGACGTGAAAGATCGCAGCTGCAAATTTGCACCGAGTCTGGGTCTGGTCGAGCCGCTTGTTATGCATGTGTGCACGATGCACACAATTGTCGGTTATGCAAGCGCTCGCGAATGCTTTACGGACGTCATCTCAGCATGAGAGGAAGGTACAAAACACCCACTCCCAATCTCCCCCCCCCCCCCCTCCCTTCTCAAATACACCCACAACACAAAAACATAGTGCAAAGTTTTAAGAACATACCGTATGTCACTGTGAAGAGACTTCAACCCGCATCAAGCGACAAACCTTTGCCACCGTACGGCAACGACGACCAAACTTTTGTAACGTATGTCTCGAACAAGCCCATATTTTCCGCGTTTCCCTTTGCCAAGGTTCGGTCCCCCCCCCCATCTCCCCGCCCCATGTTCATGTCTCAAGTTGAAGAAGAATGAATTACGAAGTTTTACGACACCGTTTAATCTGTCATTCTAGCCCTTGAGTGGTCATTCGACTGTGCCGGTTAGTTGACGGTTTCCATTCTGCCCGTGGTATGGTATGGTGGGAAAATCCTTGAACTGTGCGAACGCTGACTATTCTCGCCCATCCGAATATCATTGAAAACCGAAAACCATTTGAAGAAAAAACCTGCAACAAAGAAAAGAAAAGAAAATTCCGGAAGGAAACAGCAAACAGTGTTCGATTTTTGTACAACAATCTTTGTTTCGTTTTATTTTTCGTCTTATTTACAATAAAATATAATATAAAAAAAGTACATATCGCGCCCTTGCACGATGTCAGCCTTCAGCAAATGCACACCCGTTTGCGCCCATACGGTTGAAACGTTTCACTGGCCGTGCTGGATCACTTGGAGGATCGTACTAATTTCTTCTTCTAAAGTGTTATGTTTTTTTGGCTATTTTTTTACAAAATTGTCAAAAAAGCTTTTCTTCTCCTCGTTCCATCCGAGGAGCGATAAAAAAATAACGATCCAAAATTACTTAGCTAATTTTGGGTATCGGCGAGAGTCCATCCAAACGATTTCACTCGATCGATCAATCTTTTGTACATTCAGCACATTTATGTTGTGTAGCAATAAGGCGTCTCCATCGTGTGTATGTGCATTCGATGTAGGCTGACGTTGGGCTGGGGGCCATTTTTGTTACGGTGCGTCGAACAGCAAAACGGACAAATAGAAATGAGGGGCAGTGCATGTACGTTTTACATTATCACATCTGGTGCACAACTAACTCGGATCCGGAAAAAATGGATCCGATGTGTTTCGTTTGTTTTGTGTAAGTGTTTGTACGAAATGAAAAATTGAATCAATTCGCTTTGAGTATATGAGAGTTGAGAATATTTGTGAAACAAAACAAAAATAAGTGTAAGAAGAGGATGTGATTTATGTGTAGTAAGATACGTGACTTTCGATGATGATAATAGCTATTAAAGCGAAACATCACCGAGATTCGGCGTGCTTCGAGAGTTGGTAAGGTGCACCGTTAACGATCTGTACGGTTGTGCAAATAGAACGTTTTGGGGCATCATACCCGAGCGAGTCCATCCTTGTTTTATGCTACAAATGTCCTTCCACCTCAACGCTTCGATGCTGCTTAATGGTGATAGCTGTAATCGTGTCCGTAACCGCTGAAGCTAGTGTAGCTCACATCGTGATGATGGTGATGCGGTTCGTGCACATGCTCCAGATGGTGATGGTGATGGTCGTGATGTACGGGGACAGGCACGGCCACCGGTACCTTCACCGGCACCGGGACAGGCTTCTCGACTGGGATGTGCTTCTCAACCGTAACGGGGTACGGACGGTCGATCGGAACCTTGACCGGGTACGGGACTGGCTTCTCAACCGTGTACGGAACATGCTTCTCGACGTAGTACGGCTTCGGGACCGGTACCTTGACTGGGTATGGGACGGGCTTCTCCACTGGCACTGGGTACGGACGATCGACGGGCACCTTTACCTCATACGGGACAGGCTTCTCCACCGTGTACGGGACAGGTTTCTCCACCTCAACTGGGTACGGAGCTGGCACATGGACGGGATAAGGACGATCGACCGGCACCTTCACCGGGACCGGGACCTTCTTCTCAACGGTGTACGGCACAGGGACTGGAACCTCCACCTTTACCGGCACTGGCACATGCTTGGTAACTTCGTACGGCTGTGGGACTGGCACCTTAACCGGGTACGGCACATGCTTGGTCACTTCGTACGGCTGTGGCACATACACCTTGACGGGGTAGGGACGATCGACCGGAACGTGCACCGGGTAGGGTACCTTCTTCTCAACCGGGTAAGGCTGTGGCACATGGACCGGAACCTTAACGTATTCCTTTACGTGAACCGGGACGTGTTTTACTACTTCGTAGGGCTGTGGAACCGGCACCTTTACCGGGTACGGGACATGCTTCTCAACCGTGTACGGAACGTGCTTCTCGACGGTGTACGGGACTGGGACACCCTTGACGAGCGTTACCGTTTTGGTAACGTCGGTATGTCCACCTAGGTACACACCGTGCCCGTAGTGATGATCGTGTGCCTCATGATACGCACCACCAAGATGGCCACCACCGATGTAGCCCACGTCTAGCCCATTAATGCCGTAGCCATAGCCGAGGCTTAGCAGGCCACGTTTGTCAAGCTTCTTCTCGAGCGGGACGGCGGCCTTGCTATCGGCTGCGGACTTCTTCTGCTCTGATTCGGCATTTGCCGAAACCAACAAAAGCGCCGACAGACAGATCTGTTTTGACGAAAGAAAAGAACCGAACATGAAAAAAATGGAGCATTCAAAAACACACGCTTTCAGTAATTGGTTTAGAATCTTTGAATGGCTGTTTCGATAATGAGCGTTTGAGTGAATGAAGTCAAGGTTCAGATGTTCCAACAAAGAGAATTCACTTTTCCGTTTCATTTTAGTTGAAAACTATAAAAACGATTTCAACGAATCGGTTATTTAAGAAGCTGAAGTCCAAACGCACTGTTTACAAATTTTTGTTGAACTACGATCCACTGAACAATGTTCTCTTATTTGCTTAACCACCGTAAACTTCAAATCCGTAACGAAATAGAACTAGAACTTTTCACTTGAAGAACAATCACCAAAACGCTCAACACCAAAACCTTGTTGCCAGATGTCGGAAAAATTGTAACTCTGAACACTTGTCGCCTTGTGGCTGTACTCACAAAAAACTTCATTGCGACTCAGCGACGGACTGGTTAGCGAAACCACGATGCGCAACTGTGCGGTTCCAGACACTGAACTGGATGCTGATTTGTGCTAAGTCGCCGCTTTTATACTACTTAAAACTACGAAATTCACTTTCATCCGATTCTGTGCCTTGGTCGGGTACCCCCGCCACCGCACAACGGCTGAAGCGCCCCGCCAATCGAAACCGAAAGCGCGGTTCACATGCCTGAGAAAAGTGTGAACCACTCACCGGTGTGCGCGAATAGCTCGTGAGTGCCCGTGTGTCTGTGCACAGGTTGAGAGCGACTTGGGGCAGGTCACCCTCCACACGCAATTGGTCCGACGTTGAGTGACTCCCGCGAGGGCACGAATGAACGAGTGAGTTCCAGCCAATATGTGACGTAGAGTTGCTCTGGATCGATTGAAAACGTGCCCAAGACCCCACACTCCTTGAGCGTTTTTTGCCTTTGCCTTGGAAGGGAGATGGAAAACTGACCCGATTCCACCTGGTAACGAATGTAAACAGTGGTAGGAAACCCCACCCGAGGATCCACCGGGTGCGACATTGTTTTGTTCCGGAGCAGTCGTGGCGGAAAACTGGTACAGGCTGTTGAGGTAGTGGTACAGATATCTGCACACTAATGGCTTAATTCTACTACTTCTGAGGTCGATCGTTTACACGCGAGTTCCAGGAAGTAGCCGATGATGTAAAGATCATTTTCCAAAACGGAAACTACACACCCCTCGTACATGCCTCAATGAACTATGAGCGATTGTTGGTGGAATTTTGGGGCATGAGACTAAACCTTGAACCAATAGTGCACACAATAGTGCGAAATGCGTCGCCCGCAGGTTGGTTCTGTTAATTGAGCGCCATTGAGTGTGTGCAGAACTAGCGATCCTGGACAGATCAATGGCTACGAGACACGTGGGAGCGAGCTGTTGTTGCAAGAGCTAAAATTTTGTTTCTTCAAGGGCCGTCGGTTGAGGAAGTCCACTTCCGTAACAGTTGCAGTTCAGATTTACAAGTTTAAATGTGTGAATTTATACATTTTTGTTTACGATCATTCATCCGGCGTGTGAGCAATTATGATTGTTTTGAAGCCAAATCTCTGCTTTGTTATCCAGTACAGTGGCTCGGTAGCAGCTTCCTGGCGACCCAGATTTACCAAACATGAAGCAAACATACTTCAACTACGAAAATATAGGAAGGATAATTGTGTGCTCGTCAAGCAAATTGCTTCAACCTAAACACAAATCGTTGAAGGATGTTTGCAGATTTCTTGCAATTAGTTGCGTTGACAGGTGACACTTAGTAATGGCGCATTTTTTTTTTTTTTTTTTGGAAGGTCTTGCCCTTGTCCGCGGTGTACGTTAATGTACACTTCCACATTAGGTGAAGAAAATTCCGAACATAGTTTACTAATTGGTGCAGTTTGATTGGGGCAAAAGTGGATTGGCCTTAGCAAGGGGTCTATCTGTAAAACTCATCAGTGTCATTGTCGTCTGTAGAGAATAGTTTTGAAAATGAAGCACCTTCAGCCATCCAGCAATCCATTTTGATACTTTGTGGAAGAAAAACTCTAAAGAAAACAATAGGTGATCGAGCCATTTTCAACGACAAATACTTTGAGAACAAATAAGTCACGGAGTTCTCTTGATTATTCCATTGCCTGGGACTCATAAATTGTCCATAGTAAATAGTTTTGTGGTTTTGATTGACGCTGTGTTTATTGTTGTGGTGCACTCGTTGAATCAACATTCAATAAGCTGCTTTCGTTTTAGCTTCTTTCAGTTTTTTTTCCCAAAAGCCATTTCAAGGTCGTCTGGAGCTAAAGTCTGCCCTTGATGTCATCTCTTGCATGGTTCGGTGCATCAAGCATAGCCAAACATAACGCACCGTAGAAACACTGTGCGTGGGTCAGCACCGTGTCCAAAACGATGACAGGCGTGAAATGATCCCATCCTGCGCAGCATAAATCAAGCATCGTGTGAGCGTGAAAAGCCCAACGCTTGTCGTCCATTTCTCAGCCTTGAACTGTGATCGCCTCACGAGCGGGTCGCATCGTGACAATGTGATGCACCCGCAGCACCCACTCTCGCGGCACATAATTAGCTCAAGATTAAGAGCACGATTGCGATATGATTTTGCTGGCTGGCTGGCTCCATCGCTCAAGCATAATCTTAAACACCGAGCTCCAATGACCGTTCATAAATTAATTAACCACGTGCCACCGAGCGAATTGTTCCGTGCGATCGCGCAATTCCACACCACTCCGTGTTGCGAGGTGTGCAATGCCAGTGTTGTTGTTTTGTTTGCGGAGTAAATGCGTATGCTGGGCCTAACATTACAGCTTCTTTTGGGGGGGGGTTTATTTTTTTGGCGATATGATTTCTGCGCAACATAACCACGAGATCTATGCTGGCTGAGAAGTCGGTCACTGTGCGGGTGCCGTTGTTAGGTATGGCGACCTTTGCAAAGCTAATAGAAAAACCATATTGAAAATCATGCGGGCCAATCCCGGTGAGGGTCTTAGGTCAGCATGGCGGATTTGGCTAAGCAACACCTCCCGAGAACACCTAACGATCGCGTTACCTAATAGCAAACCTAGTCGGGGCGCCGGTCAGAGAACCTTCTCGTGCGTTTTTTCTTGCTTCTCGTTTGATAATTTGCTGAGAGCGCATATGCTTCACATGATCTGTTTGGACTATTGCTGTGACCCAGAAGAATCACGGAAACTGGGCCCTTTCGTTCGTTCGTTCTTCAACATGCTTTTCGTGGCGGTGCAAGTGTTACCGCGTCGTGCACAGGCTGTGTGAAGTTCTTCGTGCCACAGTGAACGAGCATTTAATGCTACCGATGGAAAACGCTTGTTCGCTAGCGTGTCCCCGAGGGGTCTCAATGTTATCTTTGCTCTGCAATCAGATCATGGTTTTACCGTCCGGTGCGCACCATTTTAGCAACGCTATATGCAAACCAAGAGATCCCACTCGGTGAGAGAGGGTCAAAACATCGGGGTGGAAAACGACAAGGTGTTGTTGGTATAAATTAAATGGTGAGATAATTGTCTTTTGTTGGCTCATGACTCACAACCATGTTCGACGGGGCGGTGCCGTATGTAAACAGAAGCTTAAGAAGCTGAATTGGCAAACAACGAGCAAGAAGAAAGGCCTTTAAAAACGCCAAGGCATCGGTAACGTATGGTCGTGTTGTCACACCAAGCAGAGGTGTGGTTCGTTGAGGTATTGGTTTGTTTTTGCATGTTGCTTTTCCGTGTCACAAATTGGTACATGATTTCGGAAAGGTTACTTGTTATCATGACCGATCGAAAGGAATGAAACGTACGATTTTTTTATGAAAGCTTATTAAATTTCGGATTTTCTGTACTAATTTTTGTTTAATTTTGTTTTTATTTTTAGACTGAGTGTGCCAATAAGATACCAGCACATTTCACGCAATTTTGAAGTTTGTATGCGAAGGTTTAATGATTAGTTTTCATTTACGGTATCTTCCATCAGAAGCTACAACTCTTTCGAATAACAAACACCAGTTGTAACTTATTAAATTCGGAGTTTCTGATAACGCTATGGGGTAGATAAGCCTCTATCTGCCGTGTAAGATTGGAAAACAGAATATCTCGTGGAAACAGAATATTGTGAACCTCTGGAGTCCTACAGGAGAGCAATTTTTAACCTCTCTTGTTTGTACTACATGTAAGTGATATAGATGGGTATCTGTCTAAATATGAGATACTATTGGTTGCTGACGACGTTGAAACATTCAATACAGTGCAATACAATCACGGTTCAATAGCTCTGTTTTTCACTAGTTGCAGGAACCACAAGAAATGAAACAGAATTCGAAAATCTAATTTTCGATGTCTGGAAAGGTGACCAGAGACATGTATTTGACTGTCGACTGGCGACAAGTACAGAATACCTTAAGTTCTTAGTGTCTTCGAAATACTCTAGCCTTGTGTGTTGTTCACTAGAACTACATAATGTAAATTTGACTTTAAAGTTGACAGCTAAGCACTGAAGCACACATGTTGCATCAAAGGCTTGGGTATCCTACACTGTAGAAGTTTTAATTGTTCAATAATCAGATAAGTTAGTAATCTCTAGAGCAAACCTAACGGTCTAGTCCACGAATAGCAATAGAAGTTCAAGATCCCTTGACGATAAAATCTCTTTCTTACTACGATCTGTACGTGAGTCTGCTAGTACAACCTAGAATACTTCTGCAGAAATATAGATGGCGCAATGTTCATGCGATCCAACGGAAACTCACTCGATATTAAATAAGACCACTCTCATGGGGGGAATGAAACACTCATCCATCTTATGAAGCTAGGTGTTTGTTGTTAGGTCTAGAATCTTTTTTCAATTGGACGTTAAATGTCTTTTTGCAGTCGGTCTTCAAGGAAATTCTATTGATTCGCAAATCTTACTGAGCTCTCTAATATTTCAGGAACTAATAAAAATCTTCCAATCACAAATTGCTAGTTACAACAAATCAAATCACAGTTACTACATAATTTACTATCAATGTTATGTAAATGGCATTCTAACAAATATTTTGATAAGATATTTTGACAAATGTGAAACGCATAAATATGCTTTAAGCCCCATTAACTTTTCCATCCCTAGCTGTCACTCATGTATATCATGCACTCGTTAAGCTAACAAATATTTCAGCTCGTTGGGTGGTTGGGCGTTCATAAATTTACCACTTGCTCGCAGACCAGTTCGCCCCCGTCTGGTATGAATTTGTCTCAAGCAGACATATCATCATAACTACACATCAGTTGCCACATTATCAGCTCGCAGTCTCGCATGTCATAAGTGGCCAACAATTGATGACATTGCTCAAACCCCTTTCGGTTCAACCCACTCTGATGATGTCAGCGTATCTTACCAAGACTATTTCCACCACCTGCTCAAAGAAAGCAATCGGTCATCCGCGGACGGACAACCGGTGGACGAAAGCATAATCGATAATGACAGTACTCGCAGTTTCCTATCGATGCACATCACCCTTCTTTCTCGCCATGATGCCATCTTCCGTACCGATGAATGATACTTCTCTGAGGCGGGAATTATGCGTCATCGGTGCAAAACCGTTGGTGTGTGTGTGTGTGCCGGGTGAAGTAGAGCGCTTTTCTCATCTATTCGACTCACGCACCGGTGCAGTGGCTTGACTTTTCCGTGCGCGATTTTGGATGCATTTTGCAAAACATACAATCTACAAACGAAAGAGCCGCCTGCATGTGTATATATGTTAAAGTGGGAGCGCGCCGCTTTTTCACAGCCAATACACAAGGCACGATGTAACTGTTGCTCGTGGTTGATTTGGGAGCAGTGTTTTTGTTTCTTCTGGATCGGTGGAATTGGTTCAATTGCACATCATAAACTACATTGTATGATCGTCTGGGAAAATGCGTCAAAAAAGCACATCAAAATGGAATTGATGTGTTGATCACATCTTACGAGCTGAAGTTTCCTTATTTGACTGTCAGATTCTAGCAGCGGAAATAGAGTGAAATTAATTGACTGTAGTACTTCAGTCAGATGTTTCTTATTTTTGAATTGTTAAAGATTATTCTAAACGAGAAAATCAAACATAACTTTATACTTATCATCGCTTATCATCAAACTGCTAACACATGAAACATCTCAGTTCCTAACTGCTCTTTGATACAATTTACTACCAATGATAAGTTCATTCATCATCTAATATTATCCCCACGTCCCAGACGTGGGTATAATAATGAACGTTTGGCGAGATACACCAATGATTTACAATGCCTTCGCATGGAACGAAACAAAACGCAACACATTTACTGCCCGTAGAAGGCATCTTCGCTCGACAAGCCTCCACCAAAGATGATTTAATCTTCCTTCATCAGCAGCCATCGCCGTGTATGTATGTATGAATGAACAAACGAATGGTTTTTCGCAAAAACCGAACGAGAATCTCACGGGAGAGAATCTCAACGTGCTTCCAAACGTACCGAGAGGGAAGACGTCTCGAAAAATGCTCGTATTTACAGCATACCGATTTATTTGGTTTCATCGAACTATGCTGGCGTTTGCCAGCACCGATCGCGATTTCATCGCAAACGCTTTGTACATAATAATATGCCGTTCGGTCGATTGTGACAGGGAAGACAAAATAATGCAGATGAAAATGCAAATGTGCGAGATCTGACCATCCGAGAGCGAGAAGATCGTCGCTCGCTAGTTTGTTGCTAATTATCTATTGCTTAATTTGCCCACCATAGGTCACCGGGTGAAGTCTCCATTGAAGAGTGTTGTGATCAAAGCGTTTGGGTAACGTTTAGGGATTTCCCAGCATTCTCGTGGAGCTTGCTTCTTTTTTGTTTTTTTTTGAAATTTAATTTAAATTATGATCATTGCGATCCATCCTCAAAACTGGACAAAGTAAAACACTGTAAACTGTAACTAGAGTTCTTTACCCTCTGGAGCAATAAGATGTCTCCTACTGCAACCGTCTGTCCATTGGCTTTAAGCTACGTACGAGAAGCAGCTGGCGAAATAAATGGCAGTCTTCAGCTGAATCAGACTGTGCATTTATCCGATGCACTCAATCGAACTACGGCTCAGTTTGATTCCTCGCACCGAACGTCAACACAAGCGCATGTGCTCGGCTCTGTCGTACCATACAGGTCCGCCTATAGCTCGTACCATACTATAATACTACCTGCTACTGGCACTGTCATCGCAGCAAATGCGCATTGCATCATCTGCAGCGTCTGCACTACCTTCGCACAGTACCTCGAATCGGTACGGTTTCGCGGTAAGTAAATTATAATCAAGTTTCAACCGAAAGATTTCACCACTGGCAAGCGACGAACCCTCTTCTGTCGCGCCGCACCGTGCAGTACTCCTTCGGAATGTGTGTTCCAACGCCTTCCGAGAATGTCAACTTCCTTTCAATGCGTGCGGCTTGCCGAATTCACTGCCACAAATGGTGAGTCCCTTGACTGGGTCAGCCGTGGAGGAAACTGAATAAAAATGAAACAACTCACAGCCAGTGATGAAAGCAGGCAGATTCATATATGCGCACACGGTTTAATATTCCAGCCAGGCATCGGTACATGATTGATTATTTATGCATCTCCGGCCTTCGGGGGAAGCCTTCCCGTTGAAAGTGAACCGAATCGTAATAAAAGCTTGCGGACGATTGCTTTATCACAGTTATCAAAAACAAGCTGCTGACATACTTTAAATAACGAGCCTCGTGAAGCCGTCACCTATATTCAAGTTTTATTCTTTTGATACAACCAAAATCCTATTATTTATACTCTGAGAAGAAAATAAAAGTGAAAATCAAGCCTCCCGATGAATTGTCCGCCATCGATCGGTTATTTTTGCAGTCCGCTGTTTCAAAGCGATAAAAACATCCACGGAAGTGCTATAAATCTCACACAATATCAATTTACGACGCATGGGCAAGGCTCAGCGGCTCACTCACATGTTACACCCTGCGTTCCCAGCCCTCCGTACGGTGGTCAACCAACCTAGCGTGCGAATTGCATAACCGGAATGACACAGTTTTCTTCAACGATCAACGATGGATGGGCTGTAGTCGGCTCTTTGCGAATTATTTAAACACCGCCACATGAGCACCCAATATCGAAATACGGAATATATTCCGAGTACAGAAGAAAGGACCGTTTTTTTGTGGTTCCCCTGATCACATCTGATTCTGGTGTCAAACCGTCAGGTGTGCATGCGGGTGGAATGAAATCACAACCGTTTGGAGCGTATCGGTAAACAGACGCAATGAAGGGACATTGTACAAACAAAAAGCCCTCATACAAATCATACATCTGGACAGTTTTGTTTTGGTCTTTCCTTGCTGAAAAATGGCGTACCTTACAGTTGTCACAAGGCACAACACCGATCGTAAGTATCGATAGAGTTCGTGATAGGAGCTATTCAACATTGCTTAATAGTTCTCTACAAAGCCGGCCTAACAATCGATTGTTTGTTCGCGTTGGAATTACTGCCATAGAATTGTGGTGTGTGTCCCTTTTTATTTTCGCCAAAGTATGGACCCCCATTTGAACAGATGATTGTCGATCGTAATGAGATATGTAGGGATAAATCTGCAAACGCCCGTACAAAATGATCGAATTTTTCATTCTCTCGTGTACCTGGGTAATAATCCAGATTAAGCTTTCCTGTATGAAATGGTCTGAAATGCATACTGCAAGGCATTTGGTTTAATAATGAACGTATATTGATGCCAGCACGGAACTCAACCACTTCAAACAGGCTGCACCAAACGGGAGCGTATTATGTAATGAACTCTGGCTGAAACCGGCTAATCAGTGTAACCCTCTGGAGCAGCTCCCTGGCGGTTTTAGGGTGGTGATAGAAAGCAAAAAATAGGTTATGATGTCTTACGCGTTACAGCGCTAGATCGTGGCATGAAGACGACGAACAGTCGATGTGGGTAAACCAGGTAGATTGTTGGTGGAAAACCTATGAAAAGCTACGGAACGCTTGCTGGGGGACACATCGATTGGGTATTACAAAATTTTCATACAAAAACAAATATCTCAAACACCACACCACGATATGATCACGGTCAGTCACGACGGTGATAGAAAGGAAGCGAAAAAGAAAGAGAGCGAAAAAAAACATGCACTCACAAATACACTAAATCGCATCACAAGATGATGCTACCGGTGAACTTGTTTTCCAGGGCATCAATACCGTGGGTCCATTATTACACCGGCCCCAGTTCAACTTCATTGTAGCTAGAGGGCAAATGTATATGACGAAAACCACCGAATGCTTTACGAAATGTTGTACAGAGAAATAAAACGTAGTCGCGTAGTAGGAAGCTATTGTAGCTTTCGATGCCTTTTTGTAGCTGTCGTGATCCTCGTGGTAGCCTTGGGCCGCACATTTTAAGCAATGAACAACTAGCGTGCTAACTTAATGCTCTAAGGGTCAGCAAGAATTTGCATTAGCTTATTTGTTTTTGCGAGGATTAAATGCTGCTTGTGAGGATAAATCTCAAATTTAGAGCACACGGTACTGCTCTAGCTCTTGTTTACCGTTTTGCACCTCTTTTTTGTGTGTGTGGAGATGTGTACTAACTGACCGAAAAGGAATTTGGTACAGTTTGTTGAAGCGTAACATTAATGTCATGTTTATGACGCAACTTGTGAGAAGAAAAAACACGGAGCATACACACATTGCCTAATTATTGCCGAGCTGAATGCATCAAATGCTGGAGAAAGGAATCATGTGTGAGATTCAAAGAGGCTACAGAGACAACCTTCCAGCAAACAACCTCACATTGAACAGTTGTGTCTCAATAAACCGTCCGGTCGACTGTTTTACTTACATCTTGCAAGATTCTTCCCGCAAACATTAACCATCACCGGCTAACCACCGTGAACGATCGAAGAGCAATGAAAGAACTAATTTCAATTACACAACCACCCCCCGGATGGCTGGCCACGAAGTTGCCGGGAAGCGTGTTTGCATTCCTAGTAATTACCGGCCTTAAGAGAGCACATAAAATATGATTGATACGGCAGTACGGTGTCGGTGGCAGTTGTCGTGCATAAATATCCACATTAAATGCCCTGCGGTCCCCGGTGTGACACCCGCCGCAGCACAAACGCGACTGATCGATGGTTTTCAACCATTGGCTGTCACCGCAAAGAACTCGCACAACGGCATGTGTTCTTTGCAATTGAGAATCGGCAGCTCTGCTTGCTTCATTTCTAATGCCTACGCGTGGTGGACTCTTTGGAAGGTTGTGACGCTCGCAGACACTAGTGCAATATTTGTGCACAAAACGACGACGCGGATGTTGCGGAGGTTCTGTGTGTATGTGTGTGCTTTTACATCACTCGTTCTCCACAATACGAAAGATATGTCGATCATCGAACGTACTTGAACCTAAGCAGATCAACATTCTTAGTGCTCGCCAGTCTCAAGAGGCTCGCCAAGAGGTAAAGAAATTAACGACATTGTCGACAAACGGCCGCAAGCCACTTTTTGCCATCTCCCGCACAAATAAGTGTATGTGTGACGTTTATTGCTCAGAAGAGCCTCCAACTTCCATTCCATGCTCGGGGATAGTCGGCGGAGGGAAAAAGCGCACCATTTTCTACACGACTGTAGCGAGCGCGATCGCGCGTTGAGAGATTTAATTACCTCCAGCGCTTGCGTGTCCTACCTGATCAGGCGCGGAGCGCACGTTGGGGCCGCACCACTAGCTGACAGAATCCATTTAGGACACCGACGAGGCTGAATTCCCCAACCGAGGCTGCGTTCTTTTGCGCGTGCGAAACACATTTCTACTTCATGCTTCCTTACTCTGCGCGTTCTACGCTACTCGCAACGCAACGTGCTATAGGGTCATTTCCTTGAGCGAACGTGCTGGCCATCCGGCCATTTAAAATCCGCTCAATGAGGCGCTCAAGTTTACCAGCACTAATGACACTGCGAGCGAAAGAAGATCGTTTCATACTATCCCATACGATGCTGGCTCCAACGCATTACCTTTACTTGCAGGAGGCTGCACAAAAGGCACAACGATCGCACAACGATCGGAGTGCAGCAAGCAGTTGGAAGCGTTTTCGCAAGCGCACAAGTCGTGGTGCTTACACTGATGGAAAAACGGCAAACCTTCACCGAATTTCGTCGACCATTTAATTTTTTTCCTCTTTAATCTTTCGCAGCTCTTTGTGGTGCCCTGATTTAACGCTTGCTTCTACCAACGGTTGCAACTATCGCATGCACTACAGAGTTTGAGTTTATCATCGCTTTTCGATTCCAAAACTCTGCGAACAGAGACCATCATCGACTCGATTTACAACTCCCATTGATCACTCGGTATCGGCAAAAGCCACCTTGCTGAAAAGCGCCAAGCAAATAAACAATAAATCAAACGATTTCGTGAAAGAATAAGCGACGAACCCGGAGCGTCGCATAGTGCTCCCGCTGTGGCACGAAGCAACAATTATGCGATTGCTTTAGCCACTCCAGCAGAGTGTTGGATAGTCGGTCGGTGCTTTGGGGTGGCGCCTGGTGTAATAAATTGATCACCAATATTCAATCCACCCTGAGGCTGAGGATCGCTAAGAGCGATCATTGCAGAAGCTCGGGAGTGCACCGAAAGGTGTGATATGATTAGGGTTCGCTTGTTTATTAGTGGGCATAAATCATCGGCTGAAAATGGAACCGTACATCACACGATTTCATCAACTGGCGAGGTGAATGGTGAACGAATTGAGATTTTTTGTTGAGAGATTTTTAGGGCAGCACAAACGAGGCCGATTCATTTTACAGTGGGTAAACGGTTTCATCTGTACTAGAAATTAATTTTTATTCAAAAATTGTGGTTGTTCATTTGCGATTTATTGAGACAAAACCCTATAAACACTGAGCTTTGCCTTCCTCGTCTTCTCTGCTAATTGATATCTGAAACAATGTTAAGTTTCAAGGTCCTATTGAACATTACTTAACATAACATCAAGATTAGACAAGTACTTTTTTTACCGACCCACTCACTCGTAAACTAATCGAACAGAGAAAAGGAATGGACCAAGACATAACGAGTCCTAATTTTGGTCAACTGGGAATCGTTTTGTGGCACAAGTGCATTTCTACATTAATTCAAGGTTTGCAGACGTCTAAGTGCATCCTCACGACATGCTTCCAATGCGGCGTGTATGAAAGTACCCGTCAGTTGAAAACAATAATTTTCCCTTTCAAACAGTTAGCAGCGCATGGTACGAGAAACAGTAAAGTGCTTTGTAGTGTTACTTTAAAAGCATGTAATCGAAATTACATCAAACTATTTTCGTTTTCAAGAAAAGAATCTCACACTTCTCACCTGTCAAAGGCTGATTGAACGTATCGAGAAAAGATCATCTTTGGCCCTGCATTTAAGCTGCAACCAATTGCTTGATTCAAAGAGTAGAGCATTGATTGAAATTTATGAGCAGACGATTATTATCGCCCATCTTCCTGCAAGGGTAGGTCGGTTGTTCTTGGAGAAGAATTTTGAAATTCTTCGTGAACTCACGGAACATCACCAGAGCAATTGTGACGGTCGAACAAAAAGCTTTACCGGACGCTGGTGACTCCGTCTAAAGAGCCAATCGGATGGATCGATCGACTACGAAACTCTTGGTTGCTCTTGAATGGTGCAATCGTTTGATCGGTTTGTTCGTGCCCATTCCCTCCCCATAACCGGACATATAATTCCGGACTTCGATCGATCGGTGAGCGGAAAAGCACGATCCACCGTGTTCAAAGTGAAAGCCCTTGGCTGTGGATGTCAGACGGGTAGAAGCATAATGCTACCGATGAGGGAAACAAACAAATCAGGCCAACCACCAACTAATAGGGGAAACAGTTAAAACAGGGACACGGCCTTGAACTGTTGTTATGCCACTTACCCCTGTTTTTTTTTTTTTTTGTTTTCGAAGTACTAGCATTGGGGTATGAAGATCGCACAAAAAGGAAGGTATTTCCAAAAGTTTGTATTGGTGGTACGCGACACATTACACGTCACGCTGTTTTTTTGCTATCCACAGGTGTGCGATGCATAAATGAAGGGCACCAGGGACTTACTCACTTACATCGGACGGACGGCCGGACAGACAAAGCGATGAGCATGGGTAATGTGGGTCAACCCAGAAGCGATGACAAATCGAAACAACCGCAAAACTGCTGGCAAAGAAGAAATCGTACATCGTCCCCAAAAACCGCACACCCGGCCGGACAAAGCAAATTACGTAAAATCGGACCATAGTTTAGCGTACTGGCTAATTAAGCATCAGGCTTGATGATGATGTTGATCGGTTCAGCGCATATCGTGTCGTCATTTGCACAAACCAACCCTTCCCAGTGCGCCCACCTCATTGACGCATGACGCCGTTGATGCACGCATTACGACAAAATTCTTCATGACAAATTGTCAATCAACAGGCTCTCGGGCAGCAGCAGCAGCAAAGCGAAAGGCTTTTTAATGCACGTTGAGCACGGTTACGGTGGATTGTTGCTTCGCTTTCATGTCAGCACGATGACAGTTCTAAGGAGCGGACTAGAGCGGTCCGCACAGATGCGCCAAACTCAATTAACCGCAAATGTCACTGTCAACTCAGCCTTTTCTATGCGACACATTGATTTCTAACCAGCCAAACAGCCCTCCCCGATTTGCTAATCCATTTTTCTGAATGATAGGAGTGTGTAACAGCAATTGTTGTCGTGGTAATTGAGATGTATGCAATTCCGCGCTTCAAGGCAATGGGTTTGTTCGATTCGACATTTTGGAAGCTTTTTTTTGAGCAGATGAACTAATTTGATAAGAATGCGCTGGAAGAATGGAAACAGTGAATGTGAATAGAGTCATCATCTGTGGCCTTGATATTTAGAGAGATGCAGAGTCATGTAGCTCTATGTGAAAGATTTTTTTTAAAGCAAATTAACATGCCTGATTAATTTGGAATCTATTATTTTTGGTTTCAGGCCGACGCTCAAGAGTTAAGAAAATTCTTGGAAAAAGAAAGTGTAATTAATTGTAAGAAATGTTGCATCCAAAGCTTTACTAATCGCACCAACAGAGTACAAGTGATGATGCCCGGTTTCATCCAATAATCCAACGTAAACAGCAAATCACGAACAACGAAGATGCAATCTGTCCGCTTATGACATTTTATTTTTTCGTTACATTTGCAAATCGAACTCAAGGCCGGCGCTGGATGCACGACACTTACCACTAAAATGGTCGAACCCAGTTAAACCGCCCGTCGTGTCCCAGGCAGAGGCTTTCGATCATTAGTTGACCTCTTTTTTTGCTGGCAATCCTACTGCGATCAGATTAAGCAGGATTAGGAGCAAGTTGTTAGAAACATAATAACAAAAATCGGAGACGATTTGCAAAACAGTTAAGGATTTCTAAAGCTTTATTCAAATGATAGATCTAATACCAAGAGATATCGGTGTGGTCTTTCTCTTCAATTCGCCAACCGCAGGTCCATTTCGAAGAAAGGCTTTACATCAAACCTCATTTATCGACAGTCAAGATAAGTACACCTCATGGTTGAAAAGAGGGTGTGATTTAATGATTCGTTTTTAAATCTTTATACGATGCGATATAATAAATACGTGCCACTGATCCTTCTTTCTCCAGCACAAAATAAAGCGCTCATGATCACCTAAGATCGCTTGATTGCTATCGCTCTGGACAGCAAACCCGCAACGACAGCAAACCCGAGCAAAGGAAGCAGAGCGGCAAGCACGTATTATGTAAAAGTGAACTATCCGCAATGTCTGTTATTATTTCACCGCATTCTATCGGTTGTACCGAGCGATAAACCGTACGGGAAAATAATCCTGCATAATTTCAGTGTCCGCGATGAAAAGCTAACCAGCGTGTGGGGAGGGAGCGAGAAAAGCAGACCGTTTCGAGCGCGAGTGCAGATTGAGATCGTAAAACCATGCCTGCTACCGGGCTTTGAGCCGCAACTAGCTACCGGCAGCTATCAATCAAGGCTATCGTATCCCGGCTTTGGTTGCTAAATTGATTGATCAGAATTATCAATCAGCCAAAAACCCTCTCGGTATGGTGGGCGATGAAAGGACCTGGTTGCTAACCCTTGCGAGCGCACATTAGTATCCCGGTTGGAAGCAGTTGGAAGCTGCTGATACGTTCAGTCACCGAGTTCAAGGTATCAAAAGAAAGAATGTGTGGTGAAATATAATCAATCATCGCTAATCGATGAAAACGCGGGACCAATCAGCAGAATGTGTTGGTCAAGAGTGGATTAATGTAGCAGCATTTTTCAAAGATCGTAAAAGCTGAACGATGGCTAAGCAACGAACCATTGTGAAGGAAAAATTTGTTAATAATCTCTCGCTTCAAATAAAAGGGTTAGTCATAATTTTAAGCATTGATGTAAAGCTAATAAGTGACACTATCACTTACTCACACAAACCATCAATTAAATTATTTACTCCCTTGTTTTCGACACACCAAACCGATTTGAGGTTAAGCGGTTCCATTTCAACCTGTCCCTTAATGTAGGCCATACAAAGGCTTCCCTTTCTCGGTTCCCGGTTCTGCACGAATGAGATCTCGAGCGTACGCGTGCCAGGTTTTAGGTACCAAACTTAACTTAAAAGTTAAACGCGTTGGAATCCTTCAAAACCCTCCAAACAATCTACCGAACACAATGTCTACATGGCGCTCTTTCGATGCACTCTCACAGCACCACTCTAGAGTCTGTGGCATGCATGCATTGTGCAATTGACCCAAACCTCCTCATACCGTTGGCGGTGAATGTGTCTGCACCCGATGTGTTTTTTCCTCGCTCGCATTTTTTGGACGAGCCATTATTTGCCTTATGTGTTTCTGCCGCTATTCATCCAGCTCAATCATGTAGGATCGATGTTGTTTCGGGAACGGCCACCATCAGGTGACCCACAATGGCATGTAATCGAAAAAGAAAAACACATTAGACACAACGCTACTGACCTGAGCTCGTTTCGTTTCGCTTATCTTCACCCAAAGATCGTCCGCACGAATGCAATCTACTCGTTGTCTCGTGTGAGGCTCGTTATAGGGGGGGCCAATACCATGTTTTCTCTGGTGCTGCTAGCATTATGACTAATTATTATTCCCTTTTTTCTTCTTCTTCTTGTTACAGATACTTTTTCTCCAATGTGCTACAGTTCCAAATTTATCGAGCCCTGTGCACCGCCTCCGGTCAGTACGTTCCGCAGGATCCCTCCAAACCATTGCATAAGTGTGACATCTATCGCCAACCGGCTGCCGGTAACATTCTCAAGTGAGTTGTAATCATTCATCACTTTCCCTCATCTACTAAGATCGACTGTGGACATTGATAGAAGGGATTAAAGTCAAACGGACAACGTTTTCCAACACTGAAATCACAGCGAAAGGGCTCGGTGAAAATGTCACAAGTGGGTGTTGAAGAAATTGGGCTGAAACATATCAAGCTACTCCCGGCCTCGTTAAGGATCCAGCTAATGTTCACTTATTACATCAATCGTTCGTCTACGCGGTACGGGTTAAACTAAATCATCGCGCAGCTCAAGCCAGCTCAGGTCGTGTTACATCAACTGACCGAAAAACACATCCAAACTGGTCGGAGGTGTTTTGACGAGGGACACACGTTAGCTGGCCGTATGCTGTCATACATCGAGCATACAGGTCTTGTTTTTAGGTAATTCGAATCGGCTCACGGATAATAAGGTCACGCTATCGGGAAGTCTACGGCTAATCCGCGTTGCTGGACGTGTGGCATTAGCCAGCTGTACGCAGATAAGTTGATGATGATTAGGCAACGATTAAACTGCAATCAGGGGAAAGAAATACCACAAAGTGTTAAGCTTCTATAAGTAATTATTTATTTGTTTCTTCAAACGCTCGCATATTAAGAATATCCCAAACCACCAACCAAATGCATGCTGAAGAGTGTTATTCACCCATAAATTGGCCTATAATTCTTCGTGTCAAGTGGAATAACACGTGACATAGAAAGCGAAAGCCGTTCTCGCGAATGCCGATGATCCGGTGGACGACGGAGATAATTGTGGTTTTTGACGTTTGATTTGCGCCCGCTGGGAACGCAGGGACCTAAGCAGCCTTACCAGTAGTTACGGGGTTGCGTAATGCGAACCGTCACCAGACCGATGCAACTCGTTGCAGTGCGGCTGCTTCTGGTCACACTTGAGCCTCTCGTATGTGCATCGCTGCAGGTGTTCGTGCTAGAAAATGGGGAGATGGGATAAGATACGATGTGCAGCGAGAAGAATGATCGCAAAAGTGGTACTGACTTGCAAGGAAGGGGCTGGTAGGCACCCGACAGAACGAGCGCTATTTACTCTCCTCATATTAATGAACACCCATTTTCTGCTTCAATTTATCCTTCGCATTAGCGATGCCTTTTAAGCTAGAGAGTCCCTTTGTCCACGATGCTGCTGATCGGTCGATTTCATGCTGCAAATTTAATTTACAACCTACACTCGGCTCTCACTATCATCCAATGAATCTTAGCCCTCTATTTACCCGCGATCGCTTCTCTTTTTCCTTTCTTTCCCTCTCTGAACCGCAACAACAACATGCAGAAAGCTAATGGAACGTGGAGCATCGCAACCGTGGCAGCAGGTCCTCCAGGAGGTGATCGGTGAAGGCCGGCTGGACGGTTCGGCATTGCGTGAGTTTTTCCGACCGCTCGAGGAATGGCTGCGGAATGAAAATCTGCGCAACAACGAGTACGTCGGTTGGATCTATGACGGGGACTACTGCAAGCACAGCATCGAGACGGCCAATCTGCAAGTGTTTGGCGGGTTCTACAATGTTGCGGTCGAGCTGCAGCTAACCAGCTGGTTGGTGCTTACGATTTCCTGCCTGATCGGGACGCTGGTGCACCGTCATCAGTTAAGATAGATGTCAGCTGAGCTCGGTAGTAGCTCAGCGGGAGGTGACAACCAGCAACCAAAAAAACTTAGCGAATACGAAGGAAGAGTTCGCGAACATGCTTCTGTAATGTAGATTTGTGTAGCTGAGTTGAAGTAGTGTTAAGGCATAAGTTAATAAGTAATAAAAATCTCCCTCTACGACACACTCCACATGAAATTCGATCCAAAATGACTCGTCAAGTTCATTGTCGTACGGTCGCTGCATCCAGGAAATCGGAACTTACAGGGCCAGTCAACTTGCTAGCACTGCCAGCCCGTAGACGAGGGCCACAATTTGCCTCAATTGAGTTGAGCGGGTTATGTTTTGTTTTCATTCGATGTGCTTGTCACGTCAGCTTCCTTAAGTGGGATTGCATGGTACAGCGCGGAGTTGATGTTGCAATCGGAGCTGCAGCGGAGTTAGAAGCATCACATCTCGGGTTTCCTCGAGATGTTGATTCATTCTCAACCATTTTAAACGAGCTTAAGGGGAGAAAAGCTTTGATGAAGTAACGACTACAGTAGGTACAAATTTTAAATGTAGAAACATCAAAATGTGAGTATGAATATTTTTGAAGCAAATGTTGTTTTTAGTCTAAATTTCTGCGACTAAAAATCTTTACTCCAATCCCTATCGCACCAATCCGCATTGATAAATATAGACTTCCAAAGGCCAGTTCATGGACCAGCTTTTGCCCTCCTAAGGGCTATAAACGCTACCAAACACATACACATACAAATACACTTTGCAAACAGGCTGACCTGCGTGCGTGACATCAACCCAGCACTGAAACAACATCCCTTTAACGGCTTACAGCAAACGGACAAACGGCCAAAATCAAGTGCATGCGCGAGCGCACTCGCCTTATGTGTGACAAATGCAAACCCCAAAAGCGTCCGACGCGGATTGAAGGGCCACCGACCGGCCAGCCGCATATCCGAGATGGGAGCCGCTAAATTGAATTTGATCGTGCTCGTCATCTCGTTACATTTCCGAGACAAGATGATGTTGATGATCCTCGAGATGGTTCGTGTGACAAACGGTGAGCAAACGGAATCGTACGTCGGGTCTGTCGCAAGCTATCAGTGTTCCGTTGACTTCTGGCCGATGCGAAACGGGATAAGTAACGCCGAGCGAAGTGATCTTATTTTAATGCGAGCGTTACGGGAAGTGAAAGACAGCTAGTGAGAATTTCTGCGAAACGTGTTGAATATTAAAACTTTGCAAAGAGGATATTCCGGATTACACAGTGATGGTAGTTAGTGCTTAATTATGTGAATTGGAATTCAGTAATGATGAAAAATCACCTCAACAGCAGTCGAGTGCAGTGTGGAGCCTTTTGGGTACTATTAGTTCTTCTTATCACGTCCCAAGTGTGTTGTTTGCAAGGTGACAATGTGTGCTATCGTTATGAGAGGTAAACTATTTTAGAAAATGTTTGCCACGTTCGATCAATTGGTGTACAGCTTTATAGCGCTTCCCAGGACTTATTATAAATATGTGAACAAGAAACCAGAATTCGACATAATGTTAGTGCTTATTGAGATTGAGCCCTCATAATTGAGATCGTTAATTCATTAAACGAGCCATTACTTCTTTCCATTACGAACAAAGCAACGCCAGACCCGGACAACACCCCGGTTGCACTGTCAATTTCCCTCGCAGGTGTCAATAGCAACCTTATTAATTGGACAATGTAATGGATCGTAATTCGCCATGAGAACCGCACTTAGTCGCCACTTGCGGCGACTTGGGGCGGAAAAAAATACAGTCGTACCCCGCAGGAAAGCGCAATAAAATAACACCTTTGCCTTGGGCCACGCGCAGCGATCAGTTGACGTGTCGAGCCTTCCACGTGATAGACCTTTGCCCGTTTTGTAGCAGACTCTCGCTGCAGCAAGGGTTACATTTGCTCCAAACAATTGGTCCAACGTTTGGCTGGCGGGAACAAATGGGCGGCAGTAGTTTGTTGTGCTTTGCTACAAAATAACTACACATCGCTGACCGTCAGCTGTGGACCAACCGTCGATTGTGTTGCGAGTTACGAGGATTGGTTCTGTTTTTTTCTTCTTCGCTTTTTGCATCTCCGTAACCAGCGCTCCCGAACTCTGGAGGCTGTTGCAGTAGGGAAGTTGTGCTATTTTACCGTTTTCCACTAATAGCAGCTGCCCCTTAAGCAACGAAGACGATAATAACAGTAACGTTGGTGCTTTGGTGGTTTGGGCCTCCAAAAACTGGGTGTGCTCTCCGGATGGGATGTTTCCGCATATTTGCCCCGTTCTTTGGCACAACACGGTGGACGCGGAGTTTTCCTCCTAGTATCCGTTCGATTATTACGTAACCTCTTCGACAGCTGATTTTCACTCCCTATTTTTCTCACCATCACCTGTCGGAGGTGAGTGTCATTTTTCCAATCACATCATCTCACTATGATTGATGGAGCAAAACGTGCCGAACGCATCGCAAAACGGTACCACGCAAAACGGTGAAGGTGGCCACACTAACGAGCATTGGAAAGGAGCTGCAGCTAAATGGTGGCTTAAAATCGGGTAACAAATTTGATAGCCGCTGATGGTGAGAGTGCGTCCGGGAAGGCACACTCGTGTTGGTCACCGTGTAACACGAACGCATGTTACAGTTTTGAGATGAAATATCCACCGAGTTGGTTTAAGCAGGAGCTGGTGCGCACTTGCATAACGCGAGTGTGATTAAGCGACTTGCGTGTGGGACACGCGGAACATAAATCAGTACCAATTGCGCCAATGACAAACAGTTCCATTGTGGCAGTTGTACAAATTATTTGTGCTTAAGGCAACCAAAATTCAATTTTCCTTGATTATTGCTTTATGAAGCGTAATAAGCAATGACTAGGATGACGATGATTAAGAAAGTTGAAGGATCGTTTGGAATTTGATCTGAATCTGATCTGCTTGATTGTATTTTTATTATTGTAGTCCGAATTTTTTTCGTACAGCCAACGACCAATCAACGATTTAATTTTTGACTTTGAATTAATTGAATTAATACTCGTCAGTTCGTTCACTCCCCAGATCAGATAACTATTGGAAGAATCAGTGTCTGGACTGCACAGCAAATGGCGTAAGACTCATATGGCCAACCTTTGACATATTTTAGAATATTTTTATCACATCTTGTCCCACTATTGTGAATAGTTTTTAGCATCTTCTAATACTTGGCTAAAACCCATCTAACAATGTTTTCGTTCGGTTATAGCAGCTCTTGGCAAACTAAATCCTAATGGCACGGCCAATACGTAACATGATCTTCAGGCTTGGCCTGATTGTCTGAGCGACCGGCTTGGCTGTTAATGCTGTAGGTATGGCAAGTATATCCCTACGTTTTTGGTTTCTAGCATTGCTGCTAACATTCCTTGTCCATATTTTTGTGGTCTGCTGAGGCTTTCTTCAAAATTTCTGCAACAAGGAATGCATCCTGCAGTCATCTTTCATTCTGCAGCTTAGACGTAAACAGAACAGCTTCTTTTAACCATTTAACATGATCTGCACACATTTTTAATCTAGACAAATTACGACATTTATTAGGTTCTGTTCTCTGTGTTTATCAGTTGTCGTTATCGGTTGAATTTAAAAATTGTCTGTTTTTATCTGAGTCGATCCGCGTTTTGGCTTTCAAGCTTCGAGTCGAAACTGTGCAAGTCATCTTAAGGTGCCCAGCTAGAACATGATTATCATAACATTTTAATGAGAGCCATTTCCTGCACAGTGACACCACCTTAAGAAGGAAGTAAAACTCTGCAGGGTTTATGTGTTCGCTGCTCTACTGTTCAATGTCTTGATGAGTATAATGTGCATTCAACTATCATGTGATAGGCAGTCTCTGGAGCATTGAACAAGCTCCAATTCTCATCCTGTGCTATTTTGCAGTTTATGCAACCAATACTTAGCTAAATCGTGTCCGGGGTGTCTCTCAGGTTCAAGTTTACGTGAAATGTAAGTAGTTGTCAGTCTACTCTAAAATACCCGTGTACACTACACAAAAAAGTAGAAAGAGTGCACATTCTAGTCTCTTCATGGACACCAAATTTTAGGAGCAAAAAACTTGTTTTTATGATTTTCTTTGAACCTGAGCTCGAACATTCCATTGAAGGAACCTAATAGGTTCGTAACGAAACTCATATCTCTACTACTTACTCAAACAACAAACAAATAACAGCTCCAAGGCACAAATGCAGTTGGTAGGTCCCATGGATATGAGCTATTTGTAAATTGGCATAGGGGAATATATCTCAGGCTCAATAAGAAGAAGAAGAAGTAGGTATAGAGTTGCCATTTTTGGAGTGCATAAAAATGGTATATGGTGTATGTCCTTCAGCAAAACAGCAAAACAGTGAAAAAGAAATCTTAGTGCTCACTCGAAATAATAAAAACCTTTTTAGGTTAAAATATTTTTTTAACACATCAGATATACAAATACATCTGATGTCAAAACATTTTTTTTATATAATACTCTAGTTTCACTATTTAAATTATTTTCTTATAAATTATATTGCAGGTTTCAATGATAAAGAAAATATAAAAACAGTACAATCGAAAGATTTCTCCAACTCTGTCCAAATCATTAAGTAAATAAGGGACGTAAAACATAATCCAGCGTAAGGAACCATCAAATTCTTTTTCTTCTTCTTCTACTTCTTGACTTAACAACCTCTAAAGGTCACACTGACCATTGAATGACTTCCTAGATTTGCAGATACCGCGTATTTGGGCAGTCAGTCCTCACTGCGGGGAGACGGTCCGAATGAGATTTGAACCACTGTCCTGCCGTGTAAAGACCGAGCCTTTGTTTCTATTTGTTCTATCAAAACGGAGGAATTACTTTTTTATCCAAATTGTATATTTTTGTTGCATTTGAGTCGTTACAAGCCTACCATTGAATGTCCCAATCGAATTATCTACGTTCAACTATACATAAATAATTAAATAGAATAATTCGAGAAGATGTAACAGAATACTATACAACTGTACTGTCTGCCCAATTAAATTAAGAAACACGATAAGTTAACAAGAAAGTTACCAACAATAACAGCATCTTGAATCCTCCCACAAATGCCGATATAACAGATTGCATTAGCAGCCACTTTTCACTCAGAACTTTCAACTATCGTAACCACAGGCACGCTATGCCCTGCTCGTAGTTTGCTTGCATAGAAAAATGAAAAATGTTTCTCAGCCTAATAAATCCATCTGCCATACGTACACTCAAGCGCTACTTGTCGAATCAGTCCGATGGGAGCGCAATGCAAACCGTTGGTTGTTGTTTTGCCAACTGCCGTCTTAAAGTAAATCTTAACAGCACGAACGCATTTTTATCTCCCTCGCGTGGTGCTACTGAAGTGCGCGATGCTAGCGGGCAATTAAAAGCGGGGAGCAAAAACGAAAATCCACCAAATCCACCAAATGTGGGCCACCGAATGCAGACAAACGAAACGGCTTGAAAAACTAAATGTGAACATCGTGAGTGATGCAATCGCGACGTGGTGGCGATGGCGTGTACCGGCGTAGCACTGTACACATCGGGAAGCGTCCGGGAGTTTGTTCTGGCAACCCTTTGGAGTTGAATCGATCGCGTTATGGCATTTGGATGGAAAAAAAGCTCCACTGTACGGAGACTCTTGGAAGTAATAAGACTTTCTTCAATGGGTCTTTTTTCTTGCAATGGAATTCGGTCAAAGTTCAAATTGCTGTAGTTGGTGGCGACATTGGCACAACGTTAATAGGCTGTAAAGTGGCATCGAATTGCTTGTTTGCTATGTTTGGATGTTTTTACACATATTTTCAACCTTGCAGCTACATCGAAACGGAAACCATTCCACGCAATCAAACAGTGCAGGTGCTAACAAGGCAGTGGTGTCTGGAGATACCACCAAGATGCACCTCTTATCGCACGGAAATCAAGGAAGTGTTTGTTAAGCAGGTAAGCACAGTTTCAAACCCATCATCAGACTCCCATGCTTCAGTTTTATATCTCATTTAATTCAAATAAAAACAAAACATACAGCGACATTTCGGGCCTCCAATTGACTAATCTGAGTCATGCTAAGCTACTCCTTAATAGCACGCTCCCCTATGCCCATCTTAACCCACCCATCACGACAGCCATAAAATACAACGCTCCAACAAACATGCAAATGTGCCGCCAGTTTTGCCATTCACCTCAAATTATGCTTCTTTTGCGCGCCAAACCGGTCACAGAAACCCAAAATGATCCCCGCCCGAAAAGGGAGAAGTGCGCCCATAACAGATCGTAAACATCAATTACCGCTATTAGGTTTGGCGGTAGGACCAACACACGCGAAAGAGGATAGGTACTGCCGGCGTCGCCCAAACGCGAACATAAAATGTCTCATCCATTATTTCATATTGTCACTTCCGCCCCAGCGTGTGCAATAATGGGGTGGCAGTGCGCTTCGGGAGCTCTTTCTTTGTCTTCTGCTCATCATCCCGCCCTCGGTAGTGGCAGAATAGATAGCTCCAGCAAGCACTCCACCCCGATAAAAGGGGAGGCAATCGTGAGGATGTGGAGCCGCATAAACGCACACACATAGCGAAGACAGTGCACCCACCGTCAAGAACAGGAAGCGGACGGCTACGACGCTCTCGAGCATTCTCACTATCCTATCAGAGTGCTGGCGCGTCCGTTTGAAGCTAAACGAGCGAAAACAAAAGCCCATCAACAGTCGTAAGACAAGCTATCTGGTGGTTGCTATCTTTTCCTTTTTTTTTTTTTTTTTTTGTTCCTACTGTGAGAGAATCCTCCTCTGCTAGTTAGTATTCGGTTTCGGAGTGTCGTGAAGATTCGGCTACGTCCGCCTTTTGTTTCGGTCGACGTGGCACGGTCCGGAGGGAGTTTAATTCAATCAGCCCTGCTTCGAAACGGATCGTGCCCGGGTTAGAGGATGTGTTTTAATGCGTTTGAAGTGGTGATTGGGCAACCGAGCAGCATACATGTCGGCATGTCGTGGTGAGCCTGGGAAATGAAAATGCTAATGCCGGAAGGGTTTGCCGAGGTAAGCAGGCAGACAAGATTCCAAAGAGACTAGAACACCTTATGAATGATAGTTTTTAACTTCCGACTGATAGCTTATGGACGAATGAGAAAGGAAGCTTACAGCAAAAAATGGGTATTTCCGATGCACAAAAACGATTCCGACACGCTTTAGAATTCACATATAACTAATGGAAGTTGCTGCTGTAAACAAACAGAAATAACATAAATTATCAAGTCAAGCTTTTATTTATGCATAAATAATTTCTTCCTCGTCTTGATAGAACCATCAAACTATCGGAATCGTAAATCCAACCAATGTTTGGTTCATTTTCGTGATAATACGCCATATCGAACGTGTTTATTGCGTCACACCATATTCAGTATGCTACTTCCGGCGGTCATCGTGGTAGTACACTCCATCACCTCGTGGTGGTTCTAAATTTGCGATAAACTCTTTCTGTCACTGTCACTATAAATAATTTACTCACGCACATCGAAAGACGCATAAGGACTTAACATTCATCGCAACGAATGTGTGCAGAAATTGACAACAACGGGCTGGTCGGATCGAGTTAGAACACTTTTATAACCTCGCTGCCTCATAAAAGTACCTCACTGCTTATGCCTGTTTTTTGTTCTCCTAAACCTCCACTCCTCCAGAACGTCACCAAGACGCGACGCGTAGAGTTCTGCTGCGAAGGGTACCAGGAGCGGCGCAACGGAAACGGAACCGCCAGCGAGTGTCGTCCAATATGTCGCGGTGGATGCATCCATGGCGAATGTTTGGCGCCGAATGTGTGCACTTGCGAGGCTGGATTTGGTGGTAAACATTGTCTGCAGCGTGAGTATGTCTTGCAAATCGAGGGTAGGCCTAATGACGCGATAGTGAACGATTGCTTCTAGGATGCCGAAACGGAACGTGGGGTGTGAATTGTCGGAATCGATGCCACTGCCAGAACTATTCGCATTGCGACACAAAAACTGGCCACTGTCGGTGCAATGAGGGCTGGATGGGAAAATTGTTGAGTATTGCAACAATTTGCAAGCTTCAAAGGATGATCTTTAATGCATTAACATCGTTTTCTAGCTGTGAAACTCCCTGCCCGGAAGGATTCTTTGGAACGATGTGTATTAGCAAGTGTAATTGCACCACCCGCTCATGTCATCCCCAGACAGGAGTCTGTATGCCGGACGATGAGATAGTGATGTTTGACAACATCACCAGAACGATAGAGAACAGTTACTCATCCGAAAGCACTGAGCGAATATCGGCCGAACAGTGGATCAAAGTCGATAATGAAACACTTTTGCTAACTAGCAGTACAACAACGATGGCCGACATTTCTACGACCTCTTCTAGCACAACTAGCACTGCTAGCACTTCCCCCGAGACTACCACCACCATCACCACGACGGAAGCTACCGGCCAACTGCTACCGAACGCAACCTACGCCGAGTCGTACCACGAGTACCTGCCAAACAACACCGAGATGAGCATGGTCCTCACGAAAGGTCACTCACGATCGGCCAGCAACGAAAGTGTGTACGAGCTAGTGACGACCACTTCTCGCGTCGAGATCACCTTCATCGATACGGCGGTAAAGAAAATTGAAGATCCCTCCACGTACAACACCACCTCCCAGGGGGAAGAATTGTCCGCCATTGCGAACGACAGCACGAACGACACGGACACACAGCTAGTGTACCTGGAGTCGGAAAACCACCCCGTGCTGGTGGGTATCGCCGGGGATGGTACGGCACAGAGTGGCGCAAATGATCGACAGGCGCTCGTGACGATCTCCTGTCTGCTGATCACACTTGCCCTACTGCTGTCGGTGGTCGTTTATATGAAGCGGTTGAATAGGAAAACGCTTGCCAAACCGGCTCCCACGGCACCGCCACCGGTGAAGATTGTGGACGAGAGTGTTCAGACGGGGACTGATTCGAATCGCTCGTCTGATCCTCTTCCCGATCTTCCACACGTAACGTACACGAGGGTGAAACCGAAACTGCAAAGAAATGGAGACATTGGTAAGGAAATAGCTGTAGAATCGCGAGTTCTCGACAATGTCACAAAGAAACTTCTCCACAGAACACTACGACGTACCGGCAAACAATAGCTTCATCCATCGGGCTAAATCTTCACCGTACAACTACAACTTTTCGCTCAATCAAAAGCAACCGCCCAGAAAGTATAGCCTTGAGCATATCTACGACGAAATTCAGTACCCACCGTTGGCGGAAGTGGCGAACGGCACGACACAGTCCGATAAGTTGACGGTACAGATGGGTGAGAAGGATGACAGCTACTCCAAACCGATGGTTCCCACGTAGGGTGTTTAGGTTTTAGTTTGGTTACTTTTCTTAACGAAATAAACGTGTTTTTTTTTTTGTAATTAAACAAAGCAAAAGAGAATTCGTCTTCGTACAGAGATCCGCTTGAGAACATTTATCGCTGCGGGTGTCATTCCATTGCAATGCGCTTCAATCTCATCGAGCGTTCATATGAGTTATGAATTTCTGTACGATCCATCAATCAAACCTCTTTAGCTATTCAACTTCACACATTCCACATGGAATTCCTCACTTCCTTTTTTGCATTAAACATGTCACATCTCGTCAGAATGCGTCAAAGCCGTCCAAGAATGTATTTGTGTGCCTGTTGTAGCTTAGAAGCGCGAGAGTACTCGAAATCCCACCAATATCAGACCCTAGGAATAGCCAATCACATCATACACTGTGTCGCCCACACTCAACAATGCCTCGCGGTACGATATCATCTCGGGTCTCCGCCTCGTTAGAAGTGGCTGAGAAGTTTAATCAGCCAGTCGGTTTGCTGACCGTTTGTTTTAATCCTCCCGGAACCTTCCGTGTGGTAAGAGTTGAGCTGCAGTTAGCAAGTAATTGTACGGAGATTTGTAGTGTTGTTGAAACTAGCATCACAACATGGAAGGGTTTAAGTGGTGCCTGCTGGTCGGTTTAGCTTTGGTGTGTCAGTTTGGGCTCGCACCCGGTCAGGAAGGGGTTAAGACATGGCGCAAGGGTGGTGGCACCCAGGTAGCATCTTACCCCACGTTTGGGAATGAAAGTTTTATCGGGTTAGACCCTGCGCAACCTAACGTGACCGTTATGAATCTGCAACGATCGAACGAATCGGTGAGTGCTCTCGATCGCTTCATGAACAAAACCAAATCACAGATTCCGGCCGGTGTGTGCTTTGAGGAAGTGCCTACAGTTTCGCTGTTGAAGTACAACCCTGTGGGATATGTACCGCAAGGGAACGGGGTAAGTTTGAGCTAGATGTCAGACAGCGACAAAATTGCTTAATGACCTTCTACTTATTTCCCAGTCAAATCCTTCCCTCAGCCGCATCCAGGTTTGTTGTCCCGGATATGAGCGTAACGTTCACAACTTCCGCAAGTGTGAGCCCGTATGCGAGGAACCGTGCCTGAATGGGCTTTGCGTTGGACCGAACACATGTGAATGCTATCCGGACTTTGTAAGGAACGTGCAAGGACGGTGCGTTCCGACTTGCCCGATCGGATGCGATCATGGAGACTGTGTGGTCGGAACGGGTGAATGTCGCTGCCACGAGGGTTACGAGCTGGAACCAACGAGCGGCAAGATGTGTGTCCCCAAGTGTACCGGAGGATGTGGTCAGGGACGGTGTGTGGATGTGGAACGATGCCAGTGTGGTGAGGGATATACGTTCGATCCGAAGCATAAATGTGCTCCGCACTGTGATGGAGGCTGTGAGAATGGACGGTGCCTTGCGCCGGGAGTTTGCAAGTGTGATGAGGGCTACGAGATGCAGGAGCAAGGCTGTGAACCAATTTGCAGCAAGTAAGTACATGTTTGAAAAAGCAAGGTTCAGATTGCTTTCATAGTTTAATCTTGTTAAAGTGGTTGCTTCCATGGTGTTTGTACCGCGCCAGAAACGTGCTCCTGTAAGCCAGGATTCGTGAAAGTTGGTGAGCAATGCATCGCTACCTGCGATAGTCCTTGTCTCAATGGGGAGTGTACTGGACCGAATGTGTGCAGCTGCAAGCGAGGATACATTCTCGATGAGGCCAATCCTTTCCAGTGAGTATTATAGGCTAACAATCGCTCGTTCAAACTGTGAAAGCCTCTCTCTCTCTCTCTCTATCGCACTCTAGTTGCATACCGCACTGTCCCAACGGATGTCCGAACGGAGTCTGCTCCGGACCAAACATGTGCCTCTGCAATGCAGGATACGTGAAGGACCGTTCGCTAAAAGGAAGCCAAGCGTGCATCAAGCGCTTCGACGGAGTCAAATCATAAGTGCCAGTACCGATAACGTATCCCGTTCTACGTCAGCCGTGTGCCTCAACTGAAGTCTACGATTTTACGCTGCATTGTACCATTGCGCCGCTGTATTTGATAGCGCTTATCGCAATGGTTTGCACAATGTAGTATGAAAACATAAAAAAAGTTGTAAATTATGATGAGCAGTAATGCATGGGCAATTAATGCAAAGCAATTGTGTGCTAATTGTTATGTGTTTTTAATCATTATTTATGACGATGATGTATTCAGGAAAGTATTGAAATGCTGAGAAAATAATGAGAAGAAAGTCGTCTAACCCTTTAAGAAATTGGCATTATACGTGCTCGTTAAGTGCTCTTTAAAAGGGTTCTTAGTCTAAATTATTTGCTTCTTCTTCTTCTTCCTCCTCCTCTTCTTCTTTATCTAACAGCCTTCTACTAGGACAAACCAGCCAATTAAGCCTGCTAAAGGGGTCCGGTCCGGATGGGATTGGAACCCAGAACCCAGAGCCGTGTGAAAAGAGATACTTTCTGTTTGAAGAAATATGTTTGAATAACGTCTGCAACATTGAAACCGCATGCACGTTTGAAAGTGTTTCCAAATTTGAGTTGGAACAGCAAATGCAACCCTCTAATGACAAGCTCAACTGCATGTTTGACACTAAACATGACCTCCATGATGCAAATATTCCGGCTCCGTCTAATGGTCTTAGCCTCCAAAAACCGGTCCTGCATGGCACCCAACACTTGACTGCCTCCTTTTCCAGATGGCTCCGACCACTCAAATCCATCCAAACGTCTCAACGAGCCGCATGCGACGTGCGCAATGTAGTTGTTTTCTTCACCATCGCACCAACATAAATCCATTATTTATAAACATATCTCTCAGCGCAACTCAAGCTCTACGCACGACATAATGGATCATAACGCAAAGTGTTGGCTTACCAGAAGTGTGAGATTTCTTATCGGAATGGTGTAAGCGACCGTCACATGCGGTCGATGCGGTCAGAAAGAGCTCTCTTCCTCACCGAGTGGTCTTGTCTATTTCGGATTAACGTTACCATGTTTTCGGTTCTTTCGCACAATATTTACATACCAATACTCTCTTTCTCTGATGCACAACTCACAGGCTGCAAGGCTGCATCCCTTTTTGGGTGGACCCTTTTAGTGTTGCGCTTACCCTTTTCCACAAACACCACATACGGCCAAACACCCATTAGAACAGCCATTAAGTTCGACCGCCGTGCCAGAACGGTTCGATTGTTCCATTGATGGTAATGGCGCTGCCAGTGACACTCACCATCCCGGGAGAGGACTGATCGCACCCACCCCGGCGATCCGATTGCGCAGTGCGTGCGTTGCATGTGTAATTGCAATTGCGGCGATGTCTTGGAGGATCTCTCTGAAGAAAGCGCTCGGAGTAGGGCGCAAAAAGGGGCAACATATTTGTTTTGTTTCTCTCCAGCAGGGAGAACACACGCGCTAGACGCGTAAGATCTTTCTCCCTTGCATACGGCTCGACGTCGACAGAAACAAAGCAAGACAGGGCAGGCCGGGCTGGAATATGAAAAAGGCGAATGGGCTACGAAGAAAGATTATATTTTTAGTTTCTGCGCTTCGTTACACGCTCATGTGTGCTCATTATTCAGTCAGCCCTGCGGAAGAAGTAACGCGCTAACTAGTGGCGAAGGCGGCAAACGATTTCAGCATTCTGATAAGTTGCGCCCGATGGACGTTGATTCCGGTGACGTCCAGTAAGCAGTTCGTTGCATTGCCCCTTTGCTGGCAGCGTGCTTGGGTGTGTGTGTGTGTGTGTGGAGCGGAATAAATCATTTCGGACAACGAGCGACAAATTTCGACGACATCGATCGGGTGGCATCCGTCGATCGGGACGGTAAAGGGGTTGTAGTTGAAGAAAGAAAAGAATCGGGGAAGGAAACCGTCCCACAACCAGTCGTTGGCGGGGAACGGTACCGATCGTCGATCCTCAGTCGGTTGGTGAGCAGGAACCGCACAGGACGTTAATTCTTAACCTCTGGATCCGTCTCTCACCGTAGAGAGATTCTAAACCGTGTTTGTACGCGTGTGGTTTCAAGTGTCCTCGAACAAATCGATCCGTCCAGCAACAAAAATGCTTTATCTCAAGATCATTGCGACGGGTATTGTGCTGCTGCTGGGAATCCTTTCAACCGCAACCGTTAGTGCAGCATGCTCCAAAACAGTCGTGTAAGTGTTCACAAGCTTAACCGCGTAATTCTTGTGATAAGTAACAGTCTTTCTACTCTAACGCTGCAGAAAAACGAGGGTGGAGGTTAAGAATGGAAAACGGGTGACGGTGATCGATCAACCATGCTGCAAGGGATACAAACGGGTGAAAATACGCTGTATCCCGATCTGTTCGCTGCCCTGCGAGAATGCCAAGTGCACTGCACCGGATGTCTGCACCTGCAACGCTGGTTACGAGAAGCTGTCAGACAGTCGGTAAGTAAGACGAAGCAGATGACCCCTACGGGCGGAAGTGACACGCCCGTCACAAACTGGGGTGAGACATTTCGCAGTGCTTCCTCACTGTGCGTCAGCCTTATCACCTCACTCTCGCACATTATTCTTCTATTATCCGCGATCTTTCTTTTCTTCCGAAAACAGATGCATTCCGCACTGCAACGATTGCGATAATGGTATCTGCACGATGCCTGGCTACTGCCAGTGCCATACCGGTTACACCCGAGCCGACAATGGCACGTGTTTGGCAGAGTGTAACAACTGTGCGAATGGATTTTGCTTGCTGCCCGATGCATGCCAATGCTACGACGGTTACGAACTGCAAGGACTCGACGAGCAACGCTCCTGCCGACCCGTGTGCGATGGCGGCTGTCTCAATGGGCAGTGTGTCGCACCGGATGAATGTTTGTGTGGTGATGGATACACGCTCTCGCAGTATGGTGAATGTCTTCCACCGACCACGCCTGCACCGCGCTGCCCGGACGGGTATGTGGATGATGGGTACAGTTGCAGTCCAGTGTGCTCGGAACCGTGTCAGAATGGGACCTGCGTTGCACCGGATCAGTGCGAATGTTTCCCTGGATATTCGTCCGATAATTCCAGCTCCTCCTTTCTATGCCAACCGGTCTGCAATGGAGATTGTACGAATGGGGATTGCATAGCTCCAGGCGTTTGCATATGTCACGCACAGTACGGAAAGATCGGCGACGATTGCATACCGTTGTGTGAACGATGTTCGCTGGGACACTGTGTGCAACCGAATGTGTGTGTTTGTGATCGTGGCTATCGGTTGATCGATGGTGACTGTGAACCGATCTGCGAGACGGAGTGCATTAATGCGATCTGTACCGGGCCAAATGCGTGCACCTGTCTGCCGGGATATAATTACACCGATATTAATGCCCTTTTCGACTGTTTGCCCGTTTGTGAACAGGAATGCATCAATGGGCGATGTGCGGCACCGGATAGGTGTGAATGCAATGAAGGTAAGTTGTTTGGGTAAATCAATTTTCTTCTTTAATAGTGGCCATTTTTTGCCCCTTTTTGTCCCGGTCTAGGATACGTGCCAGATGAGGAGAATTCGTGCATCCATCCGAACGACTTGTGCCGCATGAAGTGTACAAATGGACATTGTGACGGTGCCGAATGTATCTGCGATGCGGGATACATTAAACATCCCACCGAAGGACACTGTGAGAAAACTTGCCCCAACGGTTGCACGTTTGGTGATTGTAATGGGGGTGAGTGTTTGTGTCATGATGGGTACCGTTTATCGCTGGACAATGCGTCCGTCTGTGAACCGATCTGCGGTGAAGACTATGACTACAGCAGTGCTGGCTGCATCAATGGACGGTGCATCCGGCCGAATGTGTGCCAGTGTGAGGAAGGCTATGAGTTTGTCGATGCTAACCAAACACGCTGTGAATCGGTGGAAGAGCTCACACGTCAGCGGTTGGCACAGGAACGGATGGCCGAGTGCCGCAGGAGTTGTCGCTATGGGAAGTGTCGTGCGGGTGAGTGTCGGTGTAATGAAGGATTTGCACATCCGGAAGGAAACACGCTCAGTTGTAAGCCCGTGTGTATGGAACCGTGCCGGAACGGAACCTGTATACGACCGGATCAGTGTGAGTGTAAGGCAGGATTCGTGTTTGTCGAGGGTAGTCAAAACCACTGTCGATCAGAGGAAGAACTGTTGCGGGAAGCGTATGAACGGTGCAAGGGTCGTTGTCGAAATGGAGATTGCCATGGTGATCAGTGTTTCTGTATGTTAGGATACAAACCATCCAATTTGGATCCTTACGACTGTCAGCCAGTTTGCGAGCGACCTTGCGTCAATGGCACGTGCGCAGGAAATGATCGTTGCCATTGCTTGGAGGGCTATGGACTGAACGATGAGGATAACCATATCTGCAACCCGATCTGTACGTCTGCATGCATCAATGGGGATTGCGTTGGTCCGGAACTGTGTTCGTGTTACGCCGGATACATCTTGGCGGAGAATAGCAACAGTATCTGTGTGAAAGAGGAAACACCGGAGGAACGATCAGCCCGCCTACGCCAGCTTACGTGCGAACGGGAATGTTCAAACGGATGGTGTGAACAGGGTGAGTGTCGTTGTGTGCAGGGTTTCTATCACGAGAATGGCCACACGTTCCGGTGCGAACCGTACTGTGAGCGACCATGCGAGATGGGTCGCTGTATCGGGAACGATACGTGCGAGTGTCTTGTGCGGCATGAGCTCGTCGAGCCATTCGTATGTGGTCCCATCTGTAGTGAGGATTGTGTACGAGGGTACTGTGCAGCGCCAGACGTCTGCCGTTGTCATGACGGATACGAAATGGTGAACGGTTCGAGCAATGTTTGCGAACCGGTGTGTGGTGTGGAAGGCTGTACGAATGGTGTTTGTGTAGGGCCGAACGAATGCAGCTGTCTGGATGGATACTATCAGGATCCGGATGATCCGCTGCTGTGTCATCGGGAGCTGAGCGTAATACAACAGATCACTGATCAAAGGTATGATAATTTGTGGAGTGGAGCTCGATAATCGGCTTTATGGGTTCGCTTCCTATGCTTTTTTTTTTCTTTTGCACAGTAACTCTGGTGGCGAATACTACAAGATGTCCTACATCCACTACTTCATCCCGGTAATTGCAGCCGTAGCACTGATCGTAGCCGTCCTAATCGTGAAGATGATCGTACGCAACCGCCAGAAGGACTATCACGTCGGCAAGCTCGGTAATGTACAGGGACGTCGCAAGTCGGCGTCAAGTAACAGGGCCAGCAAGCGCAACACCGCCAACCGTACCACCGATTATAACGATTACAATCTGGTCGTTCTCTTCCCTACAGAGAGCAAGGAAAACTGTGTCTACTTCATGCCGAAACCGGACTCCAAGACGAACGAGCTCACAAAATTGAATCTCGAAATTGAAACCATCTGAAAGCGCTCACCTCGGCTTGGGGATCTTGGTAATCAAGCGATCCAACGTGCGGGGTAGCGTTATCTACAAATTCGCAACACGGCTCGGGTGGGAGACACTACTGGATCTTACCTTCTGGACAGGCGAGACACGCATCAGTTTTCCATTTTTGCCTCTGTACATATGTGTGCCAATGTTGCTTCTTAGGAAGTGACTTCTATTTACTAGTTAAGGTCGATTAGATAGTAAAACGATAGCGAAAAAAAACCTCAACAAGAACGAAACATGACACAAATTAGGGGAAATAAAATGAAAATTTTAATTGAAAAAGTTTAGCAAAATTAGTTTTATTGTTTCGCTTTGCTCCAATTTGAATAAATAATCCTACAAATGCATCCTACCAAGCGATCAAGGTAATTAGTTTAGCAGTCCAGAATCTGCAATGGCGGGTGATGATGATGGGATGAATACTGCAAGCAGAAAAGATACGATTAATCTGTTAGAATTCCTACATCCTGCTTACCACACGTACCTAATCGTAACACTGGTCAGCTACTAGTTGATGTCCGTTTCCCTCGAGTTTCGTTTTTTAACGTATTTGCACATCAAAACAGACGCTGTGACGATCACAATTGTTGCACAGATGACTGCCGCTATAATGATCCATTGGTCACGATCAATTCCCGACAGTAGGCTGGATCCTGCCAGTTGAATCGGTTCTGGCTGAGAGATGCTTTCGTTTTTCGATTCAGCAATCGTGTCACTCGCTACCACCAACTGCTGCATCGACTGATCGAGTAGTTTTACCTTATCAACAGGGTTCAGATTTATGCAGGTACCATCAACGGCAATGGCTCCGGAATCGCATACACATTCTCCCGTCGCTGGCACTGCTCGGAATCCGTCCGGACAGTTTAATGGTTCGATTCGATCGATCTGTTCCTCATCATCATCCTCTTCCTCGTCCTCATCATCTTCGGCAGCAAATCGACTTCGAATGTAAAGATCATCAACTGCAGCTGGTGCCTCGACACAGGTGTGCCCATTCCGCAGGAACGTTCCCGTTTCACAGAAACAACGTCCGTCTACGCACTCCCCATTTACGCATTCAGGGTTACACGTACGTTCACAGTTGCCTTGCTCATTGAGGACTAATCCTTGCTCGCACTCACAAAAGTTGGGTTTCGCACAATAGGACCCCTTTCCGCATGGTTCCTCGCAGTAGGGTTCACAGTGGCCTTCGAACGTTTCGACGTATCCTGGTAGGCAGACACATACATCCGGTTCGGTGCAGATACCGTTGGTGCAGTCATCGCTGCAAACAGGCTTACAGTACACTATCGATTCCGGCCCAATAGCCAACTGATAGCCAGGATAGCAAGAGCACACATTGTTATCAATACAATCGCCATTTGCACAGTTCACGTACAGCTCATCGCACATAGGCTCTGGGGTTGGAGTCGTGGGACATTCCGGAGGTGGCACTGTTGGACAAATTACGTCTGGACACGATTGTACCGGTGGGCAAGTTATTGGCACTATTGGTGGTGCCTTAGTCGTCGCTCGGGTTGGAGGTACCGTTGGACAAATCACCTTTGGACATGGTGTTGGAGGAGGCGGAGGTGGAGGACACGTTACGTTACATACAGGTGGATCAATCTCAGGACAGTTAGGTTTCGGACAATCGGTTGCCTCGTCACAAACACAGCCATGGGACGCATTTTCCACCTCATAGATAATGACGTCCTTACCGCACTCGACCGGTTCCGGGATGAGCTCACACGTTTGTCTGCCTTGTTGATCGATGGTAGAGTAAAAATCATCAAAACATCTACAAGCGTTAGGACCACCACAGATGCCAAATGTACAATTCACTACATTCGGATCACAATACGGTGCACACTCAAAGCTCGACTCCTCCAGTGTCTCTGGGTCTTCGATCGGTGTATATCCTTCCAGACATTGGCACATATTCGGAGCAACGCAAATACCATTCTGACATCGGGGCACACACACGGGCTCGCACTGTCCCGAATCTACCGAATACTCGTATCCATCGTTGCATAGACACTCGCTCGGCGCTAGGCAGCGGCCATTGATGCATCCATTCACACAGACCGGGACACATTCTGCTGGTCCACCGTGCGTTGGAATTGGCATATAGTATCCCTCCAAACACTGGCATTGATTTGGACCGACACAAACTCCATTATAGCAATCGACCACAGCTGGATCACAGTTTGCCTCACACCGATCACTTCCGGGTGCACGAACGAATCCCTCATTACACACGCAGGTATTTGGGGCAATGCAGGCGCCATTTTTACATCCACCATCACACATAGGTTCGCAGATGGAGTCGAATTGCTGTAAGGGATGATATCCTGGATGGCATACACAATGGCCCTCCTCTGCACAGTAACCATTGACGCAATGTTCATGACAGCTAACAGGTTCACAGAGCATTCGTCCATTTCGGATGGCTAGCGTGTAACCTTCGTTACACTCGCAAACGTTTGGCTGTGTGCAGCGACCATTCGTGCAGTCCACCAAACTGTCCTCGCAGATCGGTTCGCATACACTCGTACTGTTGTCCACGAATCGATGACCAGCTAGACATTGGCACACGTTCGGCCGGATGCAGTAAGCGTTAACACATTTGTTCTTGCAGTATGGAGTACAGATTGATGATTTGGAAGTTGGTGCTATAAATCAATGGACAGGTATCAATACTATATCAACAAAGAAAGAAGTGGACGATCACGATCGTACTACTTACAGCTTGAAGTTGCAATGTAACCTTTATGGCATTCACAGTGATCCGGAGCAATGCATCGTCCATTTGAGCAACCTTTCGAACATTTCGGCTCACAGACATTCCTACTGTTTTCACTCTTAATGTAACCTTAAGAGAAAAGAACCAAAATTGCAGATTATTGTTAGAAAAAAATGTAAAAGACTTTGTCCTACTTCCTTGCGCACCTTTTTTACAATCACAAACATCCGGAGCGACACAAATCCCATGGACGCATGGTTTCGAACAGTGTGGCACACATTTTCGACCCGTCTTTGGATCCAACTGATAACCTTCCCGACACTGGCACTGGTTCCCACCGATGCAGACACCATTCTCACACGGCTCGTTACAAAACGGTTCACACAGACCGATCGTTTCGTTGTACAGGAATCCTTCCGCACATTCACACACTCCAGCACCAGAACACACCCCATTCACACAACCGTTGCGACAGTCGGGAACGCAAACGTGTGGCGACTGTTCATCCCGTGGACGATAGTTCCTGTGACACAGACAGACGTTTGGTGCCACGCAGTCTCCATTGACGCAGGGTTCGGAGCAGCTTGGAATGCACACAGATTGGTCATCCTCAGCGGGACCATATCCTTCGCCGCAGCTACATTTACCCGGAGCGATACATTGGCCACCCTGGCAAGGTTTTAGGCACACCGGGACACAGTGGTTGCTATCGTCTAGCTCGTACCCGGCATGGCAGGCACATTGGTGCGGTCCAATGCAGTTACCGTTGGCACATCCTTCGGGACAAACGGGCACACAGGTGAAGTTTGATTGCGTTGAAAGTGTGTATCCTGACAAAGAAGACCAAAAGCAATGGGAGAAGTTATTATTATTCAAACAAACTTAAGCGAATTAACTCCAGACAGAGGTGCGGACGGCTGGTTGAGGCGTCAGCCGCATCGGTAGGATTCGATGTTCAAATCCCATCCGGGGGCCGTTCACCTAAAGCGAGGACTTACTTAGCCATTCGATGGCCGGCGTGACCAATGTAAGTAAGTCGTTGAGCCAAGAAAAGGATGCTGGCCTCAGGTAACAACAGGCAACAACGAAGTAATTACGTCTTGAAAGACTTCAAGAATTCGACCGGAAAAACGTTTTTTACCGTAAATTTAAGGTAAAAAGAGACTACAAAAATATTGAATAGTCGCATCAGGAGAAAATTATAAATAAATCCAAGATGAAACGAGTTTTCCTAAGCAGACTGAGGATCCATGTAAACCCAGTGGCGCATCAAGGTGTTTGGAGCCTTTTGGCGGCATGGATATCGGGATTCAACACGAACATCAGTCCCTGATCTTCGTGTGAAGGGGCAACGTAGATCTTAGATGTTATTGGTCTTCTTTTTCAAATGTATTCACAACGGCAAGCACTTTTGTTTTCGAAAAGGCTTGATTGGTCACGGAGTCCAAGAAAAGATTCTCTACTTAACGGAAATTTGAAATCCCAGAACACCCAGCACCACAGATTATAGCAAAAGCACACAAAGCAGAAGATTGGCGATCAAACATTGTGATGGGGACCTTCAAAAATGTAAAGGACATGATGATATCTCAGAGACATCAAGAGTCCTCGATTCCGGAGACCTCAACTGTGAACACCTGATGTTTTATGTTTGCGGCTAGTCTTTCAAACTATCAACTCTGAACTGATCATACTGTCATTGATATATGTAATTCATACAACAAAAAACATATTTTAAAATTAAATTTGTCCGTTGAAGGTGTTGAAGTATTTTCAACTTATTTTGGGAAATCTTTAGGAATCTTCGTAGTCTCAGGCTGTACTGCAACATGGACACCCTGGGCGCTTTGGTAGTATGATATGGTTTTTTAAACTCTTTCTTAGAAACATACCACATGGTAACCCATCACACACTAACCTGCCTCACACTGGCACATGTTAGGCAGCACGCATACGCCATGAACACATTCCTCCGTACAGTGTGCTACGCAAGCATTGCCATCATTCGGATCCGGTCGATATCCCTCGTCACATTCGCAAACATCATCGACGCACCGTCCAAATCTGCATGTACGATCACACTTTCGACGACAGGATCCGCTCGCTGGATCTCGCTCAAAACCCGCATCACAAAGGCACACGTTCGGAGCAACACATTGTCCATTTTCACACGGTACTTCACAGACAGGCTCACAGCTGTAAAGCAATCAGAAACAAAGAGAACATACCACCCAACATAGGTTACAATTCGAAACATGCGCACGTGGTAACTGATGATCACCTTACCGATAATCGCTCACTTTCTTATAGCCACTGTAGCAATCGCACGTGTCTGGTGCAACACATTCTCCAAAGATACACTTCAACCGACAGGATGGCAAACATTCATCCCCAACTGTATGGTACCCTTCGCAACAGGCTCGTTTTTTCTGCACATCGTAATCTATCTGCAAGAGGACGCGGATATTAGGTAAACCGATCTTTCACTTGGAACACGGTCCCAACAACTCACAGAACAGCTCAACGTATCCACCATGATTGGAATCCGCATCGGATGCTCACTGAACATGCAGTAGTACGTTCCTTCGCCAAACTTTATGATCTGACTTTTATTTTCCACCAACTTAGGTACTCTGCAATGTATTTAAAGAAAGCTAGGAAACGTAAAAACACAATACTTTTTCTACCCAAGAAACTTCAACATACTTTTCCTCTTCATAGCACAACTTTTCAACAGCCATCACTGATAAAACTGCTTGCTGGAATCCCACCAAAACCAGACACCAAGAGCACAAAACTACCGCCAAAGGAATTCGCCTGGGAAAGGCAGAATTCAAATCTTTCCCCATTGCCAGAACTTCACCAAAGCGGACTAGCACCTCTCCAGAATGCGTGATCGTGCTACGACCCTCAATACGCTACTGAACTGTCCCTACGATCGATTGCTCCATACGCCACTTCGTACGCGACAATTTAGCAGCGACGGGAAGCTTCTGGGCAAATGGGAAAATTCGACCCGCTAATCAGTAGAATCGGTTCTTACGGGAAAGAAAAGCAACAAAATCAAACTTTTTTTCTTCTTCGTCGAGAGGAGAATTCTACTACCGGAGCAGGGGGAAAAACAGCATCCCACTTGACTGTTGACCAGTGTGTAGTCAACCGTCACCAGATTGGTTATCGGTTGAGGTTGGGGATTACGGAATTGTTGTCGATGAGCGCAGAGGGACATGCCCTCAACCCTTGTTAGTTCGTGTAATCTTAATAGCTTTTTTTTTCATTCGTACGATCGATTTTCTGGCCATGAAGGGAGCGCTGTGTTGTGCTCCGGATTGAGTAATCTTGGTTCGCGTTCCATGAGTTGAGGATCAGTGCCGGCTTCGGAAGACATTTCTCTCCTAGCGCAGTAAGTAAATCATCATTTTAAATTAACCAGTGCATCGAACAAATGTTTTGTGCGAAAAAGGAGGAACGTATTTTTAGTCACCTGATATCCAGCACGTATAGCATTGAAATCTTTTGAATTTCGAATATTTTTTTAACTCATCAAGGCTATTCTTTAAAACAAAACGGTTTAATATGATCGTTTTTTTGTACAAAAAAAAGCATTTGCAATGAACGAAAACATGTTAAGTTTAAGTGATAAGACCCCAATGGCTATTTCCGTTGCTCATAAGAAGCAAAAAAAACGAACGCATCACAGATTGATCGCGATATGCACGAAGCATTGGCGTCATAATAGTAATGAAAAGGCAAGTGAACTGGAATCGACACATAAATAACAAATTCTGTCACCCGGAATGCTAAGCTGGAATGTAACGGTTGCCCATCTTGCGCCGAAAAATATTCAATGACACTCACCGATAGTGTCTGGGGATTCGATGAGGACTCCGCTTATCACACGACCCACGACCGGTACATGTGTATGTAGGTCAACAACATGACTAACGAGACGCTAATCGGTACGAAGATGGATGTGTTCTTATGATTTAAGAATCAGTTACAATGGTTGTCATCCGTTGTAGCTGATGAAACTGATAATGTTTTCATAATTTTTATGGCATACGGTGCTGTCATTCTACAATCGGACTTAAATTTTCGGGACAATTCTGGAAGAGCAGAATTCGCATTAATATATACGGTCAGCGTATGGGATCTGAAACTTTTTAGAAGGTTTATTTGAAATTTATTTTTACAGCTTAATTTTCTTTCAAGAGACGAGATGTTAGTTAGAATTGCTCGTTCCGTTGCTGGTGCGTAACCGACCAGGTCTGCGGTTGTCGTGAGTAGCCAAATGTTTCTTCAGATCGTTACTCGAATAGAACGAATATTCGCACAGCTTGCAAGGATGCTTTCGTTCCCCCTGGTGATACTTGAGATGTTGATTCAAACGAGCACTAGAAATGGAAACGATCAAACGTTAGTTACGCAGGCAAAACATAAAGACAAGCATAACTTACTTGGAAACAAACAGCTGATCGCAAAAGCTGCAAGGATACTTCTTTTCTCCATGCGTGTCCTTCTTGTGGTATCCGAGACTACGCTTCGAGCGTAACACCTTCCCACAAACATCGCAACAGTGTGTTTCACCATTATGGACGTTCCGGTAGTGATGTAGCAGTAACTGCTTGCAGTGAAAACTCTGCTCACATCCACGCTCACACACCAGAGGCCGCAAACCGAGATGAACATTCCGATGTCCTTCTAGGCGCGTTTTGGGCAAGCTTTTGTGACAAATGTCACACTCGACCAGCTGCTTGCGGTACGTTTGCTTACAGTCGTAAATGTAACGCTTTTTACCCTTGCCGGATGTTACAATTGCTTGGAATCTTTTAGCAGAGCTGATTGCTGGTGTGTTACCATCAAAATCTTCTACATCATTGCTCGGTTGGTGTGTGTTTTCGGTTGAAACATCCGGTCCACAGTCCACCATCGAAACATCCGGTACAGCATCTTCGGATAGATTGTTGAAGAGATGCTATACCTCCAGACATCGTTCGCGATAATCTCGGAAATTACACAGCGTTGTGAAGCAATCTTGACAAACTTGCGACGAGTGGCTGTCGTATTTCGTAATCTGGAAGTAATGCGCTGATATTCAGTAACAGTTCTATCTTGAGCAGTAAAATTGTGGTTTAGAAGACTTACCGTAATGGAAAGCAACGATGCTATTAAGCCGCCCAAATCCGCTATGGAAAATATTTCTAACAATGCGGATCCGCTGAGGCACAAACGGCACACTTCATAACTTTTTCCAGCCATCACCGCTTTGGGAAATAGAACCAGGAAAAACTTTCACTCGTAAGAACAGCTGTTCCGTGGTAAACAACGGCATCGAAGGGTTTGTTTATGTTTTGCAAACGGCCGACAAATGTCGCTGACGTCATCGAGCATAGAATTTTACGGGCAATTTCAGGTAGTTATTTAACAGGACATATGTTCATGAAGGGCCCAGATAAAAAGCAACATGCGGTCTCTAGCATCTTTACCAAGTGGAACTCCGTATGGTTGTCTCCAGCTCGTGAGGAACAGATTTTTTTCTGCTCTCGTCATTGCGCGCCAAATGTTCAAGTATGGAGCCGGATCGGGCTTTCGAATGCGTTTATTGTTGGTTTCACGCGATACTTCCTTGTCGCTACGGTTCTCACGGTTTCGCACCATTGTTTTACCAGATATTCCGAAGCTTTAAAATGGTTATACTTAGTTTTAGCACGAGAATTTCACAAAAAAGGATTGCAAAAAAAATAATACGATCCGCACACCTATTCTATGCATACCTTTGTGCACAATTGTCACTGCCGAACTTTGTTGACGTTAGCAGCTGTCAGATGAAAATCTCCGTCGTGTCACTTTTGTGGATGCAATAAATAGACAACTTATTTACTAGCAAATTTCATTGCTGGCACTTTTTCGATGTGCTTATAGAAAAAATAAGAGTTTTGTTTGCAAAATTAACTATATCAAACCGTGTGGAGCGTAATTGTGTACAGGAAACTGTGACGTGCTTGCCGGAAAAGACTAAATTTATCCGGCCAAAATGGGAATGAACGTGAGCCGCCAGGTGGACCTAACAGAGAACGAGTATCTGCAGCGTTTCGTCGGCAAAACACACGTTCCTGCATACGATGACGATTTCTGGAATAACTTCTTGCAGTACCACATCAACCTACCGACAAGCAGGTAAGTGACCTTTTTTCTTCTCACTCCGTGTGGCCCCATACGCAAACAAACATTTCATGAACCTTTTCATTTACAGCCAGGAACAGTTGAGTCTCGATTTGCGGTTAGAATCGCTCTGTCAGAGCTTTATCAGCCACAATCTGCACACCGGCAACTTTGGCTCGTTGATAAACGTTTTTCTGCTGAAAGTGTCTGAGCTGCTAACACTGTCCGATACCGAAAGGTGAGTAAAGACACACATATTGAAACGATTTGTGTCGGAAGAGAAGAAAACTGTTTCGTTCCTTTATTTTTAGCAACGTTCACATATGGCACGCCTTCAACGCACTGTTCATAATCCGCTGCTTGGTCAAGTACATGATCGAGACAGGATCGGAGTACCAGCTGTTGCAGCATTTTGAAGCGCTACCTGTACAACCGGCAGACAGCGATACGACACCGAACGAGTCACATTCGACCGGTACGGGTCAGACCGCTATTCCTGTGGATGTCCGTGCGGTAGAGGAAACGAAAGCGGCCGTTGCCAAGCTTGTCGACGGTACAAAATTTGAAACGTTTCTCGAGGCGCTCGTTAACATAATTGTCGTGATACCGGTGAAGTATGTCCTTCGCAAATCTTTAAGCACGGTTCTAAATTTTACCAGCATATTGCCGCTTGTCTTTTCAGAGAATTCACATATCACCTTCATCTGGAGGCGGTAAACTGCATGATCATTTTGCTCTCAGTCAGCTTATTTTCCCAGCAAACGATGGAAAAATCCACCATCTACCGTACTATCTACCGTTGCCAGCATGCAAACACTCTGATGAGTGCGCTGTTACATTTTCTTAGCCGTATGAGCCAAGCACCCCAGACAATGTTTGGCTTTGGGACGGGCGGTTCATTTGTGTTCGGCATTGCAGAATCGCTTTGGTCCATACTAACGTTTGCCCGTAAGCAACCGGACATACTGACCGCGCATGATCTTCCGACCGCTTTCCGGGAGCACTACCCGTTGGCGAATCAGAGCCTGTTGCTGATTCTGATCCTTACCAATCACCACGCGACGAAAGATAATCCCTATCGGATCAGTTTATTTGGATGTTCCGATTCACAAGGTAAATAGTGGCTTAAAAATGATCGTTTCTTGAGTTTAAATTTTTTCTCTTTTTTGTTGCTTGTCCTTTGTTAAAGATTCGCCGAAAAAGGATCCGGCAACGTTCAAGATAGACTTTTCCTCACTGTACAACACCCTGTGCCGAATAGTGACCATCGATCAGGCAACCTTGCTACTTTATCTGCTGCTCTACCGAAACCAAAGATTCCAGAAGTATGTGATGGCACAACAGAACCTTCAGCAGCTTGTAAGTTAAACGATGGTTTGGTAAATAGGATTTAAAATTCTGCAACCTGCAATTACGTGTGTCCGCTTTTAGGTTATTCCGATCCTGCAAACCCTGTACAATGCCCCCGATAGTACTTCACATCACATTTACATGTCGCTGATAGTTTTGCTCATTCTTAGCGAAGATGACAACTTCAACAGAAGCGTACATCAGATTGTAAGTTTTGCCAGCATATATGTTTGATGGATTCACAAATAAATATCTAGCGTAATTTCATTTCTAGATGTTAAAAAACATTACCTGGTACACGGAGCGTTCGATTAGCGAGATCTCCCTCGGAGGCTTGCTGATACTGGTTGTCATCAGGACGATTCAGTACAACATGCTAAAGATGCGGGACAAGTACTTGCACACCAACTGTCTTGCCGCGTTGGCTAACATGTCCGGCCAGTTTCAATCACTCCATCCGTACGTTGCTCAGCGGTTGGTGAGTTTGTTTGAAACCTTAGCGAAGAAGCATGCACGGCTAGACCAGCAGCTGAAACAACCGAATGGTCCGAATGGAGAGCCGGACGTTTCCATTCCGATCGGTGGCGGATTAACGTCCGAAGACATGGTAAGTGTGGAGTTATAATCTTCCGAGGGTCGTTTGAGCCCTATAAGTTAACTCTCTTCGTGTTTTATGATAGTTGCAGGATTTGTCCGTATTGGAGGAGGTACTGCGCATGGTGCTGGAAATTCTAAATTCCTGTCTGTCGCATCAACTAGTGTACTGTCCCAATCTGGTTTACACTTTGCTGTACAAACGCAACGTCTTCGAGGCCTTCCGAAGTCATTCGGCATTTCAGGATATCATACAGAATATAGACATGGTAAGGAACATGCATGCTTCCGGCATACAACTCCGGTATATAATTCCCTTGCTCTTTCAGGTGGTAGGATTCTTTTCCTCCCGATTGCAACGGGTGCAAGAGCAGCGCGGAGAGCTTGGCGTTAACGAAGTGCTAGAAGTGATTTCGAAAGGCGCTAGCCAGTGGTCCAGTGATCGTTTGCGGGTAAGTTGACCGTACATTAGTGCCCTTTGTAGTACAATTACAACCTATCGCATTTTATTACGCCTATGCTTCACCCTACTAGAAATTCCCCGACCTTAAATTTAAATACGTCGAGGAGGATGCGCCAGAAGAGTTCTTCATCCCGTACGTCTGGACGCTCGTATGCAAGGCCGGCTGTGTACATTTTAATTCCGAAACGATAAAGGGCGTTAGTGCGGAAATTGTTTGTTAACATTACCGTTTTGCTGTCGCCTCAATCCTGTCAATCGTTTTCCGGTAGTTTCCAAAATGTCGCTTCTTCCCAACTGTTTGCCCTTCCTTCCTTCAAGCACAAAACATGTGAACAGTGTAGCAAAGAGACAATAGATGGATAGTATCCTTTATAAGATTAACGTTACTTAATTTATCCATTGCTTTATTGATCGTTTTATTATGTGTTTAGCAATGTCTCGATTTTTGTTTCTGGTCTGCGATCCATAACCCGTTTTGTAAGAGCTTTTGAGAAGAATGCATTCCTACAAAAGATTCTATATTTTTATACGTTCTGTTTTATTTAAAGATTCTGTTTGCACTTTTTGTTTTTGTTTTGAATGGATTTTGTGTTTTATTTTATCTCAATGTTGTAAATCAGTCAACAAATTAGGTACCGATTACTAATTTGCAGTATGATATTGGTGCAAGACTTAAGAGCGATTAGCTACTAAAACAGGCAATAATAACAGTAAGCGATTGTGTAAACACAGCAAATGGTTCTAAAAACAGTTGAATCGTAAGCAACATCGGCCCTATGTCCAAACTAAGAGTGTGAATAATGAAACTACTGTGTGTGATACTCTAACACGGGAAGCCGTTGTTTATTTGACTTGATAGCGAAAAAGGAAGAACGCGTACCCTTAGGGAGTTATACAATGGAAAACGATTGCTCTAGTGTAGATGAATAATTTTATTCCATCCGTACGGCCGCTGGGGCACGAATGAATGGATTTAGTCGTATTAGCAAGCCGAAACATTATACCTAAAACAAAAAGGCATGAAAGCTAGACAAACATTTAACAGCTTGGAGGGGTGAGGTCTGTTTCTACTGATGAGTGGAATAACAGATGCGGTGCGGTATACGGACACCATAATGTACTAAGAAATCGATAGCAGGCTTAATGATGAAGCAGCATGAAAGTTAAACGTTATAAATTTACAAAAAAAAAAACACACACACACAAAAACCGATAATCTATTAACCACAAACTGAGGCAAGCAAATAGCCTTGCAGTATACTAGAATGAATCAATTTGTTTCTTTCTTTGTTGCTTAACCATGATGACCACAAGCGTTATTCAGAGCGTTAAAACACAGCACGATTTTTAAAAACACAATGAAAGTTCGACATTTATTACCACAATGTAACGGGTTCGAACAGTGAATGACTCAATAAATACTAACAATAGGAAGTTTGAGCTGAGCGAAGCTTATCGAATCGTATTATAAGTTTTGATTTGTTCCCGCCGTACGGAAAGCGATCAGCTTGTCAGCTGGTTCTCTTAACACACTACATATCACTTGGTGGGGGAGAGTATGGGTGAAACACGAAAGACGGCTTTAGTAGCGAAAAAGGCGCCATTCTTCGATGCACATCACAAGTGGTTGCTAGGACGCTGGGTCGCCTTTCAAACACCCTTACACGCTTCCATGCACTGTTTGTAAGACATGAAGTTGTTCGCGTTTCCGTCGCAGCCACCGAACTTAAATTCGATACATTCCTGCTGGGCTGGGTCGTATCTGTTGGGGAGTTGAGAAAGGAAAAGAAGCGTTTGTTAGAAAATTATCCGTATTGTGATTGAGGTATGTCAACTTAAGTGGTAGTAGAATGTTAAGAAATTTTGTATAAAAATTATAAGTGACTTTAAGCGTATGGGAAAAAATTGGAAACATATGCTGCTGCTTTTCTACTACTAAACGTGGGATCTGTATCAGTAGGGAAGATTGATTTCTCAATTTCTGACAATGTTTTTCGATCCACTTCTTTGAAGAAAAAGTTATTTACTTTCATGTGATACTTGAAACAATTTGACTCAACTTTACTCAAATTGAAGTAGAATATTATCAGGTATTTCCGCATTGCGATAGAAATATGTCTTCTAAAAATACTACAGAATAATGTCTGGTGGTAGACTTGATACGAGGTCTTCTCGAGAGAGCATCGCTTCATTTTGTACATTTTGTAATTTAATCGTGTGATGAGGAAAAGTAGCTCTTTAAGAGGTTTCGATTCTACCGTACCGGACTTACGATCGATCCTCCAAATCTAACGACCAACTAGTTCACGCCATCGCCATCGAATGGCTTACTAGACTTACTTAGTTGAATAGACACTGCTCACTACGGGGGAACGGTCCGAATGGGATTTGAACCCCGGTCCTGTCTTATGAAGACCGGCGCCGTTAACGTCGCCCAATTCTAATACATTCTCCATGTTAAATTTTCGATCTGACTATGCTGAATCGCTAGTAGATTCTAATAAATTGACAACGTTTTGCAACTGCATCCACCTCAGTTCCGAATCAGGATCCCAATGTGAATCAAATTCCTCAAAATCTGAATCCGGATTGTGATGCAATTCGGGTTTGGGATCGACACCAGATTAAGGATTGCATTCCAAAACCCGTTGTTTAATCTATATTTCATCACTAGTTCGAACTTACATGGTTCATCTCAAAGACCCTGAACCAAAAACCATTTTCCGAACGATTGTTTTTTGGGCTTTAAAAAGAGGTTCGAATTTTCTAAAACTCAACAACATATCTTTTATTTATTTACAATTGATTATTACGGTTCAGTGCCGTATTGTCAACACCGCTTGTGTTGAATAGATTTTCACACATCGATAAGGCATTTCCTCCTTATTCTTTGCCTTATCCCGGGCATAATCGGTTCAACATATCTATTAATCAAGTTTGTTAATTTGGAAAGGATATTTTTTTCTTTGATTTACTTTTATTATTAAATAATTAAATTGTTTTATGTTTATTAATTGAAACAAACAATCTCCGAAAACATTCTGCACGAGCCCTCAATTATCATGAGTCGTTAGCGCAGTTTTACACGATTACGATCACCCCACTAAAGCGTCGTGAGTCGATTAAATAATAAACCTTTCCAGAGTGAAACGTGATAATAACATCAGCCACCCTCCAGGTGGAATGGAAAAATAGCTCGCCTCACATTTTATCACCCATCGATTGGCTTGCATGTGATGATCGATAGGGTAAACAAATCAAATCATTTAACTCCCCATCGGCAACGACGTAACACTCGTTCACAAAACCCCGACCGTCCACGATGTAATTTTGCACATACACACAGCCGTTAGCAATGCGGCACAACTTTCACTGACAATCATTTCCACAAACTGCCGGTCAGCCAAACCCGGTTAGGTGCGGAAGAAGATCGCACCAGTTGGTCTATAAATATTTGCCAGCGTTTGCTGCTGTTTGAAAACGACACACAAATGCACGGCGAGAGAAAGCCGCACGGTCGGCTGTACGGGCTTGATGAGGCAGAAAGAAAAAAGGCTTTTCCTTTTTCGGTTACAGCTTCCTCACTACCATCGAGATCCTTACCTGTAACGGGGAAGAAGCGCACGGCACACACCGCGTCTCGGGGGCAACTTGCACTGCTCGTCTCGTCCACCGGCCGCCACCTCGACCCGATTGCTCGTCTGCAGTGGTAGCGAGCCAACCTTTTCCTCGCGCTCCCGTGGTCCATCGTCCTCCAGCTCGTCGTAGTCACCGAGATATTCGAGCATTTTGTAGAACATTCGTCTGCTTTCCGAACCGATTTGATCCAACATATCGATCGGTTGTGCGGTGGTTGGTGTTGGTAGAAGGCAGAGTAGCGCGACACCACCCAGCAAAAGGATACTGGCCATTGTGATCGGTACGGTGCGCGGACTGTTTCTTTTGCAGCACATCATTTTGTGTTGGGTTATGTGGTTTTGGAAATTAGGTTCACTTCACAAAAAAAAAACACTCTTACGTTGTAATGAGCACACTCGAATCGCTTCGGCACAAACAAATTAAACAACACGAATGGAAACACTTTCAGATTGTTTTTTGAAATCTTACGATCCGTTCGGGCACACTTTACATTTGCAACTGAGTTCGCGTCCGTACGCATCGTGCGATCTTATATTTGTTTTCGCTCGCGCCCATTCGTGGCCCCACACACGTCACGGATGCTGCGGACACAGGCAAACACGTTAAAAAATCGATGACGACAGTGTCCCCAGCAAACCGGAATGAACCCCTTCTTCACTGGCAGCGTGACTGCAACGCACGATCACAACGTTGCATCAAGCGACGAACCTGCGGTGCTAGGGAGGAGAGGACTTTGTTTGTTTTTTTTGTTTTTGTTTTTTTTTCTTGCAGCTGAGGGCAATTGGGAGGAATTTGATGGAGGTGGCAGTAGCTAGCATGATATGCTGCACGGTCACCGCGGCCGTTGACCGGTGCGGCATAAGCATGCCATGCCACGGTAGTGTAGTGAATCATATTATGCGCTTTCGGTTTCGGCGGGGCGCCCTCAGCTGTGTTGACATTTTTCAACGAAAGCTGATCGTGCTGATTGCTTCACAATTTATCGATTTGTGGTTGACGCTAAGCTTGCTGTCGGGATAAGCAAGCAAGCCTCTAGGGTGTGCGGAAATGGGAAAATAGAAAGCGCTGGAATTTTCTCTCTTTCTCATCGGCACGGATCGTCGGCTAAGACCGATCGGACGCTTGTTCGGCAGTTCCGTTCCGCTTTTGCCAGCATGTCAGCAGGGAAATTCCCCAACCAACGGGTATGGTCTTTCCCGTACCGGCATGAACTACTGACGTCGTTAGTCAACTACATGGCATGGCACAGTTAAAACCGTCGCCGCCTGTGGGGACAGCGCAGCGCTCTGTGGATGACCATGGATGGCCTGTCGCAGCGCCAACAAACAAACAACGAAAGCTAGAGGAGTGATAGAAACAAAAAAGCAAACAGACCGGACTTGGCACACTACTTGGACGGGTAAACATATTGAGTAACTGTTTCCTAATGCTGGTCACAAATGAGGCCGTGGTAAGCTCGCCTCTTTAATGCGACGTGACGTTATTGTCGTCGCAGAAATAGCTACTCTGGGTGCGAATTCCGCTGGATATGAATAAAGCAACATGCGTACGCGGGTGGATTTACTCGGGAGTCTTAGTCTGTTTACTGGATGTGGATGGGTTGGAAGGTTTTTTGCACATTGACGTCATCAATCATGAATAGAGGTAATGCGAAGTGATTGAGGTAGCATAATAAATGCACGAAAGTGCTTAAAAGTGATCATTCTATAACTGAGAGACTTCAAGTCTATTGATTGATTTACGTACAGTTTCTACATTGTTGAGGACTTTAATTATTTTTTAAATATTTTATACCGACTTAGTACACCGGCAAGCGATCGTGACGCGAGAGCTTAACGCCAGCTAAGCCGTCAACTCTCTTTGTCACCTCTTTCGGCTGAATGAATTGCTGAATAAACCACACACCCGTTAAGCTGCCACCGGTAAACAACTTCAAGGATATGTTGGGGGTAGCGAAATTTCCCACACCTCTTGACACACAATCTTGGTACCCAGCCGCAGCACCATTTGTTCCGCACCGCGGTGCGGGTGGTACTTTCTTGGCATTCTGCCTGCGAACCTCTGCGAGAGAGAGATAGAGAGCAAAAATTGTAATGTTGACATCATCGATGAATGTGTCACTTTACTTTACCTACGTTTGAGGGGGTGTTAAAATGGTCAAAGGGTTGAAGAAGGGTGATCGGTTTTTTGTTGTTGTTGTTGTTGTATTTGTGTGGTGTGTGAAGGTGTGGCAAGAGTAAACAATAATGACGGTACGCTACAACAAAAATCGAAAAAAGAAAACGCAACAGAACCGAACCATGGGGTGACACAATGGAAGGTGAGAGTGTTTAAATAAATGTGTCGTTACGCAACAGCACTTCGGGGTGGACAGCACGCTGGGGAAAGGAATCGTAGGAGGAAATTTCTAGAATTTAAAGCAATAATTTTTACCTCGTGCAGGGTTTGGGATAATGGCTGGATTGGGCGGTTTCGATTGGAAGTAGATTGATCATTTATCTAACATTGATTGCTATGAATTGCGATCATTCTGCAGCGTACGTCTTATCGTACATCGGAATAGTTTTTATTGAATTGTAGGAATTGCCAGGTCATGGTCATCTACTTGCTTACGAGAGTCAATCTTCACTACGAAGGAAACGTCGGGATAAGATTTAAACCTTGGTTTTGTCGTGTTGCCGCCTCTAGCACCGGACCTCGTCAGAAAATACTTTGGTAAAAATATACTGGTTAGGGAGGATCATCATGGTATGAGCAAACTAAGAAGGTGCTTGAATGCTCGAACTTTAATGGGTCTCTGATAGAGATGGATCTTCCTATCAGAAATTCTTGGGCGTGGAACTTTAGAAGAGGAACTAATTAGCTTTCTTGAGACTTTCACTTATGTTTGCCATTGGTTCCAGATTATCGTAACGTGATCTGGATCGTTATAATCGAATGAATAGCCTGAAAAATAGTTATTTTTGTAAATAAACGCTCATTGGACTTATGTTGCCCCTAAGTTCTGATGACTATAACTTTGATTTCTAACAATACGGCCAGGCCGTCCTTCACAAAACCAAAACAGTGGAGAGAAGCCACCAGGAAAGGTGTCGAAGGGTAAAATTAGTGAAGCGTCTCTTTACAGACTTCAATTTCTTAATACAAATACTACAGTTGGGACTCCAAATAACGCAATTTCGTATTCGAGGTTAGTTAATTCGTACTAGCGCCTTTAAACACAAAGTTAGTCAGTTTTTTTTTTTGCAAAAGATTGAATCTATTTGATAGCTTGTGTCCAAATGTAGAAAAAATATTGACGGTCAAAAAGATATGAGCAAAAAAATAAATATTTTTTATTGTAGAATGCTGTGTGATTGCGAATTCCACTTTTAGATCTGTACACAAACAGACTGTTTGTAAGCCGCCAAAAATGCTTCTCAACAAATCCCAAACAAATTTCACCAAATATGTGGAGGTTGTGCTTAGACAAGAATTCAAACTGTGCTTTGCATACATACTGTCGCATCATGTGCTTATAATCTATTTTGTAATAATTATTAACTACAGTCAAATATATTTTTAATAAATAACTCTGAAATACTCCACAACCTCTTCGTTCGGAACGGGACTTTCGCAGCGTAACGTGCTTTTGAGTGCATTCGTGCACACAATTCATTCATCACACTTGAGATCGATTACTCGAGCACTCGAGCCATGACAGTGAAGAGCATTATTTGCATTGCTGGATTGCGCCTCTCGTAACTGATGGCGCCAATAATCTTCCTACCATGTAGGGGGGAAAGCTGTTCAATCCAAAACTTTAGCCATCGAACTGCAGTAACCGATACGCAGTGGAATTTCATGTTATGATTTTTTTTACGATTACTTGAAAGGAAGGTGAACGCGTATGTATATGTGCGAAGGAGATAAAAGTGTTGTTGATGAAGCACTATAGTTCACTGAACTTTCAGAGAGTTCAAGTACGACATGCATAATTAAAGTTATGAAATGAACTAAGAAGAACTAAGGAAGGAAGAGAGCAAACTCTTTTGCAGAGACCGGGAACGCTAGTATGTAATGCAAAGCTTTAGGAAATATAAAAGTGTGGATTTTAAGAGGATCCTATGTCGAAAGCGCTATGGACATCTTTAGGGGAGAATGGTTTTGTTTAGGAAGAACCTTTCTAGCCGTTAGTCTGAGTTTTGTCACCGCTTAAGCTGCTTTGCCACTCTGATGGCGTGAAAAAGATTCTATCAAGTTCTATCTTTTTGTGTCCTCGTCTCATGACTTTACTCCTTCCGAAGCTACGCTGAAGCATTTGCCGGTTGGTGTATCTCTAGTGGCCTCATTCTTTGTGTTGAAAATTGTTGCGTTATCCCATTAACGCAAGTCAAGGACCTTGGCGTATGGCTCAACTACAATTAGTCTGTTGATCCGTTTGAGCCGCCCACCACATGGTGTCCGAGGTCCATGATCTTCCTTGTTGTGTTGCTACTGGATACGTCCTATTTTGAAAAATGCTAGCGTCGTGTGATCTCCTATCGTATCATCCATGAATAGGGTTGACAGGGTGCAGTGGAAGTTTAGTAGAATCGCCAGCATACGTTTCCTTAACTAACCCAGCGCTGCTCCCCCTCCCTATCCAGTGCAGTGCTAGGTCTTGAGAACTTGAGTACTGGTCTTGAGTCTGACCGAGCTAAAAGAGCGCCAAGGTCATCCTTCTATCCAACATCGATTCCTCTACCTTTCTGGCGATCATTCGCCTTTATATCACATCATTCCCCCTTGTGTGAAACCCGTCCCTTCGTTGACATCGAGTAGATTTTTGAACATTTTAAATTTCCGAGCTATTGGTCGCTACAGTCATTTACCGAAAAAATAAAGGAATATTCTTTTCTCAAAAAGGTTTCAATTAATTACCGATTTGCATTACTTTTTTTCCACATAATATCGGGAAACTAAACTGCGTTATGATGAACTATAACCAACCAAAACCCCATTTTCCAAAACTATTTTCATCCCATCCGGCGCTCAATTGAAATAGAAAGCAGATGAAAGATTCATTTCTTCCCATATGCGCTTCACAATTCTCAAGTGAGGCAACACACACTACACCACCGAACGGGGCGAAAATATATTTCCCAAACTGCAACAGGTGTTGAAGTAATGAAATAATTTACAATCTGTTCCTTTACCAACTGTTCCAACCATCTACCGAAACGATTCTCCTAAAAGGAAAGCTGTGAAGCGGTTGTCTTGAGATACCACAGCTTGCTTTCGTTTCTTCGTTCCGTGTGTCCCGATGCGGTCTCCAGCACAAACACACACACACACGGGAAGCAGGTGGATCCGTTTTTCCCGGGGTGGAAAGGCTACTTCCTTTCTAACCCACCGAAACAGTAACAATGGAGGGCAGCACGCGCAAACGGTTGCACTTTCCAAAACCAGCTTAATTTCCCATTCGCCCTTCGTACGCGATGCGAACTCTGGTCAGCTTTTGTGTCCGTTTCTTTTCCCCCCTTCCCGCCCATCGTTTCCCACGTCACTACCCATCTCTGTTTATCCGTGAGATCGCTTGAGGTTCGCTTCATCTCTCAATGGAGTTTAGCTACCGGTACAATTTTCCGCTGTGATTTAGTACTTCGTGCCGTTCCGTTCCGGCTTACCCCATATTCCTTTCATGTGTCGCTGTTAAGCTGTTTGTCGGTGTGTGCGCACATACACACGCGAGATAGAGAAGGTCCGGGATTTCGATTTTCAGCAGCACGGCACATTCCCCAACGGAAGCAAGTTCTAGAACGGACATGTCCCGTCTGGACGTGGGTTGGGCGAGGTATATGATGGCAGGAAGTGAAACGCTCAATACGATTTCAACTTCCGTCTGTTGGCTTTGTTGAGAGAGTACAGGTTTATGGAGTTTTGCTGGTGATTATCATTTGGTGTTGGATAAGGAAATGCTATTTAAAGCATAATTTTGTGGATAATTGGACACAATCCAGCAAATGTTATGTTGTGAGCCGTGAATATGGAACTGTTACTGAGATACTGTTGTCTTAAGTTTAAATATGGAAACAATTAAGTGATACAAATGCCAAGTATAATTTATTTTCACAAACCTTTTTTTTATATTAGTGATCTGAATGAGCTTATCTTCCGAAAAGAACATTAAGCAAAGTTTAAAATGGACTCAAAACAATCTGAAACTTAAGAAGTTAAAATAAATTTTCCAACTTGGATAGTGTTAACATAACTGTTACTGTCTTTCTTGTGATACTTGTTGTATTTTATATTGAATAACTGCAATTATAATATTACACGACATCAAGTCTGATATAGCTGTAAGTTGCTGATGGAGCAATGCAAGTTAAGTTTGAAAATAATCATATTTATTTATGATTATTTTTATAATTTAGGTGTGGTCCAGTAGCCGGCGTGATGGAGACTGAGTAGGGATTAACCATAAAAGTACGTGGTATCAATTAAACTTGCCAATAATTTTGTGACGTGAACCAGTGGCTCTTAAATCCAAGGAAGAGAAGGATCCGATTGCCTTGTTTTTATTTATTTAACATGTCGAAGCAGTAGGAATTGTCTAATTCAGATTCTTCTTAGTGATATAAAGATTAATATAAAATCTAATTAATTTTTAAACCTAGCAATAATAAGCTAAAACCGAAGCTGTGTTTAAATCGTACGATAACGGTTGGACTAGGTGATGTGATGTTAATACTTTTGATTTATCTGGAAATGCTCATAATAGGGGCATAATTTCTAGGACCATAAATTCACCTCAACATTTGTTAACCATGTCAAATGTGCGGTATTATGTTGATTTTCGGCCTAAAGAATGTGACCAGTGCAAAGAATCCTGCCTTTCGGTAGGCCCGCCTAACCTTTCCACTTTATCAGAAGTTCTGAAAAACCATCATTACCAAAGACCCCAATGATTTGTAAACTAATAGGTTGTTGTATATCGCATCTCATAGATACGACCACAATTCAGTGACGGATTTAACGGTAACGGTTAGCAGCCTCTAAGTGATAGGAGTACCGAACTCCCATTCCGTCCAAGGGGCTATATCCACCAAAGCATGTAGAATGGAAGCATGTCGGATCGTTACCATATCGAAAAAGAAGGTCGCTCTTAAGACATTTTTAAATCAAATTAGATTTTAAATAGGGATGAGTTCTACGACTTTTTTTAAGGGATCGACCCTTGGATTGAACTTGTTGGAGTTGGCTCCGACCCGGTAGGTTCGGGATGACCCACTCATCACTAATTTGAACCTATGATCACTGTAATGTAATACTCAGCATATATTTTGCTTCTTCTCGGCGTAACGACCTCCTAGGTTCTAATGGCACGCCATGCACTGGATTACTAGACTTATTGATACCAAGTGTCAATCCAGATGATCATTGCTCTGCAAGAACTGAAAGTCCGGATAGGATTCGATCCATCCATCCTGCGTCACTATCATCTCATCTAACAATTAGGATAACTTTCAGTATAATTGGGCTTTTAAATTCTACGCAGAAAATGTGTTTATTACCGTGAAAATTATTACCAGTAAAACATTGACTTGTTTCGAAATTATAGCTGAAATTTGTACGACTCTGTCGACCACAGGAGCGGCACCTAAAATTCTAACCATTTCATCGAGCCCGATTTATGCGTAGGCCAGAAATAATAGACGGAGTGGTTGCCATCTTTGCTTACTGCCGCTAGTCACCCATGTAAACCCCGTACCATAAACCTGAGATAAACAATGATTCAAACAGCAAAAGGGATGTACGCCCAGACCAGCTGGTAACGGGAAAACCAGCAACGAGAGGTAGAAAACCAGTGCCGAACACAATAATCAATTTGTTTTTCATTTGAATAACTTTCGACGAACTTTCGTGCCGTAGTTGTGTCCTCGTCGTGTTATCCGCGCTTGTACACGAACAACACACTACATGATACTACTTTCTTCCAACTTCATCTACACTGAAGCCCACCCCCGTCTCGCCAGTGCCTTTCGCCTAAGCTGCCGTCTAGCTTGCATAAAAACCGGTGTTAAAATCTTCAACAAGCAACGAACAACTTTTAGCTTTTTTTTCGCCTTCCAAACACAACTTGTGACTCTATTCTGACTTCGACTTCCGACGATGGGGGGTTTTTTTTTTGCGTTGTTGCTTGCTTCTGGGGGTGCCATCGTGTGTTTTGTTGCGATTTGTAGTAAAACTTCTAGCACTGATTCTGTTTCGTTCGGTGGGGCCAACGATGAAGGGAAACAGAAACGCGTTACAGTCGCACCATTATGTTTAACGTCTGTTCACTTTCTTGCCAATGATTAAAACACAATACCAAACGTAGCACAATGTGAACGATTGTGTACGTACTTTTGAGCCAATGAGACTTCATTGGCTTCAGGAAGGGATCACATTTTCCGCAGGTGCATTATACAGCGAAGGGACCAGTGGAATGGAAAGTGACACACAAACTCCGACGACGTTCGGCAAGTCATCGTTTTCGAGTAGGCATTCATAATCTAGCCATAAAGTGGGACTGCAAATGGTACCGATTCTTCCCTGCTGCAGAGTTCTTAAATTAACGCGCCCAGTTCGGTGCGAAAAACTATTGTACGAAGGTGAGATAAGCCTATCATTTACTTACAATACACCGAGCCATGTCCCCATACACGCGACTCCCTCCACGGGCAGAGAACTGGTGTTGTTTGACGAATGCAAAAGTCTGACGAGCGAGGTCGTGCGGTTCATTGGCTACGACAATCTGAAGTTGAGCGATGGAAATTAAGTTTCCGATACGATTGAAAAGCCACAGGAAATTAAGAGCTGCGCTGCTCTTTTTAATGCGGAACAGCAGCTGCAGGGACGTTTGTTTCTTGGTTCGCCATACGGCAAAAGACTTGTAGTTTTGCTGTAAGGTATAGCCGATTGCTTAATGAAATGTTCAATGTTTATGGTGCGTTGAACATTTCGATGGGATTATTATAAATATGCTTTGGATGTGGTCTCGTAGAGTTCTGTATGAATATTTTCAATAAATTATCTTCAGTTGATTCAAATTCGGAAGTTTTCTTAGGTATAATTTTTGTGCCAATGTGATTGAAATGTTGCATTGCATTGCTGGAATTGAATTGTTGCATATTTTAACAGCATGTCTTGTGTTGTCTGAGCATAATTAGCGCATGACATTTCGTGAGCAAGTACATACTTTTATACATGAATTGTTTTACGTTTAACGATTGGTGTATTTCTAGCAGAAAACAGGACTAGCTCCCAAAACTAAGTTTAAGTATTTAAAAAATAAAAATTATGATGGAACCTGATACAATCAGCTTAAGACAGTTTCAAAATAACTCTTTTCCATACCAAATAGCTCTCTTTTCGATCTAATTAAATACTTCAACAGGTTGTGCGCCGTGATTTGCTACAAAAACCACACCATTCTATACCCGTTACAACCCCATCGTACACACACACACACAAACGCGCGTACAATAATTTCGTTCAGCTTTTGATAGACCCTTAAGTCATGGCTTTTTAATTAAAGCGTCCATTTTCATTCAATGCCGCACAAAATTAACCGCACGCGCCACATTGTCGAACGCGTAAACGCGGTCGACCCGGGAAGGAAAATATGAAAAGTCTCCACTTTCTCATTGCAATCCCACACGTTTTCCCGCGAGAATGGCGCACACAAATCCTACCCCGCGTGCCTAGCCGTGCGGCGGGAAACAAACTTTCTCCATCGTCCTTTGAACCATCTGTGGACTTGGGTGGGGATGGGGACGGATAGCACGAGGGACCACACGCAGCCACGAAGAAAGTCGTTCCCACTTTTCCACTTTTCCGGAGTGATTTATTTTTATATCGGAATAAATCAGTGCACAGGAGGGTATAAATTTTCTCACCTGTGTCCCGGCGCGTAGTATCAGGCATTTTCCGCTGGATTGCCCCGGTGTGACGGTAAGCTGATGGCAGTAAGAAGACGGTCTCCGCCACCTTTCTCGAGAGCGATGGGGAGGGGGATTCGAGAAGCGGGAAAATTGTGTCGCTGTGTTATTGCGGCCGTGAGTAGTTTAGCTTTTATTGTTATTATTAATTTATCCATCATTCATCCCGCTTGAAGCGTGAGGAACGACGGCGGAGGAGGGGGAAAAGTTTGTGACGCGACGCGTAATGGAAGATGGGAATCAATGGAAGGTACGTAATTCCCGTGTTGGGGTTAGAGCAGTACCAACGGCAGCACGGAGCTGGGTTGGGATTAGTGCAAATCGCATTTGAATGATGCTGGCAATTAGAGCTAAACTGGGTGTGCCCTAGGTGCCATTGCTGTAATGAGTGAAACAATACTGGTAATTTAATTAAGTGTGCATTTGATTCAAGCTGTAATATGGGAAATGGTATGAAGTTTTGGAGTTTAATTTTAAGTTTTGATTATAATCTAGTTTTGAACGCATATTCATAAAAAGTTCATAAAACTAAGAAGCTTTTTCAACACATACTACTGTGCCCGAAAAATAAAGTGACTGCGATGAATGCTTTTGTTGGTTGGTGATTCCGAAATGGTTCCGAAAGGTCTCGTATCGTCAACTGACGATTGTTGATCATCAAATCCTTGATTTGGACGACGTGGGCGTCGTCGGTCGAGGTGGTTCTCGTATTCGAATTTCTCACGGCCATTGTTGAAATCACTGTACCGTTTGTACACATTTTGCTTTGACATAAAATCTTCCTCGAATGCTTTTTGTAACATCCGCAATATTTCCGCAGCGTTTATTTCATTGCGCAAACAAAATTTGATACATGCGCGTTGCTTCACAAACTTGGACATGGACTTGGCGCAGCTCCGAAAACAAATTGCCACTCCTAGACGCGTTGATGTTGTGACTTGAAACGTGGCAGAATTGGTCAGGTCTCCACAATCCGTTTCCAGGAAACTCGGGCTAGGGCTGCAGTCCTTTATCCACGGTTGCATCTGATATCCGACTGGTTTTACTCCACATGATCCAGCTAACGAGCTCGCTGTGCTCTTGTACGCCTCGTGTCGCACGGATCGCTGTCGAGCGCCTGCCTGGTGAAGTATGAACCATCGTATCCTTCCGGCTGTGACTGCCATCATAATATCAGCACAATATCAAACAGCTTAGCTAGACATCCGACAGCATAGTCTAGGACTCGCAGGCGCACAGAACTATCGGACGTAGCAATGTGCGATACATCGTCCATTCCGTGCATTACTTAAGGCTTCTGGATCACAGAAATTTGTGGATCTCGTAGTAGGTACGATTTCCCGAAAGAATGCGCCTTCACGGAAGAAGGTGGTGGTAGAAATATTCTACCACCTCGAAATCATCCCCGCCTACTGATACTCGGGCTTCTCGACGGTCAGCGCCTTCGGGAGACAGGTACTTTGCTTAGTCGTAGCGACGCACAATACAATTCTGTTTCGCACTTCCACAGATGTCCGTCCCATGATGTCGATGTCATCCGCGAAGTCAAGAAATTGGAAAATCGTACCCCGGATGTCGAAGCCCGTGCTTCGCATGACACCTTCCACCTTGACACGCCTTGACTGGCACATTCCAGCCAGTCACCCATTTTGCACACTGGGTATATTTAACTCGCACTTGTGTGTTGTGTGTGATATTTAACTAGTGTGTTGTGTGAGACGAGTGATAAAGCATAAGAATGCACTGACTGAACGTGATGATAGCGTACATGCATCTGAAAACATTCAAAACGTAATATCGAACCACTTTTTTCTTGAACACTTTGCGAAATGAAGTCATATTTAATGATAAATTATTGAATAGAATAATTTATGAATATACATAAGAAACATTTTATTTACGGTTGATAATGACGGTCCAGTGCATAAATAAGAAATATAATATATTAAATATTAAATTACGAATTCTATGCTGGAGCAAGGATTTGCAAAAGTATAATATAAATATGATGAGTAATTTCCTATTCTTTGTGAAAAATCTTCAATTCCATTCCCCATTAATATAGTTTCTACAACAAAATATTTGTAGATAGCACATAGTGATGTAATAAATATATACCTCAGACAAGGTAATTAAAGTATATCAAGATCATCTACCTGTGGCAGTTTGATACTAACGTTAGCAATACGCAATTGAGCGTTTGTCTCGATCTCCAGCAGACCAGCCATCCTCAGAAGTATGAAGTTTTTGAACATTTTCGCTGCGGCCAGAGCGGAATCAATACGTAACAACTGCTCTAAGCGTTCTACTGGAACCGAATCTATCTTCGTGTTGCTCATTTCCCCCTGTACTACGTTCAGTATGTCGACGATCTGTAAGTAAGCTCAAGGTTCATGATAAAACGATAAACAAAATTGTGTTTCGTACGTACCGTAGCATCTAGTGGTGCTATATCTGGCACAAAATCATCGTCTTCCGGAATTGGGTCGAGTTCCTTCGCCTGGTTAAACAGTACTGAGCTTATATCAGATATTGGATCAATCTCGTTCTGCATCTGTTCGAGGAGGGAAAAGAATTTAACATGGAAATCCACTTTTATATACTTTACAAAACAAACACTACCGTTTTCTTATTTTGCCTCTTCTGTTGACCTTTCTTATGGTGATTTGATTCTGTTACGATTACCGGTTGCATGACAGTATTTGCTGCCGATTCCTGTAATAAAGGAACATGCTGTACCACCGGTAATCTTTTCTCTACTGTCGTTTTCTCTTGGCTGAAAGACTGAAAACAGAAGGATTTTTAATATTAATTTTACATGATGCATTATCAAATTTCACATCAAAGCCATAGCTTACCGACGCTGTAGATGCAAGTTTCAACTGGACGCGATCTGAGACTTCTACCAACTGTACATCAATTGAACCCGGCTGATCTAGTGAGATCGGTTGCATGGTCGCAATTATATCCGATGTCAGTGTCGGATCTAGTTTGCCGGGTACTTCAGCATCTATTTGCAAGTTCGATGGTTCGGTCAAGTTACCTTTAGGAACATCGTCCACTGTCGTCTGCTGAAAACCTGAATCTACCCTTTGATCCGTTAAAGCCTCCCGTAGAATGGGTACTTCTCGCAATTGTTGGAAGCCTGAATCCATCCTCTTATCCGTCAACGCCTCCCGTGTTGTAGGTACTTCCCGCAATTGTTGTTTCAAACGTGCTTCTAGTTGTGTTTGAACGTCTTGTATCGTTTTGTTCCAAATCGTAGGACAGCGAAAACTGAAGATATCGAAATTTCGCCTTTCCCTTGGCATTGGTGCGGTCGATGGGTACGGCACCAGCTGTCTGGTAAATGAGACCTCTCGTTGAATGCGTCTTGGTTGTGGTGCAAATACTTCTGAATGATTCGTGGAGGAACTGGTAGATAGCAGTAGCTGTGCCACCTCAGCATTCCTTTGCTCAGAACTTTCACCCGTTGGAATGGATGCAGCTGATGTCGGAACGGATGCAGCTGATATTGGAATGGGTGCAGCTGATGTTGAAACGGGGGCAATTGATGTTAAAACCGGTGCAGTTGATGTTGAAACGGGTGCAGTAGCTGTTGGAACCGTTTCAACAGTCGCGTTCGGAATGACTTGTTCGTCAACCAATTCCTGCTCTGGAATCAGTTCTTCCAGTGCAGGCAGCGGTAATTGTGCAACTTGTTCAACACTCGCTACAAGCGGTGTACTGGTCTGTAACGGCCTTTTGAACAGAGGTGTATTGATTCCTCTCAAGTCTAGCTCTTGAAAGTTGTCCACCATCGGTGCAATCTTCGGGAGGCTGGGAAACTGTGCCATCAACATCTCGCGCGTCATTGATTCTCTCAGCGACATCGGTGGTAACTCCTCACCGGTGCATAATTGCAAAAAATCCCGAGCCCCGTCCACATCCTGACTGCCAAAGTTGTCATCTTCGGGTAACAGTGCAGACGGCTGTATAGATGGTAAGGGTGCCATTTCTTCCGGCAGCTGATATGGATCATGTTGTGGTTTGTAGGCGTCATTGGACCTAGTCGGTTCCTGCAACTCTTCTGCTACAATAAATTGAGTTGTAGGTTGATTATCATGAGAGGCAAGCTGGTTATCCTGAGCTGCAACAGATGGATTGCCATTAGCATCCGTAAGATTAGCGTGCGTAGTAGGTACCCCTGTCCTAACAACACGACGCTGTCGCGGAATAGGCGCAGGTTTACGGTGGAATTTTGCCAGATTTCGTTCAAAATTTTCTGGAAAAATAGGAACGCAATCAATTTCGGGACGTACTCAACGGTATTTGTACCACAAATGTCAAATCAGACACCGATATATACTCTTTTTCTGTTTGTAATATTCCGCTGTTTGCATCTTTTCTCCTTCGCAAATCTGTTCCAGACCGGCCGGATTCGATTCGGTCTCGAGTAAATCATCCAGCGTGCATCTCCTGAAATGTGAATTGATGAAAAGACAATGATGTTTGTGCACACGTACACCGGGTTTGTAGGATTTACTTTACGATCCTATATTCGTCATTCGTGACACGATCTCGAGGTTGGAAGTTTTCAAAACTAGGAAAATACTTTTTTACTATTATTTTAGATAGCCTGTCCATGTCGTCAATTTGCTGGCACTACGTTTTTCAAAATGGTTTCACAGGCCAAGTGAAGCATCTCCAAAGCGGTTGAATATGACAGCTAATGAAGCCTATCAAAAATGGCAGCACTGCTACGAAGCCGGCACAGTTGGTCATACAGCAACAAGTTTTTGACCATAATTATTTTTAATTTTATTTTCATTAGCTTTTTTTAAAGTTATTTCTTTCTTTTTTATGAAACCAATAATGAATAAAAGTTGACTCTTACTTCTATAAAATAATATTTTTCTTTTCCCTTGGAATCGTTTTTCTATAAATCCTTAAAAAAGGTGTTTTTTGTCTTTATTAAATAATGCTCATTTTAGTATTTTTTTTCTTTTTTATGAAACTAACAATAAATAAAATTTGTCTGGTACTTCTGTAAAATAGTATTTATCTTTTCCCTTGGATTCGTTTTTCTACAAATCCTTAAAAAAGGTGTTTATTTTTTTGTTCCATTTAAATCATGCTCATCTTCCCGATGTGCAAAGGGATCAAACGATGTAAAGCTTTGGAATGATAAAAAAGTGTAATTTCGAAGCGCGATCGTCGTATATATTATGCTTCATTATGGTTACGTGAAATAATTACTATAATTTCTTACCTATTTAGGTGAAGAATTAACACAAATATGTTAATATATAATAATTCGGCTTTTCCGCTCTATCATATAGCGTACAGTGTTTGATCATGCATGGCGTACGCCAGAAAGGTAGTTGAAAAAGTGAAACGAAGTGAAAACCAAAAAAACGTATCATTTGCGGTTTAATGGTAAAAAGATGCTCCAGATTGCAAAATGCGCTTGCTTGATCGGGACACCATTGCCAATCCGTCTAAATGTTAGTGCTATTGATACCCTGCGACTTAGAGTGGAAGTTCGGGAACAACCACAGTGTACTAAAAAGCAACAGCTTAACAAGGTAGGTACTAATGGAGACTACTTTACCATACATCTTTATATCAATGTACAGTATTAATTGCTATTTAAAATTGATGGTATCGCTGGATTAAGATCCACCGGAAGGAGGGGTCATCCGTCCATGTGGACGATCTAAATATACTTTTCGGGCTGGGTTGTTCGATGGTATTCTCGTGACGTGAGAAATAGTGAGCTTTACGTGAAGCTACAGAATGCTCCTTATACGAGGCTCTTAGTACAAGACCCGTATACAGTTTGCTCAAGTAAAGAAGTTTTATCAGTCTGTGGTATGACTGGTTGGCAGCCAGCATGCTTGCGCGTGTCTCAACATGTACGACTTTTAATCCTAAAGAGGTGAGTTTTTGGAAGATTTTGAAGGTGCAATCAACCACCTATCAATTGCATAAGGGACCCGTAAATCTATTTCATAGAAAAACAACATCAGCACATGCCAGGATTGTCTTTTAGAAGATGGACTTTGCAGTTTCCACTCCCGAGCTATGTCGGATTTAACGGAAAGCGGACTGAGTGGTTACGGGATCCTCTAAATGTCTAAGAATCTACCCCTTGTCAGCAAATTCGATGAGGCAAGGGATCCCAACTTATTGCGCAACTTATAGACTTCTATTCCACTTAGCGCTTCTATTCGGCTAAATCGGTCCCTACCTCCAAGTCTCGGATGGGCATGCCTATCGTCAGTTTCAAAAGAAGATAGGCAAGCTAAACTTTTTGTACCAGGTAGCTGATAATTTATGTTGGCTATTATCATGCAAACAGATCAGACAAGCTTGAACGATTAGATAACAAAAACCAAACATGAAAACTGTTGAATACATTTATAGTTTATAATATTATAAATGTAGATAAAACAACTATCTTATCTCAATTGCTAGTTAATAGTTAGTTTTACAGGCTCGAAATAAAACATCATAAATTACTAATATGATGGATTATTAATGTTTCTACAACATAAAAAGTCCCATCGAACTATTCGTCCAAAAAAGCTGGTCCCAAGAAAATCATAATTATACTTCCAGTGCACGTTATCTTTTGTCGATGGCAACCGATTGCTCGTCCATTTCCTCTAGCGCATCAACAGCACTACGAAATCAATACCGACAACCGTTCGACATATCTTGGCCAGTTCGGTTCGAAACAAATCGACTCACCCCCGTACAGTGAGTGTATGGACAAGAACACGGTACGCCACAAAATGGCTAGAAAACAGAAGAAACTGATGCTCATTGCTCGTAAATTTCGTTACTTTATGGCTACCTGACGAATAAAACTTGACCGTAAAAATATTTCCCCTCACCCTGCACTATTCACTTTTGCCTCCTTATTTCGCCTTCCCTGGTGGGTATGTCGCGTGCGATTTCCCGTTTCGTTTCCGATTTTCGAATGCATCTGTCGTCCGTTGTCCGTCCGTGACGTGTGAAAACTCCCGGGAAAAAGGGGGTTCAGGTTACCGTTTTCTTGTTTTTCCTCCTGGTAGACCGATTCCAACACACAAGATGCAATTTTCCGATTTTAGTTCGCTGTTTTCCGAGCGAAATTTAGCACTCTTCCCGATGGATTCGACGACGGGGTTGGGGCGAACTTTCGTCTTTGTGTCCAGTTTGGTTGTGGTAAGAGAAAATTTCATTGTTTTTATTGTAAGCTTTGCCCCGCTGTCCCCACAATGTTTATCTCTGGTGGTGTGGCCCGGGGTCAAAGTGAAGCAATATCTTTCTAGATACTCTCATCATCATCTTCATGCGCTGAGAGAAGGTGATGTCGACGTCCTACACGATCATATATTTCCAGCACTCACCGAACCGGCGCTTCGGCACGGCGTTGATGATTGTCCGGACCCCGGTGGGTGAGGTGTAAATAATTTTCGTCATCAATGCTATTAGGATTGGGTTGCTGCTGCCGTTTGCTACGGATGTTACCGGTATCGTGTCGTTTTGGAAGTGGTCTCACGAGGTTTAATGTGCTGGTGCGCCGGGACGGTCATTTGAAGAAAAGCCCTCCCCACCCCGTTTCATTCCTGGTCGCCGGGGTGATGCTGTAAAGTAGACAATAAACATGGAATTTAAGAACCCTGGCTCAGGGGTTTCAGGCATGAAGTAAGTTGGAGGAAGTTAGACATCAGGATGGTACTGCTCGATTCCATACTCGAAGTGAGCTCTGTAGGGAACCGGTTCTTTGCAATGGACCTGAGTGCTTAAGGGTAATTGAAGGAATGTTGATGTCGTTGAGGAGTAGCACAAGACTTGATAACATGATCATTTGGGAGTGCATATGGCCGACTACATTTTTTTTTATATTTTAGCTATCATACTTGAGGAAATGAAGAGACCTGCGCCTCTAAAGACTTAGTCGTTTTAAGTCTCTCTAAGAGACTAAAAACGTAGATGTAATCATCAAAAAGAGCTGCAATTTTTACAGCGGAAAAGCTACTTAAGATCGGGATTTTCTCGTCCAGCAAACAAATTAATAATCAACCAAAACAACGGTACACATGTTTATGCAGTACGTGAGCAACTAAATTTCTGTCGCATGCACCGTACACATTCCCTTGCAAAAACTTGCCCATTAAACTCATGCATGCGATAAGAAATGTACCAAATGTTTTCGGAAATAACGCAAAAAGAAAAGCGAGACTCTTCTCGCAAGAAAAATATTCAAATTGCACACCGTTATTCTTCTCGGAAGGCGGAAAAACGATGAGGTTTTCACTATGCTTCCCTTGTTCCGGGGTGGCTCGTTCCTTCCATGTCGTCTATTAGCTTCCACGTGGCGTGGCGCGTCACGTAAGCCGGGGCAGTCACTTGCCGTCCCATCTGTAGCTGCGCAAGATGCAAGTTTTTGTTAGGTTGCGTATGGTTGTGCAGTTTTTTTTTTTTTGGTTTGTTTGGCTGTTCGTTGTACGTCTATCAAATATTTGTTGCTTCCTCTGTTGGCAACGATTGCGGTGTAATGTGCATTGCATAAAAGCTTCATCTTCGCTTTTGGCCCCCTCCAAAAACCCGTGAGTGGTGGAAATAATTGTTTTAGAAGAAAACTAGCTACAAAAATTTTGATTTCGTTGTTTGCTTTGTGCCTTATTTGCGCTTCGGGCGAGTATGTGCCGTTTCTATTGCGTTTAAATTTTCACGCGGTTCCAATTCCGGGCACGAAGTGCATACCAGCTCACGGCTGCCAAGAAAACCCTTGGATGACTTTTAATCACGAAGCTGGCTGATTCTGGAGGCATTTTTCTTTTGCTGTTTTAGCTGTTTTTTTCTTCCTCTTCTGTTGGCAGATTTAATAGAGTAGTCACCCTTACGAGAAGAAGTCACATGCACACAGCCTGTCCCCAGCAAATGTCTGGACTTGGCCCGTGAGGCCAAACGTCCTTCTAATGGGTGGAAGCATAATCACTTCGCAGTCGCATCCACAAAACGGGAAACGTTACGGTACAACTGCATGCTCCACACTCCAGACGAACACAAACGTTTGTGCTGGCAGACCGACGGTGATCATAAACATTTTTATTTGAAATTTACGTGTTCTCTCATTTTCCTCTCCTAAATTTTGTTCACCAGAGTTGTCTTTTTTTTGGGTGGATGAATTCTGGCGGATGTGAGTGTGTGGTTAAATATTAAAACCCAACTGCATCACTTTGCCAAGCACATGTTGATGAGAAACTAGTTAGTTTAGTAAAGTTAGTACAATAGCGATCACAAAGTATTCTATTTTACTTTTAATACCTTGTAATTGTTAATCGTCTCTATTGTAGAAGAAAATATTTGTTTTTTTTTGCATCATTTTCAAGTTCATCTAATGTATCCGGTCTATCCGGCTTATCCAGACGCTCAGAATGGTTCTGGCACGTGAGACGTGAGAAGAAATACTGAACCGCTTGAAAGTTATGGGTTAAGCATTTTGGGTCCATTATTTATGTACGAACTGTTTTGCACTTTGTGTTAGTCTATCCTATAGCATTCCTATTGCTGCTGCTGCTGTTGCTGCTGCTCATGGTGTTGATTCGTAGAAGGAGTCATATGGCATGAGCGTGGTAGGGTTTATATTTTGAAAAAAAAAAGTTCCCATTTAACCCATTTGGTTGAGTCGTAACTGATTTAAGCAGGGGAGGAACAAAAATTCACACCAATCAAAGGAAAGATTTTGCAAAAGAATTTCTATTGGAACATGTAGGATTGAAGCTGTGCTTTTAGTTGATATAGTTAATTAAATGTATTTTGTTTAGACCTTTAATATAAAGGCCAACATTTCTTTGATACGAAGTATCGTTTAAAATGGTGTTGAGTTTAAAGAAAACTACTATTTTTTCCTTAATCTTACACTTTGCCTATGAAATAATGCTACCATCATTTACGAACAAATTCAATTTAATGTTTTATTGTTTGAAATGTAGTCCAAAATTTGCGGTGGCTCGATAGCCTGTTTGTAAGTATCGAATTCTATTCGTAGTCGTTTAGCCATACGCAGGACTTGACCATACGCTATGAATATCTTAATTCGAGGCACCCCGAAGTGGTAGTCCACAACATCTCGAGGCTGTAATGGTAAGCGAGTAGAAGAATTTGAAAATTTTGTTTTAAAGTTGATCCACAAAACACACGAGCATTGAATAAAATTTTAACAAATAATTTCCCCCATATCTACAGGCGTTCGGGATAATTTTGACAGCTACATTTTTGTTTATAACTCGTGATGGAGTTGGCATAGGAAAACAAGCAATACGTCATTCGACAGCTAAAAGTGTACGGAACAAGCAGCGAAAAGCATCCCGTGATAAAAAATTGCCAAAAAAGAGTACATTGTGGAAGCGGATCACATGTATCATGATGATCCGCGCCGGACGCGACAACCGCCGACACGGTTAACACCCATAACAACCGGTGGCTGGCTTACTGCCCGTCCGACGTGCCACGGGTGCCGCAAACCAAGTTCCCCCAGACAGTGATGGTGTTTTCCTGCGTGTCATCGGAAGGGGACGCTCCACTTTTTCGAGCAGGGACTGAGGCTGAACGCGGACGGGTACATTTCCATGCTGGACACCGTCGTAAAGCCTTGGATCACGAGAGTGGCCAACGGCAGACCGTACGTGTTCCAGCAGGATTCCGCTCCGTGCCATACAGCCTCCAAAACGATAGAATGGTTGGCGGCCAATTTCAACGACTTCATCGTGCCGAATGTGTGGCCTCCCAGCTCCCCGGATCTTAATCCAATGGATTATTTCGTGTGGGGTGCGGTTAAACGGGACACCAACAGAACCTCCAGCAACACCAAGGCGGAGCTCAGGTCCGTTTTCGCGGCCCTACCCCGCGAAACTGTCGCCAGGGCTTGTTCCCGGTTCCGGAGACGGGTGGAGCCGTAATAGAAGCGGAAAAAAAATTCCCCGATGATTAATTTTGCCATAAAAATTTTTTTTCTTTCTCCGTAGTTGACTGTCAAAATTATCCCGAATGCCCTGTAGGTTTAGGAATAGCTCTATCATAATTATACTAGTTTTGTAAACATGCCTAAACTAGTTGTAGTGCACTGCCGAAAGAGCTGATACTGTTGCCCTATTTCTATTTTAATTTTCGTAATTGATATTAAACTGTTTTTAAACAAATTTAATCTCTGTTTGAAAGCTTTCTAGATCGCTTCTGGTAACTGGCGATCGTAAACTCAACCTAATCGTCCGTACAACAAGCAAATGGGATGAATTAACATGTGTTTTACTGCACCGACCATCAGAAGGTCATTCGATGGCGGTAAAGTGTAATTCCTGTACCAACTGTCTCACGCTAAAACTCACCAACAGTACACCAGCGCTCGAATTGATCGTAACGGTTGCATTCAATGGTTGATAGGATGCCATTGGCCAGCTTGAAACAGGAAGGATAGCATTGTAGCTACACCACCGTGTCCATTAAACTCTTGCCCTTGCTGTATGGTTGCCGTCGCAGACACAGCTAAACACTGTGTCCGCATGCACTCGTCTTGAGAAGTATCACCAGAAGCAGTAAAGCAGAAAAAGATCCTGGTTCGCTCGCGAAGGTGTCCTGTAGCGTGTTGAATTTAAAAATATTTTTAAATATTCAACGGTTATTTTTTATTCCATTTTATGGATGCACCGTAGCGGGATGCGCATCTGACCGCAGTCGTAGACGTTAGCACAGGTAGCTCGACTGAAGGGAAGCCGGAAAGGAAGGAAACAAATTTACTAGTGTACAATCCGGTTCGATGGTTGGTAGGATGGGTGGTTGTTTTATGTTTATTTTGCGGATGCCTTTTGACTTCTGCTGGTACCGGCACCTGTTACGGGCAAACACAGGAATGGAGGGAAGGTGTTGGGTAGTAGGTTGCATTTTCGGTGCATCCTTATAGGTGGAAGCATCTTGGAGACGTGTGTAGACGGGCGATCGGCAAACTGAGGTGGAATGGGGAGTGTTTTATTTCTCAGCACGCGAATCCTTTCCCGCTTCGTCGGTTCGTATCCGTTTTGTGGAAAATTTTGTTTTCTTTTTAGCCTCTTTGCTGGAGCTGGAACTAAAGTCTCACATCCACCGGGCAAGACAAATCGAAAACGAAACCTTGGTTTAGTAACGAGAGATTGTTTTTTTTTCATCCCTGTTTCTCTAACCCCCAAAATACGAACCTAACCCACCACCAGTGTGATAGCGTGCTGTTTATAGATGAAGCTAGTAAATGCCCATTTGTGGTGGTTTTGGTGCAGATGGAATCGAGATCCAGACCCACCAACACACTACGTCTAAATGAAGTCTTGTGTAAATCCTCCACCTTCGGCCAGGTGGATTCCGTTGGAACTCGGGTGGCTTGTTAGCAGCGGATAGGCAGCACCATTCAACCACACCAGCGGTCTGTTCAATCCAGCGATGGCTTGCGATGTAAGCAACCGCGCCCCTTCGGTCCTTGAATTTCGGTTATTGTTGGACTTTCCGTTGGCGCTCTCCACTATAAAATGCAGCTCGTTTTGGCGTTTTATGCTTCGCTTCCAATTTTGTTTCAGGGCCCTGCCTGCTTACTTACTTGCCAATAGTTTTGTTTGTTTGTTCGTTCGTTCGTTTTTCGCGTTTTGTATCATGTTTTGTGTCTTTGACGGAATGGAGACACCAATAACATGATGGTGGGCGAGATGCATGAAGGGATTGTTTTTATTTTGCGCCTTCAATGACCATCGTCACGGGCGCACGTTTACCGGTATTGAAAATTCCTTGTTCATTATTATTTCAGCCACTACAACATACGGAAGACAGAAGGAATATATTCATCTTTTTTTTTTAGGAAGTTTAGAGTGGAGAGCCTTTTCGAAGGTGTGTAAAAATTCTTTTTGTACACAGTTTTTCAGAAGTGGTGTATTTTACAAATATTTCAAACAAAATTTAATAATATAATTATTTCAATCAAACTAATTTCTCTCTTCTAGGAGGATTTGATTAACACCCTTCTCCAACTTCCTTTTTTTCTGGAACTTGTGAAGCCATATCCGTTCGAGGAAATGCTTCTTCGAGTATTTCACTGATGAGATTGTGAAATTTTTATTTCCACCTTTTGGCTGCACACTCGTATTGTATCGTACCGCGCTGTCTGTTTCTGCATCCTACTGCAGTTCAGATTGTCGATCGAACAGAATTCCTAAAGGTAAATCTCCGGCGGGTTGAGCTGTTGTCTTATGGCAGTGCGATGTATTGTTTCCGGCAGTCCGATGAAACATATTTACTGCATGATTAAATTTTAAGGTTACATTTTTATTAGGTAGCCCCCAAATCCGAATGAAATAAAATGGGAAAAAGAAGGAGTGAGAAGCGGAAAAACTGTAGAAATGAAACCTGTAATCAATTCCGCAAAGAAGCTTTTCATAAAAATGTCTAGCCGTGTACGAGCATCGGAAGCGTCTGTGTTGGATGTGATTTGAAAGTTGGATTCTGGTACTTGGAGCCTATAAGCAATGCCACAGATTGTCTGGAAACTAGTAAAACATTTGCACAAGAAATTGTACTTCCGAGATGGATAATCATTTACCTGCGAACGAGAGGCAGAGGCGATTTGATAGATGAAGCTGAACCGATCCGGTGACAACCATTCTTTCTCACCTGAGGCGTACTGCCTCAATCCTTTCGGCGAAACCCGTTGCAACGTCGTTTTGTCATGCAGATTTCGTTTGATTCTTAAATTGTACATGGAACAATCTTTTTTTTTTCTGCCTCCCTTAAATACTTTTTCCTGCTCAAAAGGAAATACTCGACGGAAAGTCACTATTCTTTGTTATGTGGTCATGGGTAATATTTTTATTTCTGACCACATCGCGCCCATTTTCCATTCTCCTCATGCTGGGTTTAGAGCAAATAAACATAAAACAAAACTCCTTTCATCCATCAACACATTGTTCAGTGTTTCGTGTGGCGGTATTATTAGAACCCACACACAACATCCCACAAGCCTGGCCAGAAGATAAGCTGGCCGGTTTTGTTATGTGCACGTGTGGTTGTACATGTTTTACTTGCGTTTTGTTCTGTTTTGCGTTTTTTTTTTTGTTGTTATAACGAAACATTTGATTACTGCTTGGTTACGGCCCGTTGCTTCCAGCATGGCAGCACGTTTGTTGGTTTTGTTTTAGCATATCATCATGGCAAAAGAGAGATAAATGAAAGGCTAACAAATAACAAATTGGACAGCACACAGTGGCTAATCATCACTCGGGCACAAATTATCATTGTTTATTATACTTGTTGGTTAAATATTAACATTTGTGGCACAGGTAGCGTTAGCTACATATTTTTAAAGCGTTTATAAACAACGCAGGACATACACAGGAGTAGGTTGATTGAGGACTTCTACATTTACGTCGAGGCACTCGCTTTAACTATTGAATTGATTAATTAATTTTACAATGCATACAAATACAACGTTGATATTCGATTTACTTATAATCCGTCTCTGCTAGTTGTGCAGGATCGCTATTAATTTATCTTTAAGTAAGACTATTTCACCGTATCTTTTGCTTGTTGGATTGTTTGGTATAATTTTCATGACATGACCAGCTCACCTGGACCTGGCTATAAAAGTCAGTTCCAACCAATTTTTTTAAAATTTTGTCTTAAATTATATTTTACGATCGCGTTCAAGTCGATCACTCTGAGAATGGAAATAATATTGCCCCTTTAAGGTATGGAAGAAGTGTCCTTGGGCTGCAATTCGAAAGGTAGTCTACTACACTCTCTTCAATTCGATCTCTCTTCAACTGTCGAACTTATTTGTAATTTATTTATTTTAATTATAACGGCTTGCACCGTGTTGCCAAAATCGCATGTGTTGACTTTTGTTTGTTGTATGATTTTGTTTTTCCTGTTTCTCTACTACTTCATGAAGTATTGTCCTTTACTGGCTGACTCTAATATTAACAGAAATACAGGACTTTGTTTTAGACGTTGCTGATGTCTCTAATATGTCCTATGGGTTGATGTCTCTCCAGATTTATTATACATTTCGGATCGGTTAATCGAACTGGATCGAGGAGATCTCTTCCTAGTATGGGACTTTTTCGCGAGGTCCCTTTGACTCTTTAGAAAACCCTTTGACGGGGATCCATTTCTTGTCTAACGATGCTTGTTTAACCATCGCCCTTTTGACAAGTACAAGGTGGAACAGGGCTTGAGGCTTAGTCCCATTTTTACAAAGTCTCTTGAACAGGATTCTTTGGACGACGCTTCTTGAGCGAGGATCTTTGGGTCTTTACTCGACGTAAACGTTCCATTTTTAATAGTTGGAATTTACTATATAAACTATCACTAAAGTCATCATAATTGCACTGTTTTACGCAACATAAACTCGCTTTATACGATTAACAAGGCACAAATGTTTGCAGATGATTCTTTGTTAACAGACAATCGCTAACATTTCAACTTTTCCACTGAAATGCGACAGTTTTCAACCTACACCAGCAGAGAGAAAATTTCCTTACCCTAGCAAAACTACCCTATGACATTTCCTGGTCTGTATTTTTTTTTTACAGGAAAGAAAAAGAAAACCTATCACTTTATGTGCTTTCTTTTTCCTCGCTTCCGGATGGCGGACAGCCATTGAGCCTCCAGCATGATCATCATAATCCTGCTGCAGCTACGATGCACTCGGGTGCATTATTTTCTTTCGCTCTGTTTGCTCACGCGAGATGGTTCGTCTTCTCGTGAGCTGATTTTGTACCGTTTCTGCTTATGCTTTTTTTTTCTCCGTTGCTGTCTTTACCTTTTTCCCCCCCGCTCGTTTTGGCGGAACGAGACTAGAAGGCTGGATGGCAGGATGGGATAGTACCGGTCGAGAGCGCTGCTCGTTATGAGCTGAACTGCAGGTGCTACAGCACAGTGCATGGCAGTCGTGTAACGAGTGTATGGTGGGTGATGCATCACGGAAGTTCATGGCAGCGCGGAGAACGTAGGCATGGAGCAGATCATTGTATTAACAATAATAACAATAATAACGATCCGTTTCTCTAGTTGTACCGTTTCCACGTTTGCTCGGTGTGCGCACCCACTTGCGTGGATGCTTTCGATTCTAGTTCATTTTACCCTTGATTTTACTTCAAAACTGTACTGCGGGAGGAAAAAAAACAACGCCACCCCCTGTATGCAAAGAGGGTGAGATTAGGAAAACAGCTAGGAAAAATAAAGCCGTAAAGCGAAGAATAGGGTAAGTAAACGAGAAACGTTTGGAAGGTACCGGGTGTGCTAGTTGTTTGTCGTGGTAAATCAAAACCAAAACCCGATGGTACTATTGCATAAGGGAAAGGGCGAACATTTCTTCTTCCACCCACCAATAGATTGCATTCCTTCCTGGCAGCATTGGATGTGAAGCTCTTGTTTTGGGAGGGAAGATCAATAACGATTCATGGGTTTTGGAGGATAGATCATAGCAAGAGAGCTCTATGAGCTACAGCAGGGCACCACCTTAAAGCAAACAATCACAAACATCACGCGAACAAAACGGGGCAAGGTGAATTTGAATCGCTGCTTCAGCGTACGCGACGACAGATCCCCGGGTATCGGGGTTGTTATTTTAGATTCAGAAACTATCCAACCACGAACAATCCCTTCCAGTCCAGTGAGCTCGAGCTCGACGGGGTAAATATGGAATTTCTGCTCTTCCCGTGACAAATGAATGCCAACAAAGTAGAAACACAATGATTTCATCTCTACGGGTGCTGGGCTGTGTATGTGTGGGGTGGCGGCCGAAAATAATAGAAGAACCGAAACGTACCTACCTGGGCGCACCGGTTAAAATGTGACGAGCTTTTGATATCTGCGATACAAGATTTCATTTTCTTTTATTGTGGCGCACGGTGTGGTAGGCATACTAGTGGTTGGCGGGCGCTGGACAGCTGCACTGCACAATGAGCATGTTTTTATTATCAATCATCTTAAAAGCATAACTTCCGGAAGGTGGTGCGCTTCCTTGCATAATCGCAACAAAGCGGGCACACAATGGAAACTGATCCGGTGGTGGTGAAAACTTTCGACCGTTGCCCGTTTATTGCAGGCCTGGGATGTCCTGCGAATGAGCTAGTGAGCGAGTGAGCGAGTGGTGAGCAGAGGATGAGGAAAACTCTATCTGACCATGAGACACTGTCAACGCGTATGGATTCGAAAGGATAAAGTTTGTCTCGAAGAGGCTACTTTTAGACCTCTCCAAGCCATGTAAGTTACTCTGCAAAAAAAAACATGTTATAGTATTAAAAAAAAAAACTGTTTCTTCTTTCTCTTCAGTTGCAACAGCTTTATCTAAGTATTTCATTTTTGCTCTGATGTTGGTCCGCGTTCTATTCTGTTAACTATCCTTCCGGCCATCATCGACTCATCAACTGCAACTCTAAGAGAAGTAGTTTCCACGTTAAACACGCGAGCGTGCGAGTGAGAAATACAAAAGCAGGGATGCTACACTTCCCTCACTTGGAGCATTTAATCACTCAAAAAACTGTCACTGTGGCACTATTAAGCGATACAGTAATGCTAAACAACGGACTACACCAAAATAATAAAAAAAATATAATGCAAAGCGCCTTGGGCGTTAAGGAACGTCGTGGCACAAGAGGAATGAGCGGACGTACTCACTCACATTCACTACACGAATCCGAACGCATTTCCGGCGGCACATTTGAGTGTTAGGGGAGGATATAGGGGAGGGTCCGAATATGATAAAAGCAGAACTGAGCACCTTTTTTTTACTTCTATTCCGCTCAAAGTACAGCTGGGGAGTAGCTGGGTGGTAGGTGGCATGACGCGAGGGTTTGAATGAATGACAATCAACTCTGGCAAGGACGAAATGAAACGACAGGCTTCGAGGCTGGTACGGACTGTTGTTGTTGTTGTTGTTGTTGAAGCAACAGGAGACAACAGCGTCGTCCACTTCTAAAAACAACTCTTTCATTAACGATATCTCCTGCCCGTCCACTCGTGCTACGGTTTGTTGCTGGATTGCTGTCTATCATCGCATGCTTTCGTGTCCTTGTTGGCAGGGTTGACTTTATCCGGGGGAAGGATTCTTTGTGATCGTTAATTTTTCTTTTGCTGCCTATGTCAACACAGGGGTGTATGAAATGAGTCAAGAACTTTACCTGTTCAAGCAGAGAAAGAGAGAGAGAGAGCGATTTATTTTGGTTGAACTAAACCTAAGTTAGTGAACTTTACAAAATATTTAATTTCATTAAATATATGTGTAAAAATGTAGAATATTTTCAAATAAAATCACAATAATATTTAATCAAAGCACAATAAGAAGTGATTAGATTAATTTCAAGTCAAGAAACAAGAAATGTAAACTCCAAATAAACTGGTTAGTTTTGAGAATTAATAAGAATCATACCTTGTTATCAGGCGCTACAACCGCTTTGCGGTTTTGGCCTGCCGCAGCAGAATCCGGTACCGCTCACGCTTCCGCGCCGTCGTCCGCCAATCCGATATCCCGGGCTTGATGGCGGATGATTCCACGCCATCCTCCCACTTCAATCTAGGCCTACCATGCCTCCTCTGTCCGTGTGGACGGCCTAAAAGGACTTTCTGAGCTGGGTCGTCCGGTGCCTGTCGAGCCTAAATCGCTGCACGACGGTGAGGTCGTCATACAGTGTGTACAGCTCGTCGTTGTAGCAGCTTCTCCATTGTCCTTCCACACATACGGGGCCAACGATCCTTCTAAGCATTTTCCTCTCGGACGCGGCTAAGAGGGTTTCGTCTGTCTTGAACAGGGACTCCATGTCTCAGAGTCGTATGTGAGTACTGGGACTATGAAGGTACGATACAGTCCCAGCTTCGACCGTCGCGACAGGTTTTTTGAGATGAGATGTTTCCTCAGGCCACCTCCGATTCACGGATGGTCCTCTCTAGCGCCAAGTTGTATAGGAGACAGGCGAGCCCATCTCCCTGACGCAGGCCTTTGGTGGTAGCAAAGGGCCCTGAGAATTTTCCATCCACCTTCACCTGGCATGTGACGTTGGTCATGGTCATTCAAACAAGCCTGATTAGTTTGGCCGGGATTAAAAAAAAGATCATGGCCTCGTAGAGTTTTACCCTGACTATGCTATCATATGCGGCCTTGAAATCTATGAAGGGATGGTACCTGTTCAACTGCTGTTCAGCCATCTTCTCCAAGATTTGCTGCATGGTGAAGATCTGGTCAGTGGTAGATTTTCCGTTTCGGAATCCTCTTTGATAGATTCCAACTATCTGTTCAACCAGTGTGACAAGCTTATCCTGAAGGATAAGCTATTCCATACCTCAGAATCATACAGTTCGCGATTACTGAATACTGGTTATTTGTAAAAAATCTGTGCTTAATTTAACAAAACTGGCGCATGTATACTTAAAATCAAATAAAAATTTGTTGTGAACAGTGTGTGCATATTGTTCATACGCACAAATGAGAAACTATTGCAAAACGTGAAGAATCTATGACATGCCCCATAGGATGTCCCTTAACCTCTTCGCTCTGGAAAAAAACCCTTGTAAGAATTCATCTTAAACGTCCTTTTCTCGACATTTTGATGTCATTGATTGCTTAAAACATAAAAATTAAAGTGAAGCATGTTTTTTTGTATACTACAGATATAATATAAAAGACTAGTGAGAGTTTGGCCGATTTTTGAGACACGGGGTAGTATAATTCCTAGTGCTCAACGACATGCAGAACCATGAGCAGGTCGAGCAAAAGTAGGCTTAAACCCGGTCTTCACACGCGAGGACTGGGGTTTGGATTCCATCCGTACCGTTTCCCCCCGGAACGAGGATTGACTATCCATCTGCGCAGGGTTGAGCACATTGATGACATTGTCAGGTCGTCAACCCGTTTCCAAGAATGCCGGTTTAGGGCTGTAGTCTTAACAGGTTAGACTCCATCTATCACTCTTCGTGTTATCTCTTCGTCAAGTCTAGTAAGCGATTGACATAGTCGGTTCTCACTATGGGAGAGCGGTCCGTATGGGATTTGAACTCCGGTCTGGATTTCAAAGTGATGTTCTTGCAATTCGTCATAAGAAAAGCTTTTCTATCACAAATATCAAGTTTTAATTTATTTTATAAATAAAATCCTTTTTCGTAGAGTTGAGGATACATCGCTTTTGCTTTATGATATGTCGGTTGAACACGAAAATTCAAGACGATGTAGTTTTCTTCCATTTGCTGCACAATTGTTGCCAATAACCAAAATGCCTATGTACGATTGAACATGACCAAGACTATATTGACTTGCCCAATTCACTGCATCTGTAGCATATTTACTTGTTTGTTCCACCAAAATCGTTCACCCTCAAGAAAACAATCCCGAAGGGAGGGAAAAACAAATCAATCCAACGTGAAAAAATTTGCTCCCTTGATGACTTTGTTGCTGTTGTTGTTGTTGTGGTTTTCGTTTGTTAAACACAATATGGTAAACATTTATCTCCTCGGTGGGTTTCCGCACCCCCCCCCCCCCCCCCCTCCAACTTGTTTACATGACAGGGAGTAATATTTTATATGTTTACTAGAGCAATGATCAACGATGTCACCGTAAAAAGATTTCAAATCGGATCGATTTCGACGACTGGAAAGCCTACGCAAGTGTTTGCTAGAACACCACCATTTGGCATGGATGCTCGAGCTTAACGAGAGCATTTGCGGGGATTGGTCAAGGCGCTTAAGGCTCTGCTTTGAATACCGTTCCGGACAGCTCTGTATCCCATCTTACATTCCTGCCTTACAAACAACAATATGAAAAAAAATGCGTCAAAAAAGCAGTACCAGCCGCTATTGCCTCAAAGAGAACGTTTGGCAGGTCCTAAGATTGATAATTGACTAACGGCGGAATATTTATCTTTCCATTTTGTACCGCCTGTGCCTTTTTCTCTTTAGCCCACCCTGTACAGGATACCATCTCAAGAGGATTGTTGGCTGTGGCTTTTTATATGCTCTCCCATTTCTTTCGCGCTGGTGTGCAAATGGTGCGCCATTACCAGCGATTCAGTCGCGGTGGCAAGTTGTGTTCGCCCGCCCGCGTGACCCAAGACCCGCAGACACAATCACCATCAATCATTGTTCCATTAGTGGGATTATTGAAAAATCGTACTCACAGTTAATAAGGGTGGAAAACGGACGTTCGAATATAGCGAATAATCACTTTGCCGATCGGTGAGTGCGAGGTTCGGTTGCGCTTGAAATAAACACCGCGGCGCCGTTAGCTAAAATGAGTCAATCCGCCGCCGTCTTTAGCCTACGGCGGTATTGCAGAATGCAAATACTTCGCGAAACACCAATTGTGCGCCGGTGGTGCCGGAACTTCATCGAGTGCAGCGGCTCATTTGTCAAGCGAGAAAAATGAACCTTTTCGTAAGCGAAACCTGCATCCTTTCTATTAGGACGGAGAATCAGCGTTGAATAGAGTGTTGCCAGCGAATGGGTTGGTTGGTGGGAAAGTAATAATAATAAACTAAACTCACCCTTCATTTGCAACGGCGTATTGACTGTCGCCTGGAGATTATTGGCGAAAATCAATCCACAGTGAGGGGACGCTCCGGCGCACGAAAAGGACCGGAAAATTAAGCAGCATTCAATGGCAACTGTATTGGGGCACTTGTGGGAAAACCGGTGCCCAGGTAATTGGTTGTTATCCTAATTGAGGAAGAAGGACTTTTTTTCCTAATGAGGTAAATCATTTCAAATGTCTTAGTGTTGGTTGATTACATAAATAAACATTAATCATATTTAAAAGGCGCTTCCTCTTTGAAATTCAATGAAAGTCTGGATAGTTAACTAAAATTTAAATATTGAAATTAAATAATCCTAAAATATTTGCTAAAATAGAAATTCCATGGAATTTTCCATCCGGTCTGGTATTTTTATGCCTTCTGGTTGGACATCTCTATGCTCCTGATTATAAATAGCATCAGTAAATAGGCTAATGAAGTCTCAGAGATTCAAAGCCTCTATGAAAAAAAAAAAAAAAAAAATAGCGTAAAAATACGTTCTTTATTATTTGTAGCAATATGGTCAGGAGGCCGTTCTTTATGCATAACAACTAGCTTTTGTAGGTTTGATTTTTGTATTTTTGATATCAATTGTTTTCTTTTTAATTTTCAAGTTTTTTCAAAATCCTGTATATATAATAAGGATATGATAAAATTTGCACAAATTCAAAATAAATCGCTTCGTGTTGGTAGCAAAAATCGGTAATTTATCATAATTTTCTTTTTATTCATAAAGGACGGCCAGGCCGTATTGCTAGCAAAAATCGGTAAATTGTCATAAAATTACGACAGAAGATGTATCTTCTGCTTGACTTAACGGACTTTCTAGGACATGCTCGGCCATCGAATGACTTACTGGACTTGCCACGTAGCACGTAGGACGATAGTCCCGGATGGGATTTGAACCCCGGTCCTGCCGTTCGAGGACCGGTGCCGCTGTCGCCTACACTACCGGACCGTCCCATGCAAATATCAGAATGGATGAATATTAAAGGTTTTTAAAAATAAATAGCAAATTGCATGCATCATTTACAGCTTACTAAAAGATGAACTTAAGATATTTATTTTAGTTTTTGTATTTTACCTCCAAAAACAAGAGTTTGTTTATTTCTGTTCAAGACTGTAAGGTAACAATTTACGACTTTCTTCTTACAAGTTATATGATTTTAAAGTAGTTTAGAAGTTAAAAATAATAAATAAGAAAAAATTAAATTAACTTCAATGAAAAACAGAGTGCAGTAAGCTTTACAAATATATCAAACTAAGTTTAAGTAAAAAAATTATCAACAGTTTGATAACAAACATATCAACATACTTCATCATCTAATGTTAGCAAAGTTGTTAAACGTGTACCATTCAGAACGACTCAACCATATAAAAATAAGTAACCCTCTAGACTCTAATCAAACTCATCCTCCCCGAACGACAAAACCAAGTCGATGCTCATAAAAAGATCTATTATTAACATAAATTGAAAACCGATAACGAATCCTTCCCAATCGTCTTGCACGATACCGACTGGAGACGATTTTTTGGCCTACGATACGTCGTTGTATTTGTTCGCAGAAGGGTTTCTTCGTGCCTTTTTATTTTTTCTTTTGATCGGCTGCAGCAAATGGAAAAACAGTCAAATCCAGGTAATTTTCCCTTCCGGTCTGGTTGAGACGGCTCGCGAACCAGAGTGCCGGAGTAACAAGATGATAATGTGGTATAATAACAAGGATAACTATGATATGATAATGGCAAATCGAAGCCTCTTCGAAGGAAGTCTTCTGCTTGGATATCACTAGGCAGGGCACGAGCAAGAAGAAGGAAAAAAAGAGAAAAGCCATAGGAGGCTCAAGTAGGGGCCAAAATTACAACCCAAACGGCAAATGAGGAAAGCAAATCTCGGCCAATTGTAATCCTGGTCACAAATTTTTGTACGCCGTGTTTGTGCTGCTTTGGCTTCGACATATGGAGGAAGCAGAAGGATTTTTGTGTATGTGTGTGTGTGTGTGTGTGTGTGTGTGTGTGTGTGTGTGTGTGTGTGTTCGAATTGGTTGTGTCCGAAGGAGCTTGAATGGAAGAACTATGAACATTATGATCCTGCCATGTTCAGCGCGCAGTGTGGTGGTGGCGGCTATCCTTACATGCACCAGCGATAATATCAGCCACACACTCGCAGACCGTTCCCAGAGCAACTCGAAGCAAATTGAATAAAAATCAGATCGTAATCGTATCTTTGGCCGTTTCGATTCGGCCCAAAAAAGTTCATCCAGGCAGTTTTGAGGGGAGTTCGGATAGTCTTGCACATGTCCCAGATGGATTTTGTTGTGCGCCGTCGGGTATTTTTGCCAGCAACGAATACACGCAGCCTTACCAGCAAATAATCACAAAACAAAGCGTCTAGCATCTTAGCTGCTATTTCATAAAACTAAAAAGAAAGCAAAAAAAAAACACCCACCAAGAAACAAGACACAGGCACAAAAGAAATAATAACTTCAACACTGTTGCAATAAGAGGTGCTAGAAAACACCACAAAATTAAAGCAAACCTTTCACTAGTGGAAAGATGCTGATGTCGAGGAAAAGCAAGTGGAAAGACGTGAAAAAAAACGAAGGTGAATCCTTTTCTTTTATGTAACCCCTTTTTAGCACGAGTCGGAAACTCTTCCGAAGCTTAAGCTTGCGCTAAGGAGCAATTTGAAAAAAGGTGTTATTTTAGGATTTCTGAAGGCAAGTTTAACACGCCGTTATGCTTAATTTCAATTACGCCCGTGTACTTCCGTGGGGAGGCACGCAAATGGGCCCGTTGTGTATTGCTTTGTTTTGTTGCGTGTTGGGCAATCGTAATTTCATTCATGGCTTTTTGTTTGGTAATTTTCGGGGAAGATTTGTGTTGTTTAGGGGGTCAGTGGATATTGTTTGGATGGTGAAATAAGACTAAATGTAATGGTAATGATAGGTTATTATAAAACGGGCTTTAAAGAGGACCGTTAGGGCTTCAATGCTGTGGAATGGATTAAAGTGTAATTTAAACGGACGTGATTACAATCACGTCCAGTAAAGTTAATCGAAATTCTTTTTTGTTGCTTGGTATGGGTTATGGGACAGGTGCTTTTGTGTTAAAGTAGCCAAGGACTCTACAAGATCACTGAGACAACTCTCAAATTCCTATGAACCAGAACCCTTCACAATCTTAGGTCTACCATTTATATCGTGCAAGATATAACATCAAAAATAGAATAAATAATACAACTCGCTACTTCTCTGCAATGTCTATTTAGACTAATAAGACTCTACTTACGAGTCTTATCGATACCACGTAGTTGGAATGGGATTTGAACCACAGACCTGCCGTTTGAATATCAGCAACGCGGTTGGGCTAACTTCCTGGCTGGACATGGTTAATTTATTTTTATTTCTTAAGTCTCTTTTGGAGTGGCCGCTAATGATAAGGATTCCACAACAATGTTACATTTTCCTACGGGGTTTTTTCATAAATTAGAGGTTATAACGAGAATTATCTACTTAATAGTGTTTCAGATTATTCCTACTGTAACGCTTGGAGGTCATAAGGATATTTGTAGCGACTGTACTAACAGTGTACTAAAATACTACAGTGCTGGGTATTCAAAATCGGACACTTCGAACATGGTTGATTAAATTTAGGTCTGGTGAGTGTGGAGGAGCTGCTAACACTGATGGGCAGTTGTACAACAACCACATTCGTGTCGTCGATGGCTCGGATCATTGTTCGGCTAGAACATATAATCATCTGCAATACCCAATTGTTCAACACTTGGCTGAACATTTGCCTTAATATAACGTCGAACTGTTGAAGAGTTTACGAATATCTTTGATGTTGTCTTTTAATTCAACAGATGTCAGGAAGGGATGGTTTCGAATTTGTCAAATAATGTGTCGTCCGTCTCTATCATCAATTTTGCGTTTTGATTCGTTGGTAAGTGTTTTATTAGCAATTCCACCCTCATTTTGGTATCTTTTTATTATGTTGTGGGCTGTAGATTTGCTAAAATTGGCGATTTTGCTGATTTCTCTAACACTTCTACCCTTTTCCATGTTAGAAATTACAATTTTTCTAACTTCAATAGTTGTTAGCCTCGACACTGTTGAAGCGTACTTGTTCTACCAATCACTAAGTCGCTACTGAAAGCAATGATACGTTCTAGCTTGATCTTCGCTTAATTTTTTTGTATCATGTGAAAATTCTCAGCAAATCGAAATGTCTGACTTTATTCAAAGTCGGCCCAGCGCGATATGAATACTTTTGTTGTTTGCTCCACGTTATTTTCGTAGAAAAGAGCATTTTCGATTCTTTTTTCACATCACCATGTAGAAGGGAAGTAAAAGAAATCCACTGCACACTTTAGATGACGTTTTACAATTCTAGGAGGCTGATAAATGGATCGAAAAGGATATAAAACGACCGAATTCGACGTGTCCGATTTTGAATACCCAGCACTGTATTTAATGTTCCTGATAGGTAACCGACGGGTGATAGGAAAACTGCACACCTCCCAAAGACTCTGTTGCTTGCCGAATCTAAACCTACGAAAATACGGCGATAGCGAGCCTCTCCGCCGTAACGGTTCATCTTTAGAGGGAGTTGCGACTCCTTTCTCTTTTTGTTACGCAAAGGATCTTGTAGTGTTCTCCATCTGTGGGCTCCAAACTGATCCCTTCCACGTTTAATCGAGACTCATTAACGCCCAGCTCAGGTCATCTCTTCCCCTGCAGTTTACTGGGCTCCGGTCCGTCGCTGACAATGCCAGTATTGATTTTGCTCCTTACTCCTGCTGGTACGGATATATTAATGCTGGTCATTTTCCATATTTATATACCGTTTTTGAATCATAATTCCAAATCACTCAGGTTTAGTACTAATTATCTCATATAACTTTGCTTATCTGGCAAAAACAAATCTTATAATTGTCTGTATTCCGAAGATGTCCTTGCTTCTTTCCACTGTTAGGATACAAATGTATTAGCAACTCGTGCTGTTTGACTAATATCATACTCTCGATCACAGCCAGGAGTGCCTCTGCATATCCCATAGATTTTCCTGCTAGGGATTGAGCAATGTGACGGGCAACCCCATTTGGTACCAACGCTATTAGCCATGAGAATGATCATTGCCAGATTGCAGATTGCATCATTGCAAGATTCATTAGGTTGTAGCTAGAAGTGTGTCCTGAATTATTCCATTTAGCCCCCTCAATGTGCAAATACAATTTGCAAAAATTTTTCCAGCAAGATCAGAGCTGTATATCTTATCATTTGGTTCATGAAAGCGTTAAATGATCACAATTATCTAGCAGATCGATGAGCCAAAAGGATGACTACTCCGTAAAGTTTACTTCCAGGCTACACCCGTTTAAATATTATAAATAGTAAACAATTTATCTTCTTACATTGAATTATTTAATGTGGATTTTAGTGTTTAATTTACTGCATTTATATCGAAACTTTTATTTGGTCATAAGTTTGTTAAGTGTTTGATGCTTGTAAATGTATTTACATGCATTGCAGTCTATTGTAGGCATTTTTTTTTTTGCTGAATGATTTTTCACACAAAAACTACGTTAGTTTTCTTCTTCTTGTTTTTGGCTTAACGATCTGCTAGGTCATGCCGGTAAGACAAAGGTTTTAATGGCTGGTCATGCCAGCCATATAGGTACTGCAGAACGGGATTTGAACCCTCGACAATTTAAACTATCACACAACTTCAACCCCAACCCAACATCACTACGATAGCTTTAGATTAATTGAAAATAGAAGTTGATAATACTATTCAAGCTCAAAGTAATATTTGAGTTGAAAATAAATCAGGAAAAAAAATGTTTGTCTGGCTGGCTTCCGTGACATTCTGTTCATCATCATCATCGACAACACCCCTTGTTACTAATGCATCTCAGCACACAAGTCCATCGCACTTTGTCGCCGCTAGGAACACATCCAACATCAGACGCAATGTCTCCCGACAGTACAATAATTCAAAGATCTTCGTAAATCCTGCTCAAGCAAACAAATGCGCAGAAAATGCACCTTATTTCTATCAATTTCACCCATCACACCCATGCCATGCCAACGAATATGCATTGGACGTTCGGGACGTGCACTCGGATCGTTCACCTGCTGTGCAGTGCAACTCACGTTCTAGCACGAGACAGGAGTATTCTTTGCAGACATGCCGAAAAATTCATCCCACTACAAACGACACCAAATCTGGTTCTCTCGTTAGCAAATGCAAACCGTAACAAAATGGAAAGAAACCATATTTTCCCTCGAAGTACACGCTCTTTCACTGACACAACGTGTCGCGCTATTGGCGTATTACGTTAATCTTATAATTAAATGTTGTTTTCACTTTTTGCCGCTCTTCGAGCCCTGTTATTCTGTTCTGTTCTATCGTTTCGGAACCTCGCCTTTGGAAGAGGCGTCAGCATGATAACAACTGTGATTCGAAGAAGCGCAGCACGCCACACAAAATAATAAACTCTCTGGGGGCCATTTTTAAGCGGAAGGTTATTCAAACGATCGTCCATTTCAGCCAATCATTGTGCCGTGGCCGCGGCAGTGAAAGTGGAAGTAAATCTAATTTAATTTACTCCATCCCCTTGACAGTACCCTCCCATCCTACCAGCCAGTTGTACTGGGCTTTCAACTTTTACAACCGCGATTTACAAACTGTGCTCCTCCTTCAAACTGTTGGCTATTCGAAACTTCCTGCCGCCGTGCGACCGTGCAAGTGGACTCACACTGGAAGAGCACCAAAAAATACACACGATTATGGTGAAAAAGCCGCGGAACGTGCCCACTTCCCGCAGGAAACTGAGGAAGAAAATCGGTTCGACGTGGGGGTGGGACAAAAAAAAACCTAATCGCTTAAGAATTATAATAAAAAATGATATCTCTTTCGTTTCAGCAAGGGCACCGCTTATCCATACGCTTCACCGTTCTACGGTTGTACATGCTCGGTGCGGTCGATATGATGGTCCGCACCCGAAAGAATGTAAAATTAATAACGACAACATATTACATTATTTTTATTATTTGCTTCAAATACGGAGTTTGAACGGTGCGCGAGCAATGCTTTTGGGCCAGCCAACACCTACCGCCAGGGGTTTCGCTTTAAGACGATGGGAAAATGTCAATTCCCTGCGGGACGATACCCGTCTGCCCATCGGTAACGGTGCCCTTCTGTGCTACCAGCTACACACACACACATACACACGCGAAATTGCACTTTCCGCTTCATGAACCTCTCCCAGGCTTTCTTTCCCTCGCACCAGAAGACTCGTACCTCGTATGCCACCATACTGGTCCAGAAGGCAACGTGCAAAGGAACGGTTTTTCGCTTCTCGGGAAAGAAAACAAGGAGAAATTGATATCCAGCTTTGGGAAAGTGTATAAATGTTTCTGTTTTGGCCACCTGATGCTCGCGTTTCAAATGAGCGGCTCCGTATAGTCTGGTGCCTTGGGAAGACTTCATTTTACTGATGCGAGCGGTTTCAAATAAGCACAGGAAAACTTTTCTAGTTTTCTCCAAATTTCTTGCAGCGTAGCAAGATAAAAAAAAGAATTCAGTTTTGTTGAATTGTATCTCATAGCTGGTTTTTATTTAATTTAATTTTGGTGTACTGTTTCAGCAAGAAATAGTTCCTCTCCAGCCCCCAAACGGGCTAGCAGAAAATAGTCCGCTAGGTGGATTGTGAAGAATTTTATTCCCACAAAAGATCCCTAAGATGCCTAAAGGTGTGCATGGCCGGTGCACCTTTTACCAGGTGCAGTAGCGATGTTGCTTTTACAATTTCCCGGCGGCTCCCAATGAGACACACACTTAAATGAGGATATTTATCATATTTCATTGCATCGGGATGTGCACCTCATATCCCAGCGCCACCAGAAGAATCCATTTGTGATGACTTATTTAGTCGGTTGGTAGCATTCGAAGTAGCTAACACTGGGGAAGTTGGGGTGATGCGTGGAATGTGGGATAATGGGTGGAAATTATGAAGATAATTACTGTGGTGTGGTTTAGTAATGAAGAGCCTCATTTTAAGTAGTGTGCAGTTTTGCAGGAAACGTACAAGATTACATAAAATTAAACACTATTAAAATTATCGAAATTGGATTGTATTAAAATATTTGTTTAAGGACTAGGAAATTCGCAAATATGTTGCGACTGCTCTTTAAGTCAAAATAGAACTTAGATTTATCATGATGCATAAGTAAGGAAAAGCTGAAGTTGAAACATCTTTAAACTTTAAACAACAATACTGCAGACAAAAACGGCTTTGGGTCGAATTTTAAACCTGCCTACAGTAACTTATAATTAGAATTACTTTCATGCTTGCTCCCGTACATATTTTAACATACCGAAGCTTGCATTACTGTCACGCCACCATGACCAAAATCGTGTGTTACTTACATCACATAAAGCACTCACTTTCTCGGCCCGTTGCAATGTGTGCACACACATTCAGCTTCCGCACACTGAAGCTGCAATTCAGGTGGACAGCAGCTCTTAAAAGAAAAGCATCTTTTCGAGCCGTTTTCTCACCGCACCACTCGTCCAACGCCTGACGGAATGGCGCCGACACGGAAAGTTTCGTGCACGTTGATTCTGCATCCTACCACCGGGTTTAATAGGAAGTGTCATTTTCGCACTCATCTCGGATCCACTTTGCACTTTTCGCCACGTTCGATGGTTGGGTGGATGGATTTTTTGCTCCTTTACAGCAGCCTTCGGTACGTCGCTTTTAAACGTTCGGCTTGTGGGTACGTTAGTATATATTACATTTTCGGTTGCATTAAAAACGGTGAATATTTAATGATTTTCACGTTTGCCTGGTGGTACCCGCGCCAGACGGAAGCTGTCGTTCTATGGCATGCACTTTAAAAAGAAATCTTCAGACTTAATGTGAATGTGCGAGGAAGAAGGAGTTATGAAGCGTTAGTTTCAAATTAAGACATACCAAAGACGTTACTGCAAAGGTTCACAAATTGTGTTGATGCACGTAATGAGACACTGAATAAGTTACGAACCATATTTAATAAAAAAGAGTTTATTTACTGAGAGGATTTAGGAGCTTAAAATTGGATTTGGAGATTTTATAAATGTCTATGCACTTGTTAAAGTTTAATGCTAAGTATTTAAATAATATTGTTTTTATTTTACTTTAGATTAATTATTTTTAATCTATTTTTATCTGGGCCCCGAGAAAAATAGTTTTATTTGAATTGGAAAAATGTATCAAATATCAAATTTCTTCAACACATATCTGTTTCTCTCATTATTTAAATGAACCTTCTCCATGAAAGGCTCGGTACATGATATTGTCATTGTCATTGTGTCTTCTTTTGGTTATGGTGGCGTAAAGGAGAACATTCTGGTTCGTCCCCTTTCTTTGCAGCCAGTTCCCACGAATGATGTTCCTTTTCTGAGGCAGTCATCCTTACGCCGTTTGTCCTTGTTGACTGACAAGCTTCAAATCTGCATAGCTTAAGCGTACTCCGTGGTCTGAGGATATAATCGGTCACCCACATTTTGGAAATATCCATTGATTGGATAGTTACAGAAACTTAGGAGAGTCTCCGATGTAATCACGCCCATAGATTCTACCAGAAACAAGCCTACCGTCAACAGTTTCGACCGCCTATTCGTTTGTGTGTCAATCACCAGTGAAGAGAAGCAATTCGGTGTTGTTGATCGGCATTACAATTCAATGAATGGCTGGCAATGAATGATCAATGCCTATGCATATACGTTGAAGATGTGCTTGACACATGAATATATATGGTCATATGGAATGCAGGAACCTCTCGAGTTCATTCCCATCCCACATACCCGGCCTGTGAGCCTTGCAAAGCTGTTGCAAATAAAAAACAAAAACTTGTGAGACAGAATCGTTCTTGAAAAATGTTGCCTTAAGAGGAACATTGACGGTCGCAGATGTCTGCTTCTTAACTGTGGGAAATACTGCATAGACCAAGGCCGTCTAAGCTTCTGGAAGATTTTTTAAGACACCAAAGCCCGAGCCTGACCCCGCCAGACGATCCGTTTGTGCTCCAGCGAAAATTATTTGGAATGTTCTTCGTGTCTTCTCGTGGGGACGGAGGTGAACTGAAGGTTATATCGAGAATCTATGTACATTTACCAAACAAAAAATAAACATTTCAACCCTTATCTAAGACGGTTGCGTTTGTTAGACAATCAGGTTCTTCGATCTGGATAATAGAAAGAAAACTTGTCAACTGGTATCCAACAGTGGAAAAGTATTCTTTCTTCTATGATGGAGTCGATTGCTTGGTTGTGAGGGTTACGGATCGGGACCCACATCAGCGTCTTCAGCACGATATCAGTAAGGATAATGTTAGGTCTGTCTACTACCGTGTATTCTTCTGATGCTATTACGATGGTAATAGATTCTGCCAAAAAAAAATGGAAGTATTATCATGATGTTTTATACTACAACTAAAGATTGTCGGGTATTATTTGATTAGGCGAATGACGCCTGTTTAGAAACGCTAGGACTGCAGCTCAAATCCCATGCGCACCGTTCCCTCGTAGTGAGGACTGACTATCCATCTACGTGGTATGAACGAGTCTAGTAAACCATTCGATGGCTAGCAGAACCTACTAGATGCCATGTACATAAATTCAATGCCATATAACACTTTTTTCGTAAAACCACACATAGACTTTAACCAAAGCTTTCTGCAAAACGTATGTGTTATGTGTTATATAATTGGCATATAATAAAATGAAGTGGAATCAAATGTCATCCATACCAGGAATTTGGAAAAAAAAATCATGTTTATTCATGGGTATCATTTTTAAGTAATTCTATATAATGTATTTTAGTATATTGTAGCCATTGTAAAAGAAAACAATTCAATGGCACCGCATAAAAAAAGCAAATAAAAGTCAACTCTTTGTTGATTACCCCTAGCAAACGGAGCAGAAAATCACAAAAAATACATTCAAATATGAGCCCCTAACGACAGGATTTACCTGTCACTGCATAGCGAAATAACCAACTTGTTTGACTTCAAGGCCTTACTCAGTGGCCACTCTTGCTGAAAGGGAGACTTTTTCTTGTTCTCAACCATTTCTACCAGCTACCAGGCAGGAGAACTAAATTGCCACCGAACCGGACGTCTCTTTCGGAGCTGGAATCCCGTAACAATGGCCTCAGCCGGCTGTTATCTCTCGGAGGAAAATTACTGCACACCTCACCAAGTAGTGGTAGAAACTCCATTCAAGCATCGTGCTACTTGGAAAGAGTTCTTCTAACCACGTTGTCAGAGTGAATCGAATGGCAGCAGGAGAAGAACCGCTCCCGGAACAACAATGAGCACACAGTGATGACGGTGATGTTGATAAGAAAATTGCAGACAAGTCCAAATGGCAATGATCTGATAATGGGACTACTGCAGGTGTACGCCGGTGGAAGGCCATTTTAGCCCATTGTGTGCCCATGTTTGGGGGGGGGGGGGGGGGGAAAGGATGAGCTACTAATTTGATTTTTGGTAGAGGGTGGCACAACTTGTTAAAGCAGTCCTTATTTATGATAAGCAAATGTTTCAAAATACTTTGTCGACAGTAATATCCGTTTTTCTAAGTAGATGGATCGGATATTTAACGTGTATCTGATTTTTCTTTTTGTAAAGAGGAGGTCACCAGTAAATATTGTACATTTTGCACACAAAGAAAAGAAAAGATAAATTCCTTCTGTTGGGAAAATCGATACCACTGATTTCATTTTCGGTAGACCGCACGTACAAACGGTAGCAACACATTCCTAAACCATTCATCAAATTCACTTATCACCCGTCCCAAAATTCACTTTACGGTGTGCCCCAAGAGTTCGGACCAGCTTCGGAGGAGCTGCAGGTGTCTCACCACTTCCCGGTGCTGCCAGGGCATCAAATAAAATTAATCGATCCCGATCTCAATCTCACCCTAACGAACTCTGACCGATCCGGGAGCAACTGCTGAGCGATTGCTCGAATCGGCCCCTCGGCTTCAATTAGCGCCGGTGTGCAACGGCGTTGACCGGATTCGGTGACAAATTTAATAAGTCAACCGTTTACCTGGCGATGTTTTACCTTCTTTTTTTTCGGGCGTCCAGTTTCTTCATCTCGCTTTCTTTGCCCGAATGTTCTTCACCGGACGCAAACTGTGCTGCGCTGTGTAGCTTTTAAGAAATGATCTGTGATGTGGACTTGTGATTTGTGGAATAAAGCGGCACCAACCATAAAGCAGCCGTGAAAAACGGGCTCGTTTCTGAGCAGGTTGCTGTTGAAGGATATGGTCAGTATCGTGTACTCCACTCATCTAGAACGGAACCATCCGTTCGGCACCATCCATCAATTAGTTGATGAAAATGACTATCTACTGAGCACAGGTGGAACGGGCAACGGTTTTCCTTTTCCGGTTTGCAAATAGAGGCAAATACGACCACGTTCATCCCGCGCGGTGTCCAGAGGTTCCAATGGAGAAAGATGCTGCTGCCCTGACGTAGCTTAGCCCGAAAGATTAATGATCTTTCCGGCCCGAGGGACCTTCTGGTCCGGTGACTGTCTCGGGGGAGACTACAATCGGGGAAGGTGGACCGGTCCGGGAACCGTTAGTGGGCAATCGAATTAAGGTTAACTCCTGAGGGTATGACATGGATTCGTCCGTACGCCTTGCCGGAATTCATGAGTAAGTGGGTGTGAGATCGGTGCGAGCGTAATGTTACGTAGCCGGGATGCAGGTGGATTGATTTTGTATTGCCTATTGATTTATTCTCGGACTCGGTCACCGTCTTTTCGTAGGCGGAGTGCCGCTGGGAATGCAAAGTATTCAATTGATTATGGTTAATCGGATGCGTACTTTAGTGAAGAATTTAAGCAATTTAACTGTGGCATTGTTAAGACTGATGGGGGGTAGGATACATACGTTAGTTTATCTGTAAATAAGCTTAAAATTTACTTAAGTTTATAGAACTTGATTTAACAGAAAAAATATTGTTTAAACAGACATTCGCGTACTCAATAACACGTAATTTTTAAGAAAATATATTAAGGGCAGTATACTTTAGGAAAGAGGAGTGGCGTGGCTCACACGATATTTTGATGTTTAAGCTACATGATGCACACTATATATTCATAGATTTAATTATATTCGCTTTATACCTGAGCAAAAATCCAATGTCAACGATTTGCATGTTCCTATTCTTAAACGGAATAAGACCAGCGCGTATAACAATAGTTTTAAAGATTTTTGCAAATTATATCATCCACATCGCTGGAAACAACGATGCTGTGATTGATGTAAATACACTGAATTGTTATTTGAAAAAAAAAAATTGTTTTTTTCTGTAATATTTATAACACACAAACATACGAAATAAACGTTTAAAAAAAAAAAAAGAGTTTAGTCTTCGGATTTTAAGCATAATTTTTTTCCCATTCCATTATGCACATCTCCTTTGGTCTTAAGGCCGGGCTACATTGATCGTACTCGCAAGCGTAATTTTTATATTCACTAGCGCATCTGGCGGCGACCAGCGCAAGCTAGATGTGGGTATAATTTAAGTGCCAAAATTATTCATGCTTGGTGTCTCATCAATTTTCGACCAGGCTGTCTGTATGCCGTAACACGTGCTATTTTTATATTAAATGTATACAAATAGGCCGGTAAATTTTGCTTACAATTTTATAAAAAAAAAAGTTCTACCAAGCAATATGACAAAGCCGTTCCTCATGAATAAAAAAACTCGCTCTATACAAAAAACCGCTACAATACCAAAACGAACAACCAGTTTCACACACTCTGCAATGTAGTTTAAATGATGAAATAGATGGACAAACCCTACAACAAATTATTTAAGCACTTGTGAAACCTACAAACACTACATTTTTCAATAAAATGTTCAGCTCAATTGCGGCCCCGAGCCGAGCCGGCGATTCACAGACAACAGTTCACACACACACACACACAATTTTCGTTAAAAACAGTTGTACTTACTATTTTTTCATTGCGTCCACTGCTTCCTGCTTGTTCCATGGCTAGAAATACAATATGTATGTTAAATTACCACATATTTTCAAAAAAACATACACGACAAAATATCGAACATACTCACCGAGCTGTTTGTTTACTGGTTTGTGATCAAAATTATAGGCTCCTCGACCCAAAACGCTTTTTGACAGATAAATTATACCAGCCTCTAGCTTCGACCCGCCGCCGCTAGATGGCGTATGCGTTCACAAAAATTACACTCAGGAGTACGATCAATGTAGCCCGGCCTTTATAGATCAATAAATAAGTAAGTCAATAAATCTGATAATAAAAAAAAATCAGCATTCTACTTGCAATTCTACTTGGTTATGGTGTAATGAAGTTATTGAGTAGAGTTTCAAAAGTGCATTAAACATAGAGCTTGTTCAAACAAAAAGCTCATATATAAACCCTTTTAGTTTGTGCCATTCTGCGATAGTGAAAGTCTCGAATCTTTTGTTCATGGATTCAAAAAAGTGTTTGTACATTGCATTTTGATTTTGTGAATTGCGTGTATAGCTCTCACAATAGATCTTTTTTATAGAAAAAAACACATTTAACTCATAACCCATAAAAAAAAACACAAGAATGCAGTTGACCCATCGAAAATATCGTAAGGAGAACGATTTTATTCACTAAAAAATTACGTCACAGTGGGAAAATAATTGCAACAGGTATGCGTGATTTATTTGATAACAAGTTTAAGGAAATTCTGGCGGACGCCCTGCGCAACAGGCAACCCAACCAGCCAACGATCGTCGATCGTCAGTACCTTCAGTGGAGGTGCACTCAATGCATCTTCAGGCTCACGTGTACGCGCGCGTTAGGTTAATGGAGGTATAGTTGTTCCTTTTCTTCTTGTTGCAAAGCTTTGCAATAGAAAGCAAAATTATTCGCGTTTGAATTCGCGTTCACCATAAGTCAAATGGTACGAATTTAGTGCAACTAAGTGCAAACGCTAACGAAGGTGATATAAGAATCCAATCAACAAAGCCGCGCAAATGAAGAATTCCTGCTCTTAAAAAAAATATTCAGAGAATGAACTTGATAATTTTATATTCTGCTCAAATACTCAATAATCCTCCACGCGTCAACTGATTCGCTGATAGAAGATTGTGCCTGTAAGCTGGTAGTGCAAATCCATCCATTTCCGGTTCTTCATTTAAAAAAAAAAACCTATACATTGCTCGAAATTGAGCCCGTGGAAGGATAAGTTCTAGTGATAAGAATATCATTCCGAACCTATTAGGATCGTCTATTCCGTCTAGGGAACGATCGAGACTAGGTTGAAACAAAATAACAAAGTAGGTGTGCTGCTCAGAGCATTTTACTATCCTTTAAAATGTCAAAACTTGAATTTTAATCCTTTTTTCCTGTATAAATCTTCATTAAGTTAAAACATTAGCAATGCCTTAAGTAGCAAAGCAATGATAACGCTTGTTTGATTTGCGTTTTGTAACATAAGGTGAATCCCGTTCGGGCCGTTCTTACCTAGTGAGGATTGACTCTCCAAATATGTACATGGAATCAGTAAGTCTAGTAAGTCATTCGATGGCCGGTGAGACCTAGTAGGTCATTAAGTGAAGACGAAGTAATTACAGAGAGGGACAAATTATTTTTTGTGTGTGTTGTGATCTACGATACTATTAGCAGAGAAAAGTAGACTCACAACGATCATACCGATTTTTGGCAAAAGGCATCAGTGCATGTAACACCTTCTATGGTCGAATTTAGAAGACTTGAAGAATATACTGCAACAAACAATACATTTTTAAACATTTTATTCTGTTTAGATAAGATAAGCAACCTTATCATTACACATGAAATCAAACAAATTTCAAATCAAAACATGCCAGATATCATAACAAACTATCACACCCCAGTCAGTTACTTAAAAAGAAAAGAAGTAAACCGATTATTTTGAAAACAAAATTCGCTAACCCCTAGAATATACCCATATCCAGCATCAAGTGGTTAAGGTACAGACAATCGGTTTCTTCGTTCCGAAATTGAATTTCATTGCTGATATCACAGCACAAAAAAAAAAAAAAAGAAACCGAACTCCGACCACCGAAATCCGTATGAAGGGAAATCAGCCGTCCATTTGATCGGAATCATAACGCAAACTTGGAGCAAAATAAAATTGAGCCTTGCAAGAAATGTGTATGAAGAAACCCGCAGTAATAGGGGGAAGCACAAGAACCTGATGTGAACCGATAAAACCGTATTCTGCAGCATTGGTTCCCTTACACAGCCACAATGTGCCATTGATTTGAAAAATTCCATCTAAAAGGCAAAAGGGGCCGGTGCGGTGCGGGAGTGTATGATTGTTTGCGGATGTCAGGAACAGTGCGAGCGATAAATCATATCCTTAGCTGTAGCCGGACGATCCATTTTCCTTACGTGAATGCGTGCGTACGGATCAATTCCGTCATTTGCGGTGGTTCAATGGTATCGGTCAAGGGTTCACCCGATGGATAGAGGTGGTTAAGTAAAACAGGAGTTGGGATTGTATTTCTTACACGTTATCCGAAGGCATCCAAGTACTTTGGATGGTGTTTCGATCGATTAGTGTCCTGTTAAATTCTTTAACTGCTTCAACATACATTTCCATTCTACACTCCGATCGGTTCGATTAAGAATGCTAATGGAAATCAGTCCACTATGTGCATTCTGCTACTGTACGCTTCATAAGGGACGGAATCTTAAGGAAATGCCAAGATACACATTCGGAGAATATGGACATGGCAACACCAGCTAAGGTATGTGGTGGGTAAAACCGGATCGACATCCTTACACGTTTTTCCTGTTTCTTTCCGTATTCTCTGCTTACCACCTTCGGTTCCACCCTCTGTCTACCTTTTTATAATCAAAAACCAACGCAATGAGGCACAAAATTGATGAATTACTGACTCTGCACCGGACGACGGTGGTCGTAAAACGGTTCCGTTCGGTCATTGGCAACGTTCGGTCAGGTTCAATTGATTCGCCCTTGCATTTTGTTTGATGCGACGGTAGCGGTGGCGGCGACCGTAGGGCAGTAAGATATCGTGCGGAATGCTGTGACTCCACGCCGGCAAAAGGGGGATGATGGTTTTAGGTTGCTGTTGCGATTGTTGATTGTAGAAGTACTGCGTTTGACGTGAATGTCAATCGGCAGGCAGTTTCGGTTGTTCGTGTACGGCGCATGGTATGGAAAAATGAGGTTTTTTTTTCAATGCAGTTGAAACTATGAAGCGAAAAGGAAATAGGAAAATCATTAAACTGAAAACCATAACTGGAAGCTGGATAGTCAATTCAGGATACGAGAAGACTTTATCCGTAGGAGGATGGACATCCTTCAGGTTGGTCTTGAAGTGCGAGGATTACTTGACTGTCTACTTTATTTTATAATTGTATTTACTTTGTAATGTTTAATATTTATTTGAATACCTACACATAAGTAAATTCTCTCAATAGTTGGGTTACGTTTGTTTTGATTTCACGACTGTTTTTCTTCTTTGACGTCGTCGTCTGTCAATGCAATATTGCAGTCTTGCTGACGGACGCATCTTCGCTATCACTCCATGTCAATCTGGGCCTAAAAAACCTCCGCTGTCTGTGTTTTCTGCTGGCTCGTCCAGTGTTATTCTTATGACGGGAGATTTTGGGAGTTTGATTCGCAGTACGATGGTCAGATCAGCGTACAAGTCGTTATTACAGCAAGCGATTTTCTTTTCTTTGCTCTTGACTAAGAGAAAAACGTAAAATTTAAGCAGAGTCCATTTCTCAGAAGTCCTTGGATTACGAATGATCAGTAATTGCATATGTGTACGAACGCTTTGATCCAAGATCGGTGAAGTGCCTGCGTTAAGTTTTTTTTCTGTAATCTTCTCAAGAGTTTATTGTGTCTTCTTGCGCTATGCCAACGGACATTTAGGATTGACCGCTGGCCTTACAATGTTCGAACTATTAAATAAAGATACTAATATTGCTATAGTTTCCCCTTTACCTATAACAAGAGACGAATTTAACGTTAGACAAACTGAGTGGCTTATACATGTTGCTATTTATAGTCTAGGAAAGTGTCGCAATTCGACCTAAGTAAGCTTCAGTTTGCTTCTCCTCCTCGTCTGAAGTTAGTGTGACCTGTCACCCCGTGACCACAGACTTCATCTCACTTCCTCGGCTCATAGTGACTGGTGGTTGCTTTGTCGCTTTCCGGAATTAAGTTAGGATAATATTCTAGCCCGGAGAGTCTCCCTTAACATTCGTTGTGAACTGTGATTTCCCTTTTTTCTCTTTCTGATGAAATTTTGTTTAAATTTATGCTTTTTTCAATAAATTGTGGCCTCGTACTTTTCGCGACTTTCGAATTAGAGTTCGTGAAATATGTGAATGGCGATAGACAGTTCTTGTCAAACTATTTAAATGTTTAAATTTAAATTTAAATCTTGTGTCAAACTATTTAAATGTACAATGCCAATGAAAATTGGAGAACAGCTTGGGTCGATTTTTTAAAATCTTCCTTACACAGGAACGTTGAAGACAACGAGGCCTTAGTTTGAATACAGTTTGAATATTCCCAATGTTTATTGATGGAGCAAGTCGATTAGACGATAAAAGAACTTTGCCTGGTTTTAGGATATTTAATCCAACATAGGTTTTAGAATTTGCCACGAACCCCACCTCAGCAGCGAGCTTTGAACAGAACAGAATAGACAGTTTTTCTATTCATTTTTGAACGACTTTTTTTCGTGTATTGTTTAATGTTTTCTATAACAAATGTGTGTTAATTTACTTGAACAGAAAATAATTGGTCATGTTTGGCCATACTGAATTATGTTCAACGCTAAATTTTTGTGACAAATATAGAATGCTCTAAATTGTACAGTTTAAAACAATTTAAAGCCCAATCAAAATATCAACCGACCAATGAAACTATTCAAACTTAATCCACAAAAATTCAGCAACTTTTACTTCTATTTGAAATCAGCAAGCATCACCGACAATCCACCCAAACCACAATCGCGGATTATGAAATAATTTTCAATAAAAATTAAATACTCTCCACTTTGTGTCACGCACAGTCTCTCCCTGAGTCTCCATATTCTTAGAATGTAACAATTACCTAAGCGCAAAAAAAACCCCTAAAGCATCCTAACCATCAGCAGCCATCATCATAACCATCATGGCAAAAGTAGCCGCTCGCCTCGACACACTCTCGCAGGGATAAAAATTAAATTGCCTTTTTATTGCGACACTTGAAATGATTGCACAACGACACGAAACCACACACCGGTCGGTTGTACTACAACACCGTTTGACATCGGTGCTTAAGCCGTGCTTAAATAAAAACACAAAATATGTTTGTGTGCATAATCGTGACCCGTTCGATGGGGTTTGCCAGACAAAAACAGAGAAAAAGTGGGAGGCAAGGGGAGCACCTGTCTTGTGGTCCATCGATCAATGGAAAACCGTGCGCACTTTCATCCGCGTAATACAGCGTGTCATTGCGAGGCTGACAACACGTTTCGGTGTAGAAGTTTGTGTTTTATCATGTTTCGCGTTTGACAGACACACACATTCGCAGATCTATCGTTCGGATGAGTAAAATCGCCGAGATGTCATCCATAGTCACGTGATGGTTGTGGAATGGGGTCTGAATTTTCCGGATTGTATTCAGGTATGTAAAAGCGGCAGTTGATATACACCATCGTTTAAAGTAAAAAGGAATTTTAAAGAATAATAAATCCACAAAGGTATATTTTAACCAAAACTGTTCCTATTCGCACACGTGTGTGGGTTTGGGTGGGTTTGGCTTTCGTTTTAAATCTACCCTTTTCCGCACGTGAGCGGCATCTATGTAAAGGAGGAACCCAATCAAAATATGCTCCAATTCTTCACCGACGTAATGCTCTCTCTAGGTCACACCATTCTCCCTCACTATCGATGTGGCCACTTTTTTCATCTAATCAACACGGTTCAGCCTAACAACGTGCAAACCCTGTGCTTACATTGGAATGCGTCAAACGAGATGAACCCTCATCGAGCTGACCCCGATCATGCCTTCCTACCTCGTTCCCCATAACTCCTAACGACCAGATAGCGATGGATACATCCCTAAACGTTCCGAACGATAAGCGGACATACAGGCGAGGGAGAGAGAGAAAGAGAGAGAGAGAGATAGGATAGGAAAGGTGTGGTGGCAAACCGAAGTGGCAATAATCTTGATGTACAACACCCAACAACATCAACCAGCATCACGAACAACCAGTATAAGCACCCCCCCTTTCTCGTTCATTTCCATTCTCGCCTCCTGCTCGCTCAAAGAATTCCTCATCTCGGGCCTCACCAGGCTTCAGGACGGCACTTCAATAAGTGAATGATATGTTGCACCCTTTCCGCTCATTTCCCCATTGATGACTGCAGTACCATCAGGCCGACGATAGACCGAGAGACCGGCAGAGTGAGAGAAAGAAAGAAAAAGAGAGTGAACAAATCGTCGACCAACATCCGAGGGAGGCCCGGGAAGCACGGTGTTAAAAAATGTGCTTCCGTTCCGGATGTATGCGGTTGCCTACCGTCCGCGTGTATCATCCACCCTCATACCGCTTTGCTGCACCGGATGGGACACGTTCCGCTCGGTGGCCAAGCGAGTGATCGAGCACACACAGTCGCACCGGTCCCGATGCTGGGTGCTCGGGGTGTAAAAATGTTTATACACCATAAATTCTGCGGAGAGGAAATAAAATTTTATAAAATATTTTATTTTGGGATTATTATTTATATGTACCCCTGCGCGTGGCCCGTCATCACTTCACATTCACTTATTGATGGAGCCGCCCAGTTCTTGGTGAGGCGCGCTGGTGCTAAAGGTAAAACCATCGGAGGACAAAGATCGTCATCGGCAAACGAGCAAAAAGGCTCAGCAGCAAAAAATACACAGTGAAAGGTTACCATATAAAGGAGGAAAGGTTTTTCTTTCCATTTTTACTCAGGGACCGAATGTATCGATCTCTTCGCCTTCGGAAGCGGTCTCACCGTTTTCGTTTGCCATAAGTCAAACCATGCCGCAAAGCGAGCAACTTCCACCCGAAAGTGTTACACTAAATTAAGAAAGCATGTGAGAATGTACGAGCCATTTTCCAAACGGAACACTGTTTTTTTGCTAGTTGCAAACTGTGAGCGAATTAGAAGTGATAAATAATGTGTTTTATGGCATGATTTTGTTTTCATACGCTTTGACACACCGATGGAAAGCGGCTTATAATTGGTTGAAAAGTATGGTACAGAATTAATTGCAACTTTCCCAGAGCGAACTGAAGTGATTGGGTTGGAAAATGTGCTTAGAAGACATATTTTATTGCCTACTTGCCACTCAAATGTGTTACTTGGTATAGTTTGATAATCGTTTTGCTTTCTATACTTCTCAAATTTTAATAAAAACAATTGAAGAAATTTATATCTTGATAATTGGATCCGGTTTATTTTCACACGCAGGGATATATCCATGTGAACAAAATTGTGAATTTCGGATGGACGCTGCAAAGAATTACCATTTCGTTTGGTGAAATAATACGAAAGAGAGTGAATTTATTATTCGTGCCGGTATTAATAATATTTGGTTGAGTGCCTCTGGCACTCACTGTCTGAAGCGTGGGGAAACTTTACGAAACCGATCGTCCTGTCGGTTTCCTGGTCGCTGTCACTGGCGTTGTGTAAACACCATGTTAGCACACGATCGTTCTAAAAATAAATAAATACTTGGAATTAAGTTACATAAGGCAGTCGATATTTGCATTCAAAACGTGAAGTATTTACAAAGCAGAGCTGGATCTTGCGTCTCTTCTCGGAGGGATGGTCCAACCCACTCGGTGGAATGACTATTAAGTTATCGGTATGACGTAGTAAAGTAAGCCAAAAATTACCTCAGAAGCCAGAAGAAGGAAAAACACTTCTTGTGGTTGTAGAATCAAGACCTGCAGAGCCCTAATTCCTATGGCCAACAAGCTTCTTATACTATTATCCACCCCTGATTGTAGAGTCACGTAAGAATAAATTCGTTATAAGACATTGGATAATAGTTGATCCTGGATATTAAGCGTGTCTTCATGTTTTAACAGCACTGACAGAGTACAACTATGTTTGGCTGGGTGACTCACTATAAATTTTGTATGTATTTATTTGTGTTTTTTTATTGTTTATTCAGTTTATAAAATCAGCAATAACTTATGGTAAGATCATCGTATGGCGTACAAGCTCGCCTTTGTAGCTGCTCCACCATTGTCTTTCCGCTCATTCGAAGCCAAAATAATTTCTGAGCAACTTCCGTTGGAAAAATTATTTGTTAATAGGGCCACCAGAGGTGATCAGTTTGGTTTTTGCTTCGTTACTCACCGAATAGATGTTTGATGTTGTCTGTTTGATGTTGTTTTCGCGTAAGCTTCTGCTGTATTGAAGAGCTGCATACCAATAATGTCTTAGCGATAGTTGTCGTTTCCGGAAATCACTCTCTGTTAATTCAATCGTCTGTTACTTTCACATTAAACAATAAAATAAATATTTCTTTTCCCACTTGATTGAGGACTGATCCAACTACGTGGTTGCAACAAAGCCACTGAATAAACCAGAAGGTCGTTAAGCCAAGAAATTTTTGGACGTTCTTCCAATACGATTCCTTAAAGTTAGAGTATTATGCAGCAATGACATAAGTAATGTTTCTTTCATTTCAATTTTAGTATCTTACCCAACACAACAACTTACGTTTGAAATAAACATTCAAAATTAGTCATCGGCAAAGCTAACATTACTAAAAGTGTTATTCTTATTGTTTTACCGACCTGGTAGATCATATTGGCCGTACAATCGATTGCTAGACTTTGATTTTCCACCAGTCATTAACTTTTGGAATATATTCTTTATCGCAGGACTTACGCTCGTTCATTTCTAGAGAAGTCCCTTCCGGTAGTCTGCGTGCTACATCACGATATACATAAAGTAACGTGATCCCGACAAAATGATAACTAAATGTTTGTCTTTGGTTTAAATCGCGAGTTTCCTAGAACACTCGTTCCCTATATCAACTACTCGAACATACAATAATCATCCTCATCCTACTCTGTTGCATGTTGGCCTGCTCTTTTAAAGAGCTCGCGACAGGAAATGTAGATCCCGATCTCCGACAGGTCACCCTTCACCTGATCCAGCCAACGAACTCGCTGTGCTCCCCGATGCCTCGTGCCAAACTGGGGGTCGCTTACGATTATTTTCTTGGCGGGGCATGAGTCCGGCATCCTCATCACATGCCCCAGCCATCGTATCCTGCCGGTCTTTGCTAACGTCAGGACGTCCGGTTCTTCGTATAGCTCAGCAAGCTCGTGGTTCATCCTTCTCCTCCACACTCCATGCTCGAACACACCGCTAAAGATGGTCCGGAGGATGCGACGCTCAAACACGCCAAGAGCGTTTGTGTCCTCCGCTCGGGTGGTCCAAGACACGTGGCCATATAGGACCAACGGGCGAATCAGTGTGCGATACATCTCACATTTCGTGCGGTCTCGAAGTCTTCTGGATCTCAGCAGACGGCGAAGGCCGTAGTAGCTGATCATTCGCTGTCGTCTTGCCCACGATTTCAATGTCATCGGCGAAGCCAAGAAATTGAAGAGACCGGCAGAGAATCGTGCCACGGATGTCGTTGTCTAGCCCCGCGCTTCGTATGACACCTTCCAAGGCTATATTGAACAGTAGACAGGAGAGTCCGTCCCCTTGTGAGATTCGAACGATTCCGACATGTTCGATGCTCTCACTCTGCACTGCATCCTGTTCATGGTGGCCCTTACAATTATACAATCAAGTTTCTTAAAAAAAAACATGTAGAGAGCAAGATAAATTAAAATAATCACTATTTTCTCATCCTATAATTCAGTAAACAGAGTACACAAATCACACTTTTCGCATTGTCTGCTCTACCTGTCTCTTGTTCAATTATACATTTAAAAATCGTTGTACTTTTCTCCATACATTGTCTTTTTAGCATTCAAATTCATTTAATTTTTCTCAGAGATTTTGCATGCAATCTATGATCTTAAAGGTTTATCCTGTTTAAAAACGATTTCCAACACAAAACCGAACACTTTCCCCATTTCCGACGTGAAAAGAAGACGAAATCACCTAACAACACTCGGGGAACCGTTTATTGTGATCTAATCGTAGCATCTACCATCTAAAATAGCATCGCATTTAAACATTCACGCCCTCGTTTCGTCCCACACTCCCCCCCTTCCACAACTTCCAACGCCACATCAACACACAGGGTGTGTAAAAATGCAAATCGGCCGTTGCCCGTTTACATGAAAAATCAATTTCGTCTAATCTACATCACGGGGGCTTTTTTGGTGTGACGGAAGTGTGGTGGGTGCATGCCTAATTCACACCGTGTATTTGGAGTATGTGTTTGCGCGCGCGTGTGTGTGTGTGTAAGCACGCGTGTTCCGGTCGAGGGTTTTCCAACTTTGCCAACCCGTGCTAGTCGATGATGTGATAACCGCAGCCACTCATCGCAGCACACGGACATCTCGCAAGGTTTCCGGTTCCGGCTCGAGGGCGGCCAACCGTCCCTGGCAGCCCCATCTTCTACCCTTCAGTTGATCCAGCCGAACTCTGGTGGTCTCCGGTAAGCTGCCAATTTCGCTTCCGGGCCTTTTTGTGAACTGTGAACGAGCGCGTTTCCTTTGGCGCGATCGTACCGTGTGATACGATTTCCGTTACATCCATTTCCGTTTCCCGTGTTATGGGGACTTGCCATCGCAGCAAACCCGAACCGAACAAGCAGCCTAGTGTTGGAGTAATATAAGATGGGACAACACAAAAAGTCGAAAAATGCCACCGAATAAAATATATTTCATACATATACGGTCACACTCTCTGTGCTCCATAAGCAGTGTGGCAGAGCTTTTGGGCGACTCGAGCTGCACGCTACTGTGGCAACCGTTGTTGGCAACCGATTCGACTGATGTACGGTAATGTGATTGGAATCGTGCCATATAGTGCCTATTTTCCACTTCGGTAATGTAACACCGTGTGATTATTTCATTAATATTCATCGTAAATCTAGCGGCTGCTTGGTTCAATCCGTCGATTTTTTTTCCCCCAAGCATCTGAAGGAGTATCTTGTGGGTTGGAAAATATTCAGATGCTTTTTTTTTGCTGTCCCTTCGATAAAGAATGTTTCTTTCCATTACAGGCTGGTTGGGGAACGTGAGCTGGAGGCTGATTTTTCTCACAAATGCTCATCACGTTTCAGGGACGCTCACCTTGCACGGGCGATCATGATGCACGAGCACACACTCCCATGGACACAAAACTGCAGTTCGTGGCGCGTGTTGTTGAGTGTTTACTCGTTTTGGAAAAGTGACAGAGGTGGGAGAAGGAGGGAAGTGGGCGAATTTTCCTCACCTTCCGGCTTCCACCGCACAGTACGGGAAATGTAAACATGACAGTTTACTCATGAGTTTCCGATTGAATGTGATAGATTTTCTGCCAGTTTTCCCTGTGTCACCTAGGAAAAAAGAGTTGCTCTCGCGGTCGGAACGTGTTGGATGAATGTTTTAAATTTCGTCCCAACACCGCTTTACATCTGATACCGTGGAAAACGGGGAGCTCAGAAACCGGCAGACCACGTTGGGCGGAAAATACAAATAATTAACGATGGATTACTCGCGCTCAGCAAACAACACAAACGATGACGAAAGCTGCTGCTACGCTGGCGACGATTTGTGTCGGCAGTTTTATCCCTTTTTTTCCTTACTTCCTTTGCTTTACCGGCCAACGGTTTACGGCTGTACGGTTGTTGTATTGTGTCATTTGCTGGCATCCCTGCATTCCGGTAACGCAGAATCGGTTTGGAAAAGCCTCAGCCATTATTCTGTGATCGCTTCTTGTCTCCGACGCTTGATTGGGATTGTCTTTTGCTGATTGTAGCAGAAAAAATTCAATAAAAATCGCCGACGCGCAAAGGCCGTATCTCCCGTACTAACGTGCTGCAGCCATCGCCATCACAATGCACCGTTTGGCAGTTAGTATCGGAGGTAAAGCAACAGCAACAACAACACAATGGGGAGGGAAACTTCAAGGCAAGGAAGGCTGAAGGACATAAATAACAAAACCAAAAAATGCACACAACATTACAAACAAACTGCACCGGTTTTGCAGCCGTCAGCCCTTAAATAGTTCTCGGTACGAATGGGAAAGATTATTACTTTTACAGTGGTCCAGCAGTTTCTTTTTGTTGTTGCTTCCCGGCATCCACTTTATGTCATTATTTGGCTGAGTCGTCACGTTTCGATTGCGTTGCGGTGGTGCGTTTTTATAAAATTGAACTCATTCGCGTCCGATGAACGAATGTGATTGAATTCGCTTTGAATCTTTATGATTCGCTAATATGCTCGTCGTTTTGCATAGATAATGTGCCATCGCTTCTAGTGCTCAGTATTTTGCTTCGTAATTTTGACACCTGCACACGCGGTGGATTTAAATACACCACATAGAAGCGCACGTGCACAAATAAAAATAAAACTCTTCCCTCTATTCATACGGTGAAAATGTGTTCCGTGCACCTTTTCATCGTTCCGATTGCGAGACATTTTCGCCTCCTCCCAAAACCACCGTGAACCGTGGGCACACACTCATCGGTATATGGGGACCGGTGCCAGTATTCACGGCGCAAAGATCGGAAATATCATGTCCAGGAAACATTTTGGCATTTATATTATCAGCAGGCAAAACCCAGCTCGCTTTCACACGAGCCGTCAGTCGTGGCATTGTGTGTATCCCGGCACCGAGACTACCGGGGCTTCTTTGCATACCTTCGTCAGCGTTGCAACTGCTGCAAATCCACATGAACACGAAGGTCGGTTCATGGGGTGGAGGTACTGTTTGGGTACGGAAAATGAAATGCCAGCCTACGGCAGAAACTCTCGAGTGGTATTTAAGAATGGGTTCCATGCGGTAGAGATGGATGGCGGTGGAGGATGCAGGGAATGGCTGCAACGGAAGCTCCATTCCTATTGCCTGTGGTGGTAGAATCGGGACTCTTCAAATGCATCCTGAAGTATATGGCAATGTAATGGTTGGGGTTGAACACATTTCAGGCAAATGTAAAGGAAGATTAATTTTTATGAAATGTTAAGAAAGCAACGAGAGCACTTGCAGTTCCAAATACAAAATTACTGAATCGTTTTGTAGTATGATTGATTTAAAAATAAAATAAGATACAATCTCAAAAAGAACTTCAAAACAATGAAAGTTAAAAATTGTTTAAAAACATGCAAAAAATAAAATTAAAAAAATGATTAAGCATTATTAGCAGGAATTAGTATATCTACGATAAGGATATTTCTCACCGCCCACGGGACTGTCAGCAGATTATTAAATTCCGAATAAACCAGGAAAAAATCCAATCGAAATGGATAACATTCAATAAAACAACTATCTCAGATTGATAATCGATTTTATGTTACCAAATGTAAGCCATAACTTCCCGCATTATTGACCTTTTTTTTATTTATATCCAAGCCCAAGACCAGGCATCACTAAAAAACGTGAAATATCAATCCAATTGCATGAACTATACTGTTTCGTGTAACCATAAAATAAATATAAGATTTTAGAGGAATTAAGATGCTTTCACGCATAAAGCCGTCAGGCGTAGTGAAACTTTGATCCAAGGTTAAAAGTATATATCTGAAGTTGCATCCATGGATCCATGGATCCATTAATTAACAAGATGTTTTTTTCCAAAAACTCGAATTATTTGTGAAATTACTGAAGAACTGTTTTTGATTGCACTGAAGCGCCTACAAGGTAGGCAACACGCGTACAATTAATTATAGCTAGCTAGTACATACATATACAGAGTACATACGAAGCAGATTCAATGTGATAGGGGTGCCCCCAACTTCAGCTCCTCTTAGTCACCTAAGGGCTAAACCCACCATCGAGAAATCCTAATTTTAGCGTTAGCTCTACTATCGGACCGCTTTACTACATAAGATGGTCTTGTTGTTGAGTCTGTCACTATAACTATACTTATTTTTAAGGAGTAACAACGGCGTGCTGTTTCTAATTTCCAGCTAAAACGGTTGCGTTCTGTGACCGAAGTGCAGAGTCATCAGGTAAAAAATCGCTTTTCAGTTCAATTTCAATACCGTTCGAGGAATAGTTTAAAAGTTCCCATGACTGATTGCATTCGCTGCAAATATAGTTTCTATAATCGAATCTCCGGACAGGATTTGATACTCGGTTCTGTTCTCGGTGTAAATGAGCAGACATGTTTACCGTGTTGCTTTTTAAAAAAATTCGGTAATAAATGCCTATTTCAAAATGGAGCGATCCTAATGGCGTTGGCGCCTAGCTTAATAATCTGAGGCTTGCTATTTTAAGTGCGAATTATCTCATTGTCATCCAAAAGGCTATTTTAATGAACTATTCCAACTCAGCAAAGAAATATTTTGAATGAAACATATAGAATTTGATATGTTAGATACGTACTACTTGCTGGATGACAAACAGTAGTGTCGACAAATATTTTATTTGATTTATTTTAAGCATGGAGGCTGCCGCCGTGTGGTCGTATGTGTAGACAAATAGTTCGTTAAATTAATAATTAAAAGAATGATTATTAATTATTTTATATTATCTTTGGTAATGTAATGTTATTTACCATGCAACATTGATCGAACATAATACAACAGTTTTCCTATTGATACTGGGATTTAAGTATATGGCGACGCGTCTTGACAGTGGTTAAAACATAAATTATGATACATTCGATGATGATATGCCTTATTTGAAGCTCTTCTTTTGCTGATATTGTATAATAAAAACAATCCAATAAACACTTTTTTTAAATTTCTTATTAGGCATAAACTCTTTAATTTTTACACTAGAATTTTATTTCGTATCTATCTCTTTTCTTCATGCACATGCATCGTCTCCGCAACACGTTGGTGGAATTAGTTTTCTGCTCCCGTAGGCAAACAGCCGTACCATGTGATTATGGGGCGGGCAAAAAAAAAAATTAAAAATATAGTAAAACAGCGGCAGAAGAAGCGATAGCGTAAAGGGACGGAAGATGATAACCCATGGCACTGTGGGCACTGAAAATATTAATTACACATCAAGCTCTGCGTTCAATTAATGCTCGGGATATTAACCGGAAGATGTTGCATCATGTGTGGGCGAGTGGGTGGACGAGGTAGACGGACGACAGCTGATGAAACCGCCGGATGACGATGATGACGATGATGCAGCAGCAACAGCATAGCGATATGATGATGCTGGTGATGATAGCAAAGCGTCGAGAGTAAGAGAAAGGGTTGGATGTGGGGTTGTGTTTGCGAGCATACTGCCAAAAGCGGATGGTGGTTGACGAGAAGCGGAAGTGTATGTAAATAGTGCATAAGTGCACACAACACTTGGGATAGGGAGGGCCTCAGCTACTATCCTCACGGTGAACGGTGTTGGGACAGTGGTTGCCGAACAATCAGTAGGACTGATATGATTTCATTCAAAAACCCATCCATAGCTGCGGAGACGATGATGATGCCATCAAGCGAAGCAGTTACTGGTTCAGCTGCCGAGGTGCTGGGAAAGGGATTGGCGGGAAAGGGCTATATTGTCAGAGTGAAGCGTCAGCTCGCAACAACGATACAAACACGAAGGAAGCAACGCTTCGGATATGATGATCGCGCCGGACTATACTGCCTTGTGGATGCCGCTACACGCTGGAGCATCCGTCGGTTCGTTGGATGCGAAAAGAGCGCCACACATTCCACGCAGGAGATGGGTTCAGATTTGTTGGAGTGGTGACACAGGACACAGACAAGAGCTGTGACATAAATGCGCATGAAACAACGAATTGTTTTAAATGAATGTTTCAGCGTTGCGAACGACATATTCACCCGATAGTGATGATCGTTGTCCGATGGTGGTTTAGTGTTGAGTGCGAAATACAACTACGTGCCGCTAGGTGATTGGGGATGCTCGGATCAATCGGTCGCTTACACGCCCAAGGCGTTCCACTGTTGATGAAGATGTTTGGCGATCCGATGGGGACGCGTATCGAAAACCACGACGAGGGGAGTAACGAGCTTCCAAACTAGAAAGGCGCGAACACGCTTTGCTCATTCCGCTCCGATCAATCTGTGTCGGGTGCATTCTTCGTTGGAAATTGCAGGTGCAACAATCAAGCTTCCGTGACGTAAAGCGGTCGGTGGAAATGGGAGTCGGAAGCAATCGGTTACACATTAGCGCAGAAATTTCGATCGGGAATTCTAATTGAACAACATGAAATTGCACAAATATTTTCAACTGCTCGATGGTACTATGCTGGTGGTACCTGCAGCAGCAAGCAAAGTTGTACAGCCAAAATGTGAAGTAAACATTGGAAGAAAGTAGAAGTAGGAAGTGGTTTGCAGCAAATCAAAACTTCCAAATAGTTTATCGTGGAGTACAGTAGCAATGCACCATTTTTTTTCGATACCGCCAGGTACTAACAACGTCCAGTCATTGCAACTCCATTTTGTAGCGCCCCGGAACGCGCCTTGCAAATGTGCAAACTAAATAACCAAGGCTAATCGAGTGGAAACGGAACGGAAGTTGGGATAGCTTTGGTGAAACTTGTTGCGCTCACTTGGAAACTGCTTGCGTTTGACAATTCGATCGTCGAAAGTTAAGTGGGGATCGATAGATTTAATGCCAATTTTACGTTTGGATTGGCTGGAGAAGAAGAAAAAAGTTTTCCTCCTTCCTGCAGCTACAGGGAAAAATGGAGGGGAGGGGAAACAATCATAACTCATCGTTGGAAAATTTTGTCTGATTCGGGAAAGGGATTTTTCTTCTTTTGCTCTCATAGTTTTGATTGGGTACGGTCGGTTCTGTTTGAGTCATTTTCTTTTTTATTGGACGAGGAGAAGAATAAATCCATCTTGTTTATAGAATAATAGATAGAGCATCAACTAGTACCCGTGCCAGAACATGCGCCACTATTATGATGATCCTATCACCACCAATTCCACCACAACCTCAAGGACTCTCTCGTATGCTTCTTGCTGCTGTAGTTTTCCTTACGGAACTTATCAATAAGACATAAAGTGCTCCACGCAATAAAATAATGTGACACCATTGAGGGTTAGAGTCTTCCGTCGTCCTAGGCATACGGAAATGGCAAGGAAAAAAACGAAGGAGTTTGTTTTTCAAGCCCTTCTCACCATTTTGCACACTTCAATCCACCCAGCAGCGTGCAAGATTTGAAATAATAGATTTAAAAGTTTATAATCACGTTTGACTGATTCCCTCCATTGGGGGTTTTTACTAGGCCGGGATTCTCAACATGACAAACGGCACACCTTTATCCGCCTTTTGTACGGGCACTGGTTGGTATTATATCTTCTGCCGCCAACCTTGTCCCGAACAAAATACCCTTCTAATTCGGAGATTACAAAACTTATCCCCACGCCGAACGAACGATCGCAACCTAGAAAAGAACCTCCTGAGGAAGGAGTGGTAGTACTAGGGAGCGGATAAATAAAAGAATACGGTACGACCAAAAAAAATTCCCCAAACTTGACTCTCTTCCGGTGAGGGAACGCACGCCAAGATTCTCACACGAATACACAGCGAGATACATAAACGGAGCTCAAGATGCCTACAAACTCTTATTTATCCTTCTCGTGGGGCCTACGCCGATGAAGCAGAGTCGAGTTTGGGTTTCGACTGTTCCGCGATGGAGGCGCGCACCCTCCATCCAACTGTTTCGCGCGAGACCAACCGTATGGGAAGGGCTGGTGACACGAGTGCGGCCGGAGATTGTGGTCAGGGCTTAGGGTTTTATGTTGATCCTCTTGTTGCGCGCCCCAAGCGTGAGTTATGGCGCGGTTTTGTCACCCATCCTGGTCTGCGTCCATTGCGACTTTCGGCTAAGTCTTAGGATATCTTACCGGTACCGGTGCGAAGTGTTTCCGCATGGGTGTGTGAGTTAGTTTTTTTGTTTTGTTTTATTTTCGGGGAAACATTGTTTTTGTGAGCCGCTGCAAGTATCTTTACAGGGAATGGAGGAAAATAGCTTAAAAACTGCTCAACAAATTCCTAACCGGAACACAATGCGTAAACAACCGGTACAATAGATTACCATAGTCGACTGGTTTTCGGCGAGATTCTTTTGAAGCGTGTGTATTGCGAAGCATATCATAAGGACTATATCCGTTTTGATAATGTTTTTACGAGTTAGGTACTAAGATCTTTGCCGGGGTATTTAAGATTCCTTGAAAATTATATTGTTGATGAATGATAACAAGCTAATCAAATCAATAAAATAATTACATGTTTCTCAGTCCTCACCTACCACTGCTTAGTCCAGAACTACATAACTTCATCCATGATTGTATTCTAGCTTCGACAGGCTCAAATTCACATAGAGCTTGATGTGCTCTTCTACGTTTCCGGGTAGAATGGATGTTTTAGATATATTTTTAATGTTTTTTTATTCCGATACTTGATTCAACTTTACATAATAACATATTTGAGAATCATTTCTTCTCCTTCTTGGCTTTACATCCCTGTCATCGCAGGTCAGACATTCTAATGATTTACTAGACTTAATGAGGATACCACGTAGTAGAATAATTAGTCCGCCCGAACGATACGGATGGGATTTGAATTCCCAGTTCTGCCGCGTAGTGACCAGCATCGCAATCGCCTGTACCAACGGACCGCTGCTATTGGCAAAAAATTTAAAAATTACAAATGGACCAGGAGTATGATGAATAAAGTGATTTCACCTTAAAAGTCTACCTGACATACAACATGTAACTTTATTGACAGTTAATAGAGCTTATTTACTGTACTGAAGTTCGGAATCCCCTAAGATATACATATAAGGTATAAAACTCAAAAGTTTTTAAAGAGTTCACATTCATCCTTTTTTTTATCTAGAACCGAGAAAAGTCTTTGCCACTCCATTACAAGATGTATATTGTTTTTAGCTATCAACCATAGCATAAGAAATTTGCTAAAGAGATTGATAATTTATTAAATAAACTTTCCTTCTGTCAATAATATGCAAAAATAATTGGCTATCAATTTGGACTACCCTGGAAAAACAGAGAATCGATATGCGTGGATCATTTGCTTTGTAGTTTCGCATAATTTATCGATCACTTATTAAAAGTTCAAGTAAATGGTTTTTGGACCTCTCACGGAGTCAAGTTGGATTCAATCTCCATCATAACCATATTAGTGATGGGTAAATTTTCATTTTTCCCTGGGTCGGATTAATCCGACTCCGAGGCATTCCTGTGTAACTTTGGAGTAATTACAACAGGAACAGTTGATTCCGGATTTTTTTTCCGGCGGTTTTAACACGTTGAAGTCGGAGTGGTTTCAACAATTCACTCCGGAGTTCCCATCACTAAACCATATCCGCGTCGCTGGTGATTCGGTATTTTACACGATTCTGGAGCAAATTACTCTAGAGACAGCAGTAGCACTGAACTTTATGCGACGTTACTTAGTATTGCATACCGTCTGGACCGTTTCTCCGTACGAAGAACTAATTTTCGAACTGCAAATTCAACCATATACCATAGTATCGAGTAACTGCAGACCAAAATTTGTCGAGGCTACATCAAATAGATCTCGTAATATTTATATTTTATTTTTATTATTAAAATAAGCTATGCATGAATAACCTAAAATTATATTATAATTTTAACAGAAATAAACTCTTGGATTGAAAAAAAAAAATCCAGTAGATGTCACTTCCTTCCTAAATCCTTCGAAATTCACAACACACGTAGGATGCACGAGCTGTCGCCATTTATGTCTTGCCATAAATGAAGGAAAGGATTTTCTATGACAATGTGACCGTCCGACCAGACCCTACCCAATCAAACAGACACGGGACGATGGTTTACAAATCTCACTCTCCCCCTTCCCTCTCCCTCCTCTCCACAGTACTGATTTCAACCCCTTCGACAGTTTGCCTATGCCAGAGCGTCTGTTCGTTTCATTTCGATGCTTGTTGGATTTATTACCGTGCAAAAAGTTTTTTCCCAACCGTCCGCTACGACCGAGTGTCTGTAAGGCTTTACTTTACAGCCGCCTGTTGATGTTTTGTTCCGTTGTTGTTGCTGATGATGCAAATACAAGGCTTCTTGGGTGCTTTTTTTTGTTGTTGTTGAGCGAACGAACGGGGAGGGTTCACGTCTTGGGCGAAAGAAATGCACAGAACAATGGTTTGAACAAGTCAGAGAGTGTAGAGCCGTTTCAAACCATCGCCCATGTTTATTCCTTCTTGTTTTAGAGCATTCCCATTTTATGCAGGATGATGTCGATGGTTTGTAATTTTGTAGACTTTACAATCTACTTAACAGCCGAGAGTCACATAAAACTTTCCCACTCGATAAAGTGTGGAGAAGACCGGGACCGTTAGGCGTTGACTGGGACATACTTAATGGAGGTGTAGGATGCTAGGGATTGGCAGTGTCTTTTGGACAGGTTTAATGTTAATAAAGCACATCACTACGAGAAATGTACTTGGTAGCTAATCTTAAAAATTGGTTTGCGCACATTCATAGTTAAATTGTATCGTAAATTTTTAATTGTTATGGCGTCATATTATCATTTGCAATTTCCTATTGAAACGAACTTTCTATACTTAACGTCTCTGTAGGTAATGCACTTGCTTGTTTTCGGAGGACTGCTTGTTGATACATAGTTTTAACTTCCACATCAACTCAAACGACGTAAGTTGAACAATTCATTTAATTTAACACCCCGAAATTCATCGCCCATCTCAATCAAAAAGTACTTCACATCATCGACGCATCATCAAATTGATGATTTTTTAAAGACTGCCTCGGTCGCTCATACCCTTGCAAACTAGCTCGTAACGGCCACGAATAGGCCTCTTCAAACCATTTTTCCTAAGCGCTCTATAAAACGTTACAAAAAAGGCTTCTAAATCGATTTCGCAGCAAACCCGGGCTCGACGATTTCCGGGTTCTAAGTGAGGTAAAATGGAAAGGATATTTACTCTCCTTCCCGTTGCTCTTCGACCCTCTTCCGATGCTCGGGTAATTTTTGCTCGTTCTAGTTCACCCTTGTTAAAGGTAGATTAGGGATTGAAAATAAGGCAATAATCATAATCTACCTGAAAAATGAACTTTGCCCACTTTAACTTGAGGTGCCCAGCCTCCCGTCCTGGGCCAAGCGTGTGACGCGTGAACGCTTCAAAAGAAGGTGGTAAAACCTGACGCCACTCTCGCCAAGTTCTGTGGTTATCCTTTAGTGGGGTTTTCAGCTACCATATCCATATCTTCTCGTTGTGGTTGGGGAGTAAGTTTGCTACTTTTGTGTGCTGTTTTTTCGCCTTCACCGAAACGAGCCTCACTTCCGGACAGAGGATGCTGCAGTTTTCAAAAGTGTGAAGTCATCCCAAAGATCACGTCCGAAAGGCACCAAAGCCTTTTTGTTCCCCCCTTACTACGGCAAACTAGAAGTGTACCGTGTTATGTTCGCACACCACACAGCTCATAAAGTGCAACAATCTACGGCCCTATCTGTGGTCGACCAGCATGGCATGGGCCCCTTACGCTAACGGAGGGCTGTAATTTGCAAAAAGCCATCAGCATCTAGTGGTCATTTTGTGATGGTAGCATTGGCACGCGATGGAACAACAACAATGGCAAAAAGGTAATTGCCTTTGATGATAGGAGGTTTGCCATCTTTTGCGAGCCACCTCATCAATAGCGTGCAGATATGCCACGGTCGGCATAGAAAGTGGTTACTCAGCACGGACGTTGGTTTTGTTCCATTGGCGCCAACCTTCAGGAAGACCAACTCGCCGACTAAGCACCTGTACGAGGTGGAACTTTTATATGACCGTGAGCGATGTAAGATGGGTTTCGTGCATGCGTTACCGTTTGCGCCAGGTTGCTGCGCATCATCGTCGAGCGGTCGATTCGTGTCGTGGGGTTTCGGATCACTTCCTGTGCCGAAGAAAAACGAATAATTTTTAACCTTCGTAAGGGTGGAAAATCGTGCAAACCCGAACCCGATTGGTTCGAGGGGAAAATGTATGCTTATGATGCTGCGCAGGAATCGATGTACTGAAAAAGGAACCCATTTGGAATGGGTGGGCTATGTGTTTGTAAAAAAAAAGTTGCAATGTAAAGAACACAGTTGTTGTAGGAATATTTTATACAGGGTGTTTACTATCCATTTTAGAATTTTCTCACTTATTTTTCTTTGTGAGGATATTTGTAATTTAGTTTTACATATTATTATTCATTTATTGCTTATTAGAATAATCTAATTATGGAAATTTTCCATTAATTTGTCATGGTTATCTTCATGGTGGGCTCTTCTGTTTTATGAAATTATGGCTTATTAGGTTGGTATTAGGATCTGTAAATTGGCAGGTTTAATTGTATGTGTATGGATAAACCTAATAGAATATGAAAATGATGTTGAGTTTCATTGCATTTGATCATTTTCTTTTGTTTTGTAATTGGTTCCTGTATGACTTGTTTTGTTGATTTGTTTGTGTTAGAATTTACTCCTTTTTTTCTCGTTATTTTTGGTTTTTTCGTTGTATCTTTAATTGAGTTGCTTCTTTATTCAATTTTGTTTATTTATTTGTTTAATTTTTTATTTTTGTTTACATGTTTATTTGCCCATATTTTTATTTTTGTACAGTTTATTTTTTATATTATATATGAATAAAGCAAAACGGCCGTTCTATATGAATGAAAAAAAAAAAAAGATTAATAACGTGGGGTGAAGGTTTAGCGTACTTGTCTTTATTTTTCCGTTCTATTTCGTTAATGGTTGACAAATTTTGTGTTCTTAGCCTAGCGGTCCTAACATTGATTTGAAACGAAGACGCAAAATAACAAAGAAATGGAAGCAATATTTATGTTGCTTTTTATATATGATCCATGTCTATTTGTATTGGCTTTAAAGTAAACAGCCATGAATTTGTGTTGTTACTTTCCCTAAAATTGAGCTTATTAAGTTGCGTTGTTTTCTTTCACTTTTTATTTTGTTTTATTATTGTTTGCTTTAATATTAGCCTTCTTCTACCGAACAAACATTATGAATTTTGTCTTCTTTACTGTTTCAACTGATTGAATTATTCAACTTAGATATAAAACTATTTGAATTTAGTCGTTTTATATTATTTTTCATAAAATTACAGTGTGATTATCTTTATCATTAACAACTACTATTGTTAAAGCACACGGTGTAGCCTTGCCTTACAAGAAGAATCTCAAATTTCCCCATTGGAGGGGAACAATATCTCGCGGCTCGGAAAACACATTAGCAGCATCTCTTTCAAGGAAAAGTTTAGCACACAAACACAATCCTATTCGCAGGGGCTTTAACTTCTTCATTGAGCCACGTTCTCTCGCGATGAATACCAACACAACCGAAAACAACCGATTCTCGCACTCTCTCCCAAACATACACACACACACAATTAATCCACAACAAAACACATCGTCGCGCCTTGAAAAGGAAACCCCCCCGTCCTGCCATACGACCGCAGCGGAGAAGAAAACTCCCATTCCCTGCTCCCTTACCGTTTGGGAGGCAAAGCGAAGGTTGGTAGGGTGTTGCGAAAATTGAAATGGAAACGGTGCCCTGGATGCTGGATGTACGACCGAGCGAAAGAACCGACCGGACGGATCGCTGCACCGACATGAGGGAGGGGAGTCCCGGGGTATAAAAGCGCCGGAAAAAATCTTTCCTGCGAAAGTCGTCCGTGTGACGTTCGTTCGAAAGCATTGCAAGAGACCGCTGGCGCTGTGTGTTACGTTCTGGGAGCATCGTCGTCCGTGAATTGTGTGTGTGTGTATGTTTGTGGCTGTGTCAGTGCGTGAATATGCGTGAGAGACATTAGCCATAGCTGCAACTGCAACTACTTAGTGCATCCTGAATGGGAACCATTGCATCCGTGCGTAAACTGCATCATGCGTAATCATGCGTGCGTGCATCGAATGCATCATTAGAGAAGACAATTAATGATGTGACCACGGGTGGTGCATATGGGTGGTGCAACAGTGCAATCAGGTGTGTACGTGCAATGAGTGGAAATGAGATGACTTTTTTGTTGGTGAACAGAGCAATGCAGCCAGCGTTGCAGTTTTGCGAAGCAATCGTGCAAAGGAACAATCTTTTGAATAGTAACTCTAGCTGAACCGCTTTAATGTGTTCGAGATTAATGAACGTTTTTAGTGAATGCTAGATAAATATAATAGTTTTGAAAAACATTATAAGTGAGATAGGGACATGTGATGTTAGTGGTTCAAGGATATAGAAATTAGGGAAGTTGAACTTTAAACTCTAAAATCTAGCTATTCGATTTTCAGCTCAAAGACTACAGCTTTAGGCTTCAACGTAACAGCTGGCAGCTGAAAGTTAACGCTGTTGTCTACACAGTAAAAGATTACGTTAACATTTTCTTCGAAAAAGAGAACAACATTATGTCCCAGAGAAGAATCGCTTAAAAGCAACTAAAGGGGGATTGTGCTCTTGTTGAGAATTCCATTTCATGATGAGATTTTTTCGCATCACTGCCCCAACAATGTAGGGGAAGAAAAGGCAAGCATGACAGTTAACCTTACTCTCGATCCGCGTGTTAAATCGCTTTAAAACTCTCACACACAACAACGAACGAATTTCTACTGAGCAAACCGGTAGTTAAGCAGATCGCGATGTACACTTCCAAACGGGATACACAATTTTTCCCCATTTGAGCAAAGAGAACGAGAGCAAACTGAATCCTACAAACCTCTTGCATGGCTTGAGAAGACTTTACTGTTCACACAGACAAGCAAGCAACAACAACAAAAAAACTCCATTATCCTATTTCAACTATGAAATGTCAAAACGTTAGTCATCCTTTTGCTCCTGAGTGTATCTGACAAATGTCCCAGCTCTGTGCAAGTGTTAGTGTTCGAGAGCAACCCTTGCCGCGTGTATCATCCTGCTCTGCTTCAAAAGAGACAAAAACTTTTCCCCCGAGAGTGAAAACGCAAACCCATTGCTCGTTCGTATGGTCCTGTGCAACCGGACGCCAATCCAGCACGCTCCACTAGCCGGACGTTTCCCAGCCTCGCACACCAGCCGCCCAGCAGTGAACCGAAAAAAGGTGATTATAAGCCCGAAGCCACCGCGGCTTCTGCTGCTGCTGTTGGTTGGGGAAAATTGATTGAAATAACGTGGCCCAAGCCGGTTGGTTGGGGAAGATTATGCGTAACACGGTAAAGGTGTATTATATAATCGTTTGGCACGGACGGAGCCGATAAGAGCTGATGATGGAAGTTTAGAGTTTTGGGTGATTGTTTTATTCGCCTTTTAATCTTTCTAATTATAGGATTTTTATTATTGGGAAGGATTGATCATAACAATTGTTATTACGAATATTAAGATAAATCCTTGGGGTTTTATTTTATCAGGTTTAAATTTTGTCATTTATATTTTCAAACAGAAGAAAATGACAATCATTCGATTAAATATTTTTGATATACTTATGGTATATTCTAACAAAAATTCTATATCAAAGCGTGTAATTAATATTTTAGTCCCATTCGTACACAGACAAGACCAGAATTAAAAAAGAGCAAATGCTAGGTTTGACTAACGTCTCTATCTGTTTTTATAAAAAAGCTCTACACCACCAGCGTTACTATTAGTTGTTATTTGATTTTTTCTATTCGCTCATCTTACTGGTGAGTAGTCAGGCACTTGATTGTAGTGAAACTGTAAGCTAAAGCTCATTTAGAAGCTAAAGAAACGGTATTAGAATGAAAATCTTTCCTATTTTTGCAGTTTCACCATTCTCTATTGATTAAACCTAATCGAATTTTTGTTGAAGGTGAAGATGAAGATCAGAATAGATCTTCTCCATTTTTTTCTACTCCCCAAAATGTCAAACCCAACCAACCAAATAAACTTCAATTAGTAAGAATACACATGCGACACCCACGAGAGTTTGTATGACATCGGCACTAATCTACTCAACTGCAAACAAACAAAACCAAAAAAACCGCCCAAGCCCTCTTAAGACCCAGAAAGTAGGTTACCAAGCCAAGTAGAATGGAAGACAAAGGAAAAAAAAAATTGGCTCAAGAAAACTGCATACCATGCGAAAGCGCGATCACCCGAACCATCTTGAACAATAATTGCAGTCAGCACAACAACAATTAACACCACCCTCTGGTTGGATGGTAAATAGCTGCCAGCCAAGTTCTACCCGCGTCGAGCTTCCGGGAGTTTCCCGTTCGGAACTCGATTCCAGTGTTCACGCTTCTTCTCGCTGTTAATTAATTATCTTTCCAATTAGTCGAATATCCACACTCAGTGAACCATTCGCTGCGCCAGCCTGCCCATACCTTTCCTGGCCCAGCATTTGCTGTACCAGGACGCTCCTATTGAAGGCGGTTATGTAGGCCAGGATTCACGTTCCCTGCCATATCACGCGTTCGGGCCGATCAGGGGAGCAACATAAATCCCGTCGCAGAAGGATGCAGCTTGTATTTCCGTTCCATCGAGACGCCCGCGTTACCAAGTGTGGGTCCAATTACACGAAGATTGATTACCGATGGTTTCGCAAAGCCCACGCGGTTGGTAGCCGAGGCCGAGTATGGCATCGAGGCTGGCTGGTTGGCCATGGATTGCAGGAGTGATTGTCGCCCGGAGGAGTTTTTTATGCGTTTGTTTTTGTGTGTGTGCGCTCTCGAGCTCCTAAGCCATCGATTTTCATCCCTAGATGAGTATATAAAAACAGCTCAACACAACCTAACAAGGCGTGTCGGTTGCTTCATAATGAAAATGGAGCCTTTATGAAGGCGGAAAGAATGCGGAAGTTTACGCGGGAGTTGCAAAGCGACAACAAAAAACGCTAATCCCATCAAGCGTAAAATGTCCGCCAAGGCAGGCCACACCAGCAGCATCAATCATCCAGCAACAGTTTAAACGGAACGTTCAAAAGAAGATGATTGAGATGAGCGAAAGCTTGTAGAAGCAATAAAGAAGCTACCGCGGAATTCCGATCGTTTGGGTCGACGATTTCTGCACCATTTTTGCTATATTCAAGCTCATCTTCTCAACCCCAGACCGGGCCATAAGACCGGGCTGCTTCCGGCAAAGCTTCAAAGCTACGAGTGAAGATGATGTTGAGCTCGGGACGAACAAACCCAACCCCGGAACGGCTCGATATATCCTAAACAGCATCAATTATTTATTTTAATTAATTTCCACTTCCGTGCTCAGGTGATGCTGAAATGAATCACGTACAGCCGAAAAACCGAACACCGATCGCCGGCACCGATAATAAGCCCCTGTTTCGGCCTGTTCCACGAACTCACGAGTGTTATAGTGTTTTACTAGTTTTACTCTTAAAAACTGCTCATCAAGCACGGAATGCTGGGGTAAGGAAAAACCTTCCATATGGTTCCACTTGCTCCGGCTCTTGGTAACCACACATCAATCCTAAGTTGAAGCAAAAGGAAAGAAAAAAAAAAATGGAGCGATTCTGTCGACTTTGGTCCTTTTTCTTCACGGCACAATCGCCACATACACACACATACTATCGCTTTTCTGAGCTGCCGAGGAGCGTTAGGGTGCCGAGTGTGCTACGGGTGCGAGCATGAGGAAGAACTGCCCGGGTTCAGGTTGAGTTTACGGTTCGGACGGTCTACGGGCACTCTCCGGGAGTCAAGCTGTTAAATTTTTAAGCGATTTTTGCTGTTTCTCGGGTGCAACGACGTGTGAAAAATGCTGGAGTGGAAAAGAGCGCCCTATTGAACCTGCCTCGAAGTTTCGGGCCAGCGATAGGCTCGAGTTGAGAGGCGGGCAGAATGGGTGGCACATTTGCCGGCCGGAGTTGTAGGATAATATTTTTTCGCCTCCTAACGCTTAAAGATCCTTTCGCCCTGGGCCTATAAGCTGGGACATGAGTAAGGGTACCACCGTAAACGATAACCATTTCTCGGAAGTGATCCCGGTCCCAAAAAAAAAGGACGATGAGTGGGTTCCTTTCACCAACTTGTGTGTGTTAGGAGCTGTAGTTGTATGCGTATGAGTGTAGGTTTCATGTAGAAATGGGATTTTCTTCGCAAATTCTTGGTAAAATTTTACCTTTTGATATGTAGCCACCGTGGTCATGCGGAGGTGTTTTTCAATTTCCCTCCAGCAAGAAGAAAAAAAAAGCTAACGGAAACCTCTCGGTGACTCGTGACCGTTTTTTGTGTGCTAAATGTAGGCAGCACAGCGAAAATCAAACCATAGATTGTAGTGGCGCACATATTTTTGGCGACATTTTCTTCTTGGCTGCCCGCAAAAACAAATGATTTCTTTGATTAGTTTGGTCACACCGTGCCCGGCGTCACTAAGCGAAAAACTACGTTCGTGAGAGCATTCACGCGCCTAAATCGGGAGGAAAAACGAGAGTAAAGGTGTCCGGTCGATGGGGGTGAGAGTTACCCAAAGGACGGACGGGTGATTTTATGGTCGAGCTAATTTGGACTCATTTATAATTTTATTAGCAAACTGTCATTTGTTTCGGTGCTCAGAAGAAACTTCCACCTACAGAAACGAGCAGCAGTGTTGCCGGGTTGGGTTGTTGTTCGAAAACTGGCGAAACCAAACGGAGCGTTTGCTCCCGAAGGTCGCACAAAGTTCCCCGCGGGATGCAGCACATCGAGGCGGGATGTGGGAGGTTTTCTTAATTAGAAATAAAAATTTTATTGACCGTCCTCCTGCTCCCGCCATGGGTGATGGGGAGATTTAATTAGAAAATCTTCCGTAAATCGATAATCATCATAAAACTGGCTGTTATGCTGAGTTTAGCCTGTTGTTGCTGTGTGTTTTGTGAGCGAAACAAAACACGGCTGCGATCGAAAAGTGTTTCGTGCTGCGAAAGCGTGGAGTGTTTTTTACTAGGATGGGTGGGTAGTATTTTTAGGAAATATGGAATCTCCCATTTATGGGCCGGTACTACGGCACCGAGGAGGTTGAGGCTCAGAACGGGAAGGAGGCAAAGGGAAGCTTCAGAAATCTGGAAGCCAGACGGAACAGTGAAAAGTTCATAATTTGCCTGAAACAGAATTTTATTATGCCACATTTAGATTTCGTGCGAATTTGTTTCAAGTTTAAATTAGAATCTGCTTCTGAACGAATGGGTAATGCGAGAAGTGGGTTATAAAAAGCATCGTCCTGTGATGTATATTCTGCAAAAAAGGTAAAAATACTTTGCCGTGTTTAATGTCTTAAACATTAATATTACCACCACAGTTATTAAAAACTTTGTTGCAATTCCTAGATTTTTTTCATAGTTTTTGCTACAAATTATAAGATACAAGTTTACGATACAAGTTTTTTGTATAGTTCAAACTAATGCAATATATAAAATGTTTTCAAATTGTATAAAAATAAAGATTTTTTTGAAAATATTTACCAAACAAATATGCTTTTCTACGCGGCAATTGTTCTATCATCTGGCGTTGTTGTAATATGCGTCATGTTTTCTTATAAAAAAATCGTTTTAATATGAAAAAATCTTTTAAATCATAAAACATACAGCCTAACACATTTAAATTCAGATCATTTCTACCTTTTTTTCAATTGAATTTGAATGATTTATGTAAAATTTATTTTTGTTTTAAAATCAAAATTTTGAGAATTAATCTATAAGGTTAAACAATTATTGCTTGAATTATTACCAGAATTAAAGCTTTACCAACAATGTTTTATTATTTTGCTTCTTGGGTTAGGTGATCCGCTAGGTCACGCCGGCTTCGGGGAACAGAGGAACGGTCCGGGTGGGAATAGAACTCGAGTCTTGTCGTGTGAAGACCGATGCCTCCCCAAGCCACCCTTACGAGTTATTAAATATTTCCTAATCCTGTTCAATTATTTTATAATTAATATAACAGAAAATGTCAACCCTATTATTGTGATTTTATCATTATGTTGTGGAAAAAAATACTAAAATTACTTGAAATCTAGACTACAAATCCAAAGAATGATTCACCGAATTTAAATTACCAAATAAATACACCTGACTTAAACACAAAATTTTCATTCTCAAACAGCACTATGAGGCAATCTTCCACCTAATATGAAGCTCATATTTCCCACTCAACGAACCCATAAACAACATCACACGTTCACTCTCTCGTGCTACTTTAATCTCGTGCCCATCGATTGGCCTGTGCCGGTGGCATCGTTTTTCTTCATTAAAAGGCGCGCCCGGCAGAAAATGTCTCCAGCAAACGATGGCATGCGGCAAACTTGAGCCATCGCGCGCATCGCAACTAATCAGGACACGGTCGGAACTTCGTCTGCCTTCTGCTCCGTAACCGGATATACACCCTCGGGTGCATCCATCCGCCCTACGGCAGATCGGCGAATTCGGGTGAGCCATTGTCGTGAACACATCTTCCCGAAAACTTTGCAACTCTCAACGCTGCCGTCGTGTCCACCGCAGGGACGATCCTTTCGTTTTTCACCCAAAACCGGATGAGCTGTTTCAGGGGGTGGTTTTTGCACTGGTGGTAGACCGCCAAAACCGGTGTTAACGATCGAGGGACCTAATTTTCCGCTTTACCAGCCGCTGCATCAAACACAGTTCAGCAGGCAGAATCAAAGGAAGGAAGAAAGGGGAAAAAAACATCAAGAGGAAAGTAGCAAACAAGAAAAAGACAACCTTACGAAAAACGGAAGTGTGCTGCGGTGAACGCAAGTAACCACAATTTTTGCCGTAGCCTAAATGGCATTCATTTTCACCCCAAAAATACGGCTTTCTTTTACACACACAATCACCCATACACACACACACATTTAAACTTATGTGTCGCTGTCTCAAGCAGGAAGCTTTTAAAGTGAAGCTTTCTTGTGGCTGGGACAAGAAAAAGAAAATGTGCCCTCTTCTTTTGCACGGCACAATAGACTTGGGCTGCGTCCGGAGGCAGCAAAGCAGCACACCCAGATACACCGAGTGGGTGCCTATACAGCAACAAGGAAAATTTGCCGCCCTGTTCCTAAATTTTGCGTCTATTCATTCCGCGTAACGGAATGTGTTTGGTGACATCGAAGAAGCGAATGAGGCAACGGAATGAAAGAGGAAACTTGGGCGACTGTCACCGACAGATAGGACCGGTGTAGGGTGACGAATTTTCTCGGGAATGGTTTTGGGGCGGCGGAACATCACTTCGGCGCTGGTCGTTCGCTGGAAGAATCACTTAACGAGCCGAGGCTGAAGAATGTAAAGTCTTTTTTTTTGTGGATGAGTTTAGATATATGCTTTAAGTCATGAAATGGCATAATCCTGGTTGGGAACTACAGGTGAAGCTATTCAATGTTTAAGGGTGATGTTTAAACAGGTGGTAAAGGTACATTTAAGAAAAATTAAGAACTCACCTGTTAAAGGTGAGTCAGAGAAAAAAAATTTGGTAAAATATTTGTGTCTTTCAATCTGCAGGACTGGAGCTCAAATTTCATCCCGTCATATGGAGGATGTTTTTGAAAGTTGTACAGCCAAAGCAAAATAGAGATTAATGCAAGCGGCAGAACTCAAGTCAAGCTATCAAAAAGTAAAGAATCTATTATGAAAAATTTGCGAATTTGATAAGTCGTTCTTTGAACTTTGAAGCCGTTTAAAACTTCAAGTATCCTGCAACATAAGTAAGAAAAATTTAGACATTGAAATACGTTAAAATTGTAGTACTCTCTTTCAAGAAATTCATAAACACTGCTATTATATGAAGCTTTCATCTCCATGAATGACATGGTTTTCCTGGCTAACATCTTGATGATCATTGAACCGGTTTCAGGCGTAACTCTTTCGATGCGAATACGTCACTGCTGCAGGTGGATAAGGATCACTCTGATCATTTGTTCTATCAGAGCTGGGTCAGATGTCTCTTTAAGATCTGGACACTCCTGAATCAGTTTCATCCGCTCAAAAATCACCTTGGAAGAAGGCGTATCCTGTCGTTAACTAATTAATGCAGAACTCGACTCCTCCAAAATCTCGGGGTGTTCAAAATCAACTTCTCAGCTCAAAGCGACGGACGTTGCTGAGGCTGAGATCATTTAAAGCCCAAGCATTCTCATACACCTCTGAAACAAGAACTTTGTTTACATCAGACACCTTTCGGAGAGGAAGATACTTTGAAGGATTTTTGGAATCATATCTATGAAAAGAAAATAGAGGAGCCGCTACAATTATGAGCTCTTTGAACTGTACAATGACATCAATGTTATGCAGTGCACTTGACTCCCAAAGATCCCCTGAGCTGGTCATGTAATGAGCAGGGCACCGGACAATTCACCCCGTAAAGGAATCGTGGTAGGCCCAAGCTGTGATAGAATGATTAAGATAGAGCATTTCGCCAGAACATGGCCAGGACATTGGACTGGCAGACGATGATGTAAGTCCGTGAGCGATATCGAGGATGTTTGAGATAGGAAAAAACCGCGAATTTCTTTATTTTAAAAGCAGCGTTATAATCAGGTTTAGGGCCATTCTATTCATTGCAATTTAAAACTCATAACCATACCTCAAACTGCGCCTCACTATTTATTTATTATTGAGTATGACGACACGTCGTCGTATTGTCACGCTGCGCCTCATTATTGTCATGAGCAAGTTGCACAATGTTTAAAAAATTTCTTTTTCACTTTTTACTTGCAGATGCTTTGATGTGATGAAGATGACTCAGAACTCTCATTCCGGTAAGCAATAAGATGAACTATCCTTACTTCAAGAAATGCTATTTTAAGAGTAGATTTACGTCAAGTGTCAAGCTACAACCAAACGGTCAACGTAACCTCAACATAACCGCAAAACGATGTCGTGAACCACCGAAACCTAACCGACCAAGATTTCAAGTAAAGCCACCCACCGCAAACCATCCGTTTCTATCCTCAACCAATGGGGACGATTAATTTAAAACGGATAATTCACCTGCCAACTACAACGTGAGCGCTTCTTAACGGATTAGCTCTCTCGATGTTGGCAGGTCACACATAAAGCGACTGCCCTGCAAACCTACTTGCATCCGGGCTTCATTCACTAAATGAAGCATCAAGTTAAATTACGCTTACGCTAAGCATAATAATTTTTAATCAAACAACCAACTTAAGAGGAGTAAACTTTTTTAATTCCTTCCCAGTTCCGGGACCGTTTCCCATCCACCAGCTCCACTCTGAACCGCGTTGGTAGGGGGTGGGTGTAATCGTTTTGGTCCAGTTACCTTTAAGCTGCTGTACTAAGTTCATGGAAAGCTTTCGGGTTTTGCCCAGTGTCGTTTGGCGCGCGTAAGATGGTTTCATACTTCCCGGGAAAATTCCATCCAGCCTGGAGGGGGGACGCATTGGCAAAAGAAAAACACACCAACACACATACCGCGTGGGATGGTTTTGGGATGTGAGGAAGTCAGTAAACGGTACCAGCAGTGGCCTCGAGTGTTGGCGATCGTTACAGTAGTTACAGCAGTAGTCCTCTGAGTCGTGGAGCTGGTTTGGTTGGACGCTCAGTCTCAGAATCTAATTACCTGTGTGCAATCAAGTTATTTAAAGTTTGTCCTTGCGATTGCTGGAACTTTTCCTTCGTTCCAGGATCGTTTTTACCAACCGTACGGGGGAAGGCACAAAGCCGGTTGAGCGGTAAGATGCAAGCTGCATTCAGGCAAGCAGGTTTTACTATCCCAGTTTCTTTCGCTAGTTACGAAACTCTTCTTAAAAGGGTGGTAAGTAGTATCGGAAGAGATTGAACCAGTTTTTGTTGCTGGATGAAAAGTTTCGCTTACCCAAACAAGCAAGCGGGTTTGTGGTGATTTAAAGCAAGAATGTGGGAAGGAAAACTGGTACTGCTTCGTTCATGGTGACATAACTATCGCTGCAGTAGATGAGCAGATGTGTGAGTAAGCGTCTTCTGCTTGGAAAATGGGTAGAAAAATATTTATTGTACTGTGTCCAGGAAAACGGGATAGAGCGTTGCAGCAACCTATGGGACGATGGAAAAAACGGTCGATTTCCTTCGGGAAACATTTTCAACGCATCTTTCTCCAATCAACCAGCACAGGTACCGATCGATTCCACCATCTTGTGTATGTTGTGCATTGTCAGCTGGGACAGAGAGAGTAAAGAAAGTTGTAAAACAGTCTGATAACAAGTGCATCATCGATGCACACTTTACAGTGTGCATTGGATGTAGTATAGAAGCTTTATAAAATAGTTCCTTTTCCAACTGTCACACCCACTCGTTCGGGATCGTCCTGTTTTAGCGTATTACTTCCCCGTTTGCCCGTATCCTTTTGGGTGAACGCTTCCGGGTTTACAGCAAGCGGGAACTAAAGAAAACAAAACGCAAGAAACAACAACCAGTCCGGTCTCTTCACAGTTTGTCGACCGCGTGTAGTTGCACTCGTTGCGGTTGAACCAAAGAAGACAAAGACGTACCGTCGATATCGATCTTAAGGTGAGTTCTGGGTGGATCGCGGACGTCTAGGGAACGCTGGGAGCTACGATAAATTACAGACAAGCAAGCATCCTTGTGCGGTGAAAAGATTCTTTCTTGGACTCTTTCTTGGCTGTAGTGTTTCAGGACACTAAGAAATAGAGGCACGATGAAAGCGAGCGATACATTTTATTGTTGGAAACAACCAACCTTCCCCCCCCCCCCACCATTCCTTTTTTTCTGGACCAAACGACATAAGACACGGACACGGCTCGAATGGTTCGTTATTCCATGGTCAACCAAGAAACATGTCCTCCTATTTGAGTGTTGGTTATTTTTCAAAGCAAAATCGATTGTCGGGCGATGCTTTTGACTCGAGTGTGCAATTCTACGTAGTCGTCCCTCCCAATCCTACCCGCAGTTGATGTGTGTTGCATTAAAGGGTGCAAGGATGTCTATGTTCAAGTGTCTGTAACATATAGCCATCCCATTTATCATGCCCAGTTGGTGTGAGTGTGTGCATATGGGGTTTCGTAGATCATTTGTGGTTGAAATAATTATGAGCATAAAAAATGGGTTGTAAAGTGCATAACCGGGTGTATGTGTGCATGCACATGGAAAATGTAGGTTACATTTTGCTGTACATAGAACGGAAAATAAGAGCTTTAGTTAATAAATTGTGATTCATGGTAGGGCTCATCGTTGCATGGGTTTAGAACCATATCCTGTGTTTAAAGGAATCAACCAAGATATTTAAATAACCGAAGATTCTGAATTAAGATGCAGAATTTTTTTTCCAAATTCTCTTTTGTGATAGACAAAAATAATAGAATTAAAGAAAATGGAAGTTTTAACCGTAATAAGCTACAGTAAATTACAACGACGCCTGCCTTTATACGGCGGGACCGGGGTTCAAATTCCCCCGTAGTGTAAACTGAATATCCAACTACGTGGATCGGGAAGGGTCTAAATTCCTTTGGAAATACCTCTACAATACTTTAAAGATGCCTGTCTGCGAATTGAACTTAAAATATTTTTATTATCTTGGAGATAATGAGTCAGTCGGTCGTATGAGTATATTTTTTTAAATTTAATTTAATGTTGCTGAAGTTTTTATTTATTTTTGCAGGAGCTGGGGCCGTGTATCGATCTTCGATTTTTGGAGCGATCGTCGTTGGAAGTTTGTATCGATATTTGGAATGTCAGACCAAATACCGAAATATGAGCGATCGTTTTTGGAACTTGGATTCGATGTTTGGAGCGGCTTTTACAGGGTTTTCACTGGTTTTATTGACACATTCAGCGCGCTATATAATCGTTCGAGCATACTATTGACTCGTTCGGCGCGCTATTGACGTCTTCGGATGATTGTATTGATTTGATCGGCAGTGCTATTGACAACCCTTGGTTGACACATTTTTCTCCTGCTGTCAATGGATATAATTTTTTAACCGGGATGTTTACATACTGCCAAAACAAAAGTGTCATCGATTGGAGTGCCCGTAAATTGTTATTTTGCAAGTGGCAACTCGTTACTGAATCCCAGTAACAGCAGGAGAAAATGTGCCAAACAAGGGTTGTCAATAGTACTGCCGATCAAATCAATACAATCATCCGAAGACGTCAATAGCGCGCCGAACGAGTCAATAGTATGCTCGAACGATTCTATAACGCGCTGAATGTGTCAATAAAACCAGTGAAAACCCTGTATAGCAGCGATTTTTGAGCGATCGTTTTCAGACACTTATGAACAATAATTATTGCGCCGCTTGTAGCAACGGTAATTGCAGCAACGTGTTGAAATGGAATTGAAAAGTGAATTTTCATAACCCTGTTGTCGTTCACCCTTGTTAAGTAACGGAACGGTTCTACTGGATTCGTTAATTTTCTTCCATCACTACTCTCGAAACATCTAGTCTAGACTAACGAAACGATAAACTTAATAAAGACTTGGTGTGACTTGAAGAATTAACTTAGTTTTGGAACGAATATTTCGCTTTGCATTTTTTATATGATACCCCTTTTCTTTTATACCTGTTTTAAAGCAGTTGAATAATTTAGTTTGCTTAGTTTCTATTTGATAGTTTAAACCTAGTAAAAATATATTTTAGGCCTACATTTTTGCGGTTTGGCAATTGAGCTCTTCATACATTATTGTGAACCCTTCTTGTTAAGAGACTCTTTCTTTATTTCATAAGAGATCGTGTAGCCCTATTTATCTTGATAAAATTCATAGTATGACTTATGGCATATTTATAAACATTCTTTAAAAACCACAAAAACATTAGGTCTTAACACCGAAAACCATTGTTTAAGAATCGATTGGCGATTAAGCTTGAGGTCTCTTCATAATACATCCTGTGTCCTGTTATTTTAATTCGTTAACTCCCTAATTTATCGAAGGTACTTTTGAGTAAGTCACAGGACTAAAATAAATCTATTAAGAAAGGGTCTGTAAAAAACAAAACAAAACCAAATTAATGCACTCAAATACTGTACACTCAAAATCAAAATCTAGCCATTTGCAAGTATAAATCTGAATCAATTCAATTGTTAGTGTTCTAAAGCACACTCAACCATGACGAAACTGTAACAACATTTTTATGATTCATGGTGCGGAAAGCTAAGCGTTTTATACAGTTCCTCGAACATCCTTGCGTGCGACAAATCCCACACACTCGGAAATAGTAATTCATAGGAAGTAGAAAAGATACACAAAAGCCGGTCCTTAGCTAACGACTGCTAACGCTGAGCTCACCCTGGACCATTCAAACGATGGGTCACGATTTTGGAGAAAAAAAGATGACGTTCTACAGCAAAAAAACACATCTCGCCTCCAACAGAACGAGGCAAAACTAGCGAGCGTACAAAAAAAAAGCAGAGAAAGTGTCCCGAAAAAAAAATTACAGCTTCTGTGCAAACTTTCACCGTAAGAGTAAATTATTTGCATGTTAACAGAATGTTATCAGGCCACGTTTTTCCCAGAGAACCACAGTTTCCGGCCACATCGGCCACACGAATAGCAAATGACGTACGCTACGAGCAAGACAAATGGTTCCGGGTTAGTGAGCAACCGTCCGTCCGCAGTCCCTCCCGCTTTCCGAGCCCAGCCCTGTTGGCTGGGCTCGGGAACGAAAGGGAAAAGTTTTTCGTCCTTCGATGCCCCGGAAAAGGACAAATTGACGCCGACGAACGAACGAATTCCTGATGCTAGATTCGGTGGGGCTGGTGGTTCCTGCAGCTAGCAGTGTGTGTGTGTATGTGTGTTACCGTGATTCCTACCAAGCTCTTCAGCCTTCTGATCTTCGTTTGCTCTAATGCTGGGCCCATCCCATCCCGCCACTAGCTTTGACCGGGTTTTCGTTTGCCTCTCTTTGGGGCCACATTTCTTTTGGGATACTTTTTGGGAGCCTTAGCCACCCTCAGCACAAAACCGTACGATGGCATGTGATGACCGAAATTAATTGTGCGCTGAAAACTTCTCCGTGGTTGCACATTTTCCTCAAGCGACAGTTTTATTCTCTTCCTTTTTTCGCTGGGCTTACTGCCACACAGGAAAAAACGACCGCTCTCCGGTCAATAAGTGGAAAAGGTGAGAGCTGATCTCTTCGTTTTCACTTAAGCGACTTTCGTGCGTGCAAGCGTTATTCTGCAGATATTTAAAGCTTAATATTTGAGGACAAAAAATTAGCATGAATTTTCCGAGGAAGGAAAAGGTAAAGAGGCAACTCTTCCCATTAGCACGGAAGAAGCTACCAAGAAGAAAATACATCAACGACACAAAAGAATTGGGTCGCAGTTTCATGTCCACCGTAACAATGGCGTTATTAAATTTTACCCAATGGAACTGGCCTTTTCTGTAGCCTGCGTTCGTCCCAGATCAAAGGGGTGCACCATCGCGAGTACAAATGAGTAGCGCGATCGCAAGCTTGCTAGCTCGCGGCCACTCACTCGAACGCAGCGTTGCTGGGTGCTTTGCCGTTTGTACAAAAGTTTGTACGCTGATTACGTTTCGTCGTCGCTTTGGTCATCGTTCGGTTCGGTGCTGACTTTTGCCTGCCGGTCATGGAAATGAAGATAATCTGTGCCTGCATTATCTTCCACTGTTGCTAGCTGCTCCTTGCTTAACAGCAACAGTGGTTCTGGCTTCGGACTGGTGGCAGTTTTTATTTAAACGAAAGGAAGAAATCGGAAGAAGTATTCGCCTGCCATTGAAGCGCGCTTCAATTGACGGAGAGGATTATTGAGACTAACGCGCAATGTAATTATTTGTACAACCGTTTCCTCTTCTCCGTTCGACGATTACAATGGCTTTGAAGTATGGTAGGCTAATTAGGGCACGCCTTTTGTTGCCCGCGAAAGCGACAGGCGAAATAAAGTGTTTAGAGCTTATTAAATGGCACCTTCAATCGATGGTGAGAAGGCTTGCTGAAAGTGGTTCTTTTAGATTGGCTCTTGTGTCTGCTCAAGAAGAGATGTTTGAATTTGATGTTATCGTGCAAAAGTCCTAATTATTTATCTTTATGAAGTCAAAAATAAGTAAGAAAAACTTAAATTTATTGAACATTCATAGCATAGCAAATAGCTTTTGTAATCTCGTGAGAGGACGTTAATACACGGGATTACAGTGTCAGACAAATTAATAATACAATCCTTCAACCATTCACTGAAACTCCTTCTGACAGTCATAGGAACGTACAGTATAAAACAATACGACCAACATAATTTACGTTTTTAATTTTCCTCAATCAAAGCTTCCATCAGCAACAATCTCTTTATTTTTGATCTGAATTCTGTTTCTGATTAAATAAAGTTGCATTATTAAAAAATAACCTGGGTTGAAACCTATATCATCTTTGATATTTAGGCCGCGTTGATGCTTTAAATTAGGATCTATATTGACATCAATCTGTCAAAAATAGGTCTAAACTAGGTAATAATATTTCCATTACCAATTATTTTGAATCAATTTCATACATGATCGCGCCATAAAACACCACTTTTATCGCAAAACAAAAATAGGTGTCCTTACTGTTATGCTCAACAATGTTAAGAGCTAAAAATGTGTTAACTAAATTTAATCGATAAAATTTTCATTTGGAACAAAAATTTTAATTTTTTTGGATTCAACCTATTCTGGGTATGAAAAGATTGTTTTGTTTCTTTCATAGCGACTTGGGATCATTGAATCCGTCTGTAAGGTTCAAAGCGGATACACTCGGAGAAGAAAAAATTGTTTCAAAACACTTGCAACACATGTAACTATTTTTTCTACAATAATTTTCCCGTATGCATAAAACTCTGAAGCACACATTTTAATACAACCATTACAAATGAACGATTGCACAAGTTTTGGCAGAAAATGCAGGATCGCTCTCTTTTCTCAGCCTCAATTCCACCAGTAAAAAAGGCACTATGACACACAAATATGATTGATAAAACTTTGACCATCTATCACGCCCGGCCCAATGGGAGCCCATTTAGCGTTCCCTTGAATTTATACCATCCTCATCGGTTGGGGCCCATTTCACTACCTATTACACACAAACCATTGTTTAACTTGTCCCTTATCGTTTCGTTCCCTTCTGTGTTCTTTTTTGTTCCTCTCTTCGTTCATTTTCGTCACATCATTTATAGCTAGTTTTACGTGGCATTCTGGCATCGCACCTATCACACCATGCCAAACTTTGGTGGCCTGTTGCTCTAGTGGTAGCTTGTGTGATAATAATTTCATCCTACACCACCATCACGACCACCACCACCACCACCAGCAAACGGAGAGATAAATTGTGCGCGCGAAAAACTTTTCCACTCGCTGAGCAATGGTTTGGCAAGTGTGTTTCACTTTGCTTTATTTAACGTCTCGTAGCGGGTAACGGGAAAGTGCGTCTTACACAAAAAAACACAAATCCTTACAGTACAAGGAAAAAGGCACGTGCCATGGTGAAAGCTGCTGCCTCCGGTACTGCGGGTGTCAGTAAAGATTTTCATTACTTTCAAGCGCTGCCATAAAACATCTCTTAGTTTGGGTAGCAAGGGAAAACAAGAAGAAAACGGTTACTGGCGCTAGTTATCTAGGATGGTTTCATCTTTTTTCCCCCTTTTCTTGTTTTTGTTTTTGCTTTTCTAGCATATTTTCCCTGTCATTACTCATTCTATCTTTAAATGGTCCCGAAGGAAAATGGCGCAACTGCAAGACGGCGGAATGAAGCAACGAAAACGATCCGTGAAAATCTCAGCTTTTAAATCCTCTTTCCAAACACACACCCACCCACACACAGAAGCACATACTAAATTGGATGAAAAGTGGGACAAAAAGGGGCTCCACGAAAATGGGCAAAGAACGGGAACGGGGTGGTCCATTAAAGACAAACTTTCCTACTGCTCTGTAAAGGACAGTGTAAGTGATGGAAAAGTCGTCATTGTTAGTGAAGATGCACTGAGACGTACAAAAGAGAAAGAGACGGAAAGGAAAACACATCCTCGTTCTTGGATTTTTTGCCTCCACCATTGGCCACCGGTGCCATTTCCGAACTGGGACAAAATTATCGGTTTGCATTGCAGAGCGTCTTTTCGTGCCGTGACCATGCTAACCGAATGTCTTCATGTACCACCGTAAAACGGTGGTACATACTCCAGGAGCCGCCCGGCACGTCGCTGTAAATTTGTCACTCCAGCGGCTGAAGCTGGCGGCCACATCCGAAATGGCAGTGATTCTTCGAAGTCTTCCCGCACGGGTTGGGTAACGATTTGTGACTGGGACGACAGCGTACCGGTCCCAAACGACAGTACGCTCGCTGTTACTCCCCTTTTAAGCCACGGCAACCTAATGCTTCGATGAATCCGTGAAGTACCATGCGCCTCCATCCATGTATGGGGGCAAACGTACTCTCGCTCTGATCTTTGGCAAAGGCAAAACTGGATCCCGCACCAGCAAGCGTTCATCCGTGCACTAAACATGCGACTATATACAGTGCGACTAGCTGGCTATGGGCTGCCGGGAGCGTGTGAATAACCCACGGCTCGTGGCGACGACACCAGCGATGTCGACAGAGACGGAACCCGAACCCGCTCGTTTGGTCGATGGTGTGTCGTAATGTAATAAAATTAAGTAAATTTATGCAAATTGTATTTTGTGTAGCGTTTTCAAGCAACACCAACCATTACCCGGAGACTCACAGCTGGCCGTTTGGTGGAAAAAAGGGAGTTGCAGCTTCCTTGTCCCAAGCTGCTGTAAATGGTGTCGCATTTTGTGTGTGCCTTCCTTTTCTGTTTTTTATTCCTTTTCGTTGCTTTCTTTTTTTTCTGCTTTTCTTTCACTGTGAATGTAAAACCATTCCAAGCCGTATAGATTTAAAGGATTTCGATATGGAGCTTATCGCACTGATCGTTACACGTTGTGTGTGTGTTTCTGTGTGCTGGAACCCACATGAGACCTTCATTCCCATGTGTTGCAAGGATATTCGGCCTCCCACTATGTATGTGTGTGTGTGTGAGAGTCGGTGGCAGATAAATGGATTTCCCATTTTACGGGTTGTACCAACAGCGATAGCAGCAGCATCATGCCCACCCTTACTGAAGGACCTTCTGATCTTCTGGGTACGATACATTTACCACGAGATTATCCTCCCGGCTCACCGGGGTGAGCTTCGCGGTGCGGGGTACCATGAGTACAAAATGCCACCATAATCCGGTCGCGAAATGTGCTCCTTACATATTGAAGTAAAGTCTTTCGCCATCTCGCTTTTGCCGGTGTTGGAGCGCTTTTGTGCGAAATAAAATATGCATTCCATGTGTGTCTGGTTGCCTGCCGTTGCTTGTTTGGTGCGGGCTGATCGGTAGTGCTGTTTTGCTGATTGCTGACCATTTATCGGTCAAGTTGAATGCACTCGTACTTCTAGATCCTTGTTGCTTTGCGCTTTTGGGATGGGAAACGGTATGCTTGGTGCCTTGAAGCATGGTCGATAATCGTCCGTTGCTGTGGTTAAGTGTTTATGGGCCAATCGTCTGGAAAGAAATTGAACATCTTGTGAACTTTGCGGACTGAATGTTTTATATGGTACATGGAATGTGTTCAATGTCGAACGTGACGCAGTTTATCTTTAACCAGTTGTTTCTTGAAGTTTAATGCTTTTACAACCTTAGAATCCGGTTTAAGAAGCATTTGTATATGTATCAATATTATTTGTTTACTTTTACTTTTATTTCATCTAAAATCTAAAAAGAAATATATTTAAAGAGCAGAATATCATGTAAGCTGAACTAGTTCGTGGACATTAAGCTTACGATTTATAAAATAAACACTAAACTGTCCTCTTTACATTTTCAACATCTCCGCAAATCATGTCTCGATCGTTTCTTCATTTTTGATGCCACAGGATGAGATGTTACTTCTGTTCTCTCCTTGGAAGTCGGCTGCTTTATTTCCTTTTTCCCTGACATGGCTTGAAATTCAACAACCTATTTTAGATTTGTAATATCAATAACATTAGCAAAGTAGTAATGCAACCTGGCCGTTCTACACGAATTAAAAATATCCGCCTTCTCAGACAGCTTCCTTGTTCCAGGACAGTTTCCATTCCAGTCTGTTGTCGGACATTTCTTGCTCAGAAACTGTTCCCCAAATTGTGTCTGTTTGCTGATCGATACTATTGCTTAGATGAATAAACATTCATAAACATTCATAGCGTTTATTCTTCTCCACAAGCCTTACCACTGTTGATCCGAATATGAGTGATCTTTTTCTTGGCTATCGACGTCTTATCACAGCTAGGGAAGGATCTTGATGAGATTTTTAGTTTGTACCGTGTGGATTCGCATATATCATCAGACCACATCAATGTTATGTTCTTTTTCCTCTTGGTTTGCTTAGGAGCACACATCGTAATGAGATGACCAGGTCTACAACTCTAGAAAACTCGGTCCAGCAATTCCTCTATCCACGGCTGTATCTAATCTCTGCCAGGTTCGACTCCACCCGATTTTGCTGAACACCTTCACTGGCGAGTGCATCTGCATCCTCCCTTAGTCTAGTTCAGGACTGATACCCGTAGGATATCAGTGTATCAGTGTGCGATATATCGTGCATTTTAGTTATGATCGCTCCAATATAGTTAAATCCCTCTACCACTTCACTTCCGTGCATCCGAAGTTATGATCGCTCCAATATAGTTAAATCCCTCTACCACTTCTAGTTCATCGCCGTCAGATGATATATCTCTGTCGAATTTCGAAACAAGCGCTTCGCATGACTCCTTCTAGAGCGATGTCAAACTTAAAGTACAAGAGACCGCCCCTTTGCCGCAACGATTTTGATGTCTAACATACGTTATTGGATTGAATAGGAGTGGTCTGGTGGTCGAGGCGACAGCGGCGCCAGTCTGCACACGATAGGATCGGAGTTTAAATCCCTTCCGGATCGCTAGTAAGGATTGATTGTCCAACTATACGTGGTATCAGCTTGTTTTAAGTGACCATCAAGCCAATAAATGGTCGACGTGACCTAGTAAATCGTAAAGCCAAGAAGAAGAAATAATAGAAGTGAAGTTATTATTGGATACGATAGTAAAAACTGTCCTCTTTTACAAATCCTGAGGCGTCTGGAGAATGTCTAAAAGCAGCGATTTAGAGTGGAGGAACTTGCTTTTCAAACTTATGCAAAAAAAAACGATATTATTGAACGGATTATTGCCAATCATGGTTGGTGACGCTCGAGGTGTTTCATATCCAAGCATTTAGAATAGAATGAAGCGAATTTGAAAATTGATTAACAAACTGATAACGATAAATAATCATCTTAATATCTAGGTTAATTTTGGAATGAGCCTACAGCTTTCAATTAGATCAAGAAGATTATGATTTTTGTAAGGTCTTCTTCATAAGGCAACTCCTAAAATTGATTAGACATTTTCAAAATAAAATTATACAAAACATTACGGCTGAGAGTAACAAGCATTGTTAAAATTACCAAAAATCTGACACCTCTCGAAAACCACAGCGAATGTCCATTACACTATTCCTCCTTCGCTCTATCGCTCTTGCAAAACGATTAATCATTGTAAAGCGAACCCAATTCCTGGAAAGCCAATTTTGACTTGTAATCACACAATTTGAGCAAATCATTCTGTCAATCCATTGAGTGGTATCGACCGCGTACCCTTCTAAAGATTCTCAGTAACAAACAGCCAAGAACAACCAATTAGTAACGTACACAGGGTGCCCCTCCACGCCGTAAAGAAATGAAACGCTCGGCAGCAAATCATCATGAACAGCAAAAAGTCTTCTATGGCATCACGAAAAAAGGGCATCACTCCACCGTGCCAGCTGTGTGAATCGTCCGCGAGACACAATTAAATAACGCCAGACGTCGTTGGAGTTCAACCCATCAAAGAACGCAGCTAATCGGTTCCTTTTGCAGCTTTTATTGCCGAACCAACGATGAAAGTGTCGCAGTGTCGCGAGGAAAAAACTAGTTCACCGTTATTCAATCGAGCTTTTCCACCAACCGGGGTGGAGGGGGGGGGGGAGGTTATTCTCTTTCTCCATTAAGTTGGCATCAGCATCATCACCATCGCCGTCACAATAATCAGCATGCCGCCGCTGATCAGGGCACCATTTCTCTTCATCAGCGGTATTTGCTCATCCGTAATGCCTAGGCTATGTACGGTACGGTTAGGCATGAAGGCGCATACAAAGCTAACGATTCGCTTTGAATCTGAAAACCGCGCCTCTGCGGGGCTGGCAAACCGGGTAAGCCGGTAAGAGAATGTAAATGGAGGGCGCCGTTTTTCTTTGAGCTGATCACTACACAAGGAAAAACACAGCCTCTCAAAACCGAGCACACTGCTCCGGTGGATGGTGTGAAAAAGTGAAAATTGCCAGCCACTCCAAACGAATCTACCACTCAATTTCCACCGGGTTTTGCCTTCGGCACTTTCTCTGTTCCTCGGCCTCGTCGCTGGCTGTGTGATGGCTTGCATGTAATAGACTGAAGGCGGCATTTTCCAAATCATAAATTATGAAAATATCACGACATTTTCATTTCACCCGCAGGAAAACAGACCGACTGGCTGAGGGTGGCCCGGAAGTGCGAGAGGAAGAAAATCGAAGGAAAATATGAGTTTTTCGTGTTTTTTTTTGGACTTCCATTTTCCCTCTTTACATTCGTGCTTCGCTCGTGACGCAAGCGGCGAACATTGATGCTGATAATGAAAGACTTCGACCGTACAAAGTGGCCACTTCTTGCAAAGCGCAACCAAAGCGTACGTAACGATGGTAAAACGTAAAATTATGGACGATCGCCGGTCATCCCTTTTTTTTTTTTTTTTTTTGTTCGTCTCCTTCCGGCAAAGTGGAACTTGGACTTACTGAATCGAAAAACGTCGTTACAAAATGGTTGGGAAAATGAATGTTTTTTCGTACGGGAGTTTCGGAGGCTGAAAATTGGTGGCAAACAAAAAACGGAGGGGAAAATAGGTCGCCAACAGTAGTCCACTGGCTGGAAAGTGGGAAGTACCGGAGCTGCTCCCAATTTACAGGAGTAATCATAAACTTTAAATGACATTTGGTAGGACATTTTCCAAGATTCATGCGAATAGTGCAAAGTCGCTGAAAACAGACCACGGTTCGATCGGATCCATTAAGATGCTAGCGCTGGTAAGAGCAGTGGTCGAAAGAGCAAAGGAAGAAGTTCCACGATCGTACAATTATTGGTCATTCAAGCCGTGAACTTTGTGTGTGTGTGGATGGCAATTTTTCTTGCACACTCCACCAAGATCGAGAATTGAGGGTTGCAAAATTCAATTGCAAAGTTTAAATTTTCCACCCTCTAAGTGTACAGCAGTGAAAGCTAAAGCAAGAACACGATTCACCACCGATCATGAAGCTCATATTTTGTTGGAACATTTTGTCCACGTTCCATTTTCCAAGTGGATGTAAATAAATGAGCCCGTTTTGCAGAGCTGCACAGGGAAAGCTGTGGGAAAACTGGCCAGACAACCGTTAACTGTTTAACTTAGGTTCGCTCTGTTAGGGCTATCGTTGTAAAGTGTAAAAAAAGAAAATGAATTTCCTTCTTTCTCACTAAAAAATGTGCAAAAAAAAAATGGGGAAAAAGTGTTCAAAAGGAAAACCAGTCTAACAATAATTAATTAATGGCACAAAGGAATGCCCGTTTTGGGCGTAGCAACTTGGCGTTGGAGATTTTCTTTTTCTTATTTTGTTTGCTTCTCCACCGCGAATTGTTTTTTTACGCATCGGGTCTCATGTAACGGACACACACGGTAACACAAACTCAGCTGTCATCAGTTTGAGATGGGTCCGAGCGCTTTCATCGCGAGGATTGATTGCATGCGAAAGGCAACAGTTGCTTGATCTGGGGTGAGTCGGTCGCAGCTGTGTACCTCTGTGTCCTACTTTAAACGCAAGAGTGTATCGCCGGACAAAGTGCTTAATTTTGTTTGTAAAACTTTTTGTTACGAAAAAAAAGGATTATAGCTCATCAAAATTTCAAGCCCGGATCGATTGGACCGATATTTTAGTTTCCTTTGCCAAACTTTTTTTTTGTATCAAACATCAAACAACCTTTTCCTGGTGTCGTGTACTAGAAAGAGAGCATTCAAACATTTCACAATCGAAACAAAAATTAAATCTACCCAGGCCACAAAGCATGCAAGAACCCACGAAAAAATTGTAAACAAAATAGGTTCTTTATGGAAAAGGAAACATTTGGGCAAAAAAAAAGGAATATATCCATTTTTTTTTTGTAGAAAAACCTGCAAACTACTCTACCCGTTACCTGATTTTGTGACTACCTTTCTACCAGCACTTTCCGATCGCTTCATTTTCCTTTGACGCGGCCACTTGAACGCCGCCGCCTGATCCTGTGTAAACAAATATTTTCAAATATTTTATGCGTACCCTTGCGTGCTGTTTGCTCCTCAAACTTCCCCTGTAAGCCTAAAAATAAGGACATGAAAATCGAAAACTTCCTCTTTGAAACTCTATACACACCGCCTGTAAACGCGCACCAAGCGAGGAGCCCTATTGAGATGGGAAAATATTTACGGAATTGATTTTCCTCGTAATTTGTGATATATTCCTATTGCCCTGGTTCCGTTTGGGTTCCAATCCCAGGGTTTTCAACCACGGGAGAACTTTCACCGAACACCACTTACTTGGCAAATGGGATGAACCACACTTCTCGGTACTCTGGATGTTTTGCTATTTTGGATCAGACGATTTCCTTTGACCCTAACCCGCATAAGCGCCTTGGCGTGTGGGGCGTGGGTTTTAAGGAAGAAGCATTTCACCGGTGCAAGCATTCCACCGGTTCGAGAAATTTACCTCCCGGTTCGATCGATTGAAGGGGGAATGGGAGCAGCACTAGGGGGGAAGTGTTCGTTTGCCGGAAATTCTGGTAGAGTTTCACCAGATTCAGAGGTTGGCAAAAGTTTGGCTCTGGACGCTGGATATTTCAAAACCATCCCAGGGTAGGATGAGAATTCCTTAGCTTTTCCAGGAATCAACAAACACTCAATAGAGAGAATGTGCAGAAGCTAAGCGGGAGCTTTGTTGAAGCATCAATTTTTCATCATCATTTTCCGTGTGAGCCAATAAAGCAATCTCGCGTGTGTCTGTAAGGTGTAGTCCACCACGTATCGATAGGCTAATTTCGTTAACAATTCTGTGCAAATCAAGTTCTTCCAGTAACGCAACAATCATAACGAAATGTAATAAGCCAGCACAGGAAGATAAATTGCATCAACTCTCGCACTTCACGGGCGCTTACTCACCATTACACACACACACTTTCTCAAGGACTTTCCCGGGGAAGCGTGTCGCGCTTACAGGGAAAACCCGCTAACGGGATTTTTCATTCTTGATTTTTTTTGCTGTTTTCACTTCCCATCTGAACCAAAAAAGAGGGAAACCCCCAAGCACGCAACTTTCACCCTTGGCAAATGAAGATTTATGGTGAACTTTATTGCATCTTCGCGCGCACCCCCGGAAAAGTGGAAGACGCGATGACGAAAACAGGTTGAATTTTTTGTTATTTGTTTTGTTTTCTCCTTCTTTCTGCTACGTTTGCACTTTTCCAAATTGTGCCAAAGTCATGATTGTCACTCGCTTTTCCGGTGCGCCGTTGGTAGGGAAGAAATTTTAAATTTTTCTTACCTTTGATTTATCTCTTGGGCAGCGAGATGGAGCTTTAAAATATGGTTTTACTAGCCGTGGACGTCACCGCTTCGAGCAAAATCAAACCACTCGTCCCCCGTGTTGGAAAATCCTTTTTTTATGCCCCTGTTTTCACCCAGCGGGAGAACAAAAAAGGGACACAGTGAAGACTCAGCTCCGAGTGTGCCTTGGTCTGGGGCGTGTGATTCATGGTGGATATTTTCGTACCAATTTTTCTTACAACTCAAATAAATGGGCCCAAATTTGCCTTCCTTTCATGGCGTCTTTAATCAGCGCCACTTCTTCGCACGTGGCTAAAGCACACTTACACACTCTTATCGTTTCCGCTGTGAATATACAAACCCAAACGGGAACGGGTTTGTGTGGTTGCTTTCGAGCGCAAATTAACGCCAAATACCGGCGACGACACAAATGTCCTCGCGGGAGACATTTTTCCTACGTCACGCATCATGTTGTAGTGGTTGCTTTTAAACTGGTTATTTGTCCGACCGTTGTTGTTTGTTCCTGTTTGGCGCCATGTGTTCTTTCTGGGCTATTGCGGTGCTTTTTGTTTCACCTGTTCACGTGTCGACCTTATAAGCCGAGTGCCCTCTTCAAAATGCGAAACCCCTTTTCGTGGAAGTCAGCCTTGGTAAGCGTTTCTGCTTAATCGATCGAGTGGGTCGATTTGTGGTTGTGAATATCGCTTATTCATCTTTCAAATGCAAAATCAGATTACGAGAAAGTGGCAGCTGCAAGACACGGGAAATGGGCAAAGCGAACGAAAATGTTTACGGAAATTCTTGAGAAACGAAGTTTTGAGCAAAGCTGGGTTTTCTGCAAACAGGAATAAATATTAAATTTCCATTTGATTCGGAAATAACTTTAGCACCGTGAGCCGCAAATTCTTAATTATTGTCCAGTGATCTGTACAAGAGCGATCCTGTCGAGGACCTACTTCAACCTTTTGTCATAATCGTTGTGACTTTGGTCCAGCGTATGAAACAATAAAGCCACCAGGCCCGCATCGAAGGTCAACGTTGTTCATCATAAGTTTTGGTCTTTGGTCCGTAAGATGCTATCGTCTTGGAAAGTGTCTTATGGTCAGAAGATCATCAACGTTTAAGCCACGGTACACGAAGCGTAAACAAGAGTGTAAATTCAAAATTTGACCACAAATTTTGCCCATAAGTTTACGCCTGGTGTATCATGGCTTTTATAAACCAAGGCTACAGGCTACTGAAAATTGACAATAAGTTATTGATACAGCCACTCTAAGTTCGTCTACTACAACTACTACGTACTACAAAAATTGCTTAATTTTATTAAAATCAAGAGTTAGTAAAATACTCCAGGTGCCAAGGGAATGGTTCAACAACTCCTTAGAATCAAAGTCCACGTCGACTTCAAGACAAGCATCACAGTGGTCAATTGTAATGAAATATTTGGATCCATTCGGCTCACTAAAGATGTATTCCTGTACTGCAACGACCAGAACATCCCATTCCAAAAGATGGACACCGTGTGTGGCACCGAACGATGCGAATTTTGAAAAATTGTTGATAACGGCATGTTTCAAAGTTAAAATAATTTAATAGAGTCCGTCTCTAAAATATTCAGCGCGTATCGTACCACGTTTCTACGTCTTCTGATGTCAGTATTGGTGATAAATCCCAGTGTAATTTGATTTTTTAAGTTTATCAAGCAGAGTAAGTGACTTACCAGACGCTGTTGTTGCTTTACGTTTAATAAGATAGAGTGAGGGTTCCACAGCTTCCAAATTTCGCCGTCCACAATTTCCAAGAGATGATTGTAATATCCGAAGTTGTGTCGAACTACAGTTTTACTTCTGACTGATCAATCAAGATCTTCAGCACACTTTCCGCTGGGTTTGATGTAAGAAGATTTTGTTTTATGTTGCTAAAGTTTGATTGGTTTGAGCATGAGGCTTGAGTTTGAGCAGTATTAGGGTTGAAATATTAAACTTTTTGACATTCAGCAAAGAGAATGAATATTGAGGAATTGAAAAGCATACATTTGACCCTATTTTAAACTATTTCATGTACGTATTTCACGGTTTAACGATTTACTAGGACATGCCAACCATCGAACGGCTTACTGGACTTGCTAATACCGCGTAGTTGGAGTCTTTGTTACGGGAGAATGATCCGGATGCGAATTGAACCAGAATTCAGCCTTGTGAAGACTGGTTCTGCCACCGGATGTCCTATTACCGACTTCAAATGTTCCGTTTTGGTTGGGATTACTTATTTATAACTTTGATTTCTCTTGTTGCTTTCATAGTAACTTGTGCTTAGCAGTCTAGAAAAAAGTATGTCTACGCTAATACTACCAGGGTTGGTTATCGAATTCCGTCTTCCCGTTCGAAGAATTTGCTCTCCATTTGAAGCTCTACTGGAAAATAACTTTAAATCAATAATCATCTTTCGATGATGAAAAAAGCTAATGTTTCAAAGTAGTTTTGAAATTTCCTTAAATATGCAAAAAATTAAATTAAATCAAGAAGCTAATTGACTTTGATTATCCATTTTAGTATGACCTCTCTAAGCGGTATTGTCTAAATGACTGTAATATATGACTTATTAAAAAAAGAGATTTACGTCATCTTTATTGTCAAATAGCTCTAAAATTCAATTCATTTTCTTTTGAACCAATTTATGTTACACAATTTTCAGCAGTAACACCTTAGTATAAGTGTTCAGTTCAGTATAAACTGAACTTACTCATAACATATTAACAGGATTATTACAGCTCTCTTTGGCAGAACCATCAATTTGAACGATCTCCAAATTACATTAGACAAATTTTGTTTGACAAATTAGACACCTTCCGATAACCAGCGCCGGTACAAGGCACGATAAGCTACCCTAGGGTGAAATGGTAAACTCAACTAAGACACGTCTTAAAACACTCTCGAGCAGTCGATCGACAAGCATACCAAAGTCGTCCGAATGAGCCAGTGTTTGTGTGTGTTCTTGCTTCCATTATCGCTAATAAACTATTTTCCTAATGGAATCGATCGAAACCAGCCCAGCAGCAGCGATGCACGATCCGCGCGTTAAGGCGTCTCCGGACCAAAAACTGGCGACCGTCGATCCCGGGGCGACCTAATAAATTTTCCTCCAAAATAAATTACACTTTATGACGAGTGGTTTCGGCCAGCTTCCACACGGCTTCCCAGGCCAGCGGGAGCACAATTTTCATCGTCCCTATGTATGAAGAGCTCGTCTCGTCCACCAGAAATTCCTGGACGATGTTCCATGTCCACCGGTGGAAACCAATAACTCTGGCACGTGTGTAGGCGAACCTAACGTGTGTGTGTATGTGGTCGTTCGTGTTTATGTGTTCGCTTTAACCCTCATACTACGTGGAACCCTTTTCCAGAGAAACCATCGGTTGTGACGTATTCTACATAGCTTAGGAAACCCGTATCGTGTCTTGCACGGTGGCAGCCAGGCACGGGTGTTTGAATATTTTATAAACTCCCAACGAGGTACCTGGTCCGCGTACGATTGGTCTTGGTCTTGAGTGGAAACTTCTCGAGGCGTGTTCTGGCTCGAGTTTCATCAGCGCGCGAACACACTCGGAGTGGATTCTCAAGATGTTGAACTGCGAGGGAAGTGTTCCCAGCGCTGAGCTTAGGTCCCGTTGCACCGAGATGGAATAGAAACGGCCATCAAAGATGTATACAATTTATGTATGAATTTCCACCACTCCTTCCCGGCAGTCCGGGTGGATGCCAGCACCTGACAACGATTAGCACCCGAGGTACCGTTCGGCACGCTTCGTCCACAAAACGACTGTGTGCACGTACTCTCCTTAAGGGGTTACTTTTTTGCTAACCTCCGAATGTTCCTTCCCGGGTGGATAGGTCAACCGGCCGGGTAAACGCTATAAATAGAATTAAAATTTTACAGCCTTCATAATTCAATGGTTCGGGTTGTGGAGATCATCGGTCCCATCGCGGTACCGGTCATGGATCCACCCTCCTAAACTATCGTTACGACCAAACAAACACACACACAAAAGTACACCTGTACCGAACGACCACAGATGAGCATATTTATGGGCTAGAGATATATTTGTGACAGTTTAATACAACATATCAACGGCTAGCCACTCACCAATCGGATGATAGCGTTCCTGGCGGGCCTCGTACCGTTCGTGATGGATGTCAGCCTGTCTGTCCTAGGGTGACAATTTTCACGTCTCACTTCTGTGCATCGCGTCCAGTGTTTCTACTACTGCTGCTGCTAATGTGACAATGAACGTCCGGTACAGCACCTCAACGACACCGAACCTCCGAAAAGGGTTTTGTCGTGGTGGAGACGCTATGGATAGACGCTTCCAGATATGGTATATGCCCTTTATGTCCTGTATTAATAAATCGTACCCTCGTACCCATCGCCGCGCCACCGCTCCGAAAACCCCAACACCTTCACCAGGTCGAGAGGTCTCTCGAGTTCAAATGTCCAGCCCACGAACGTTCAGAGCCCAGCACCACAAACTCGAATTCCGCAACAGAAAGAATCGCTCTGTTTGCTGCAAACATACCGCACCACGAGATGAGCCGTCCGAGATTGCTGGCTGGCTGCTTTCGGTGTCGGTGACCCCGTTTGCTGCTAACGATCATCAACTCTCGAGCCAGAAGTGCGAACTTTGGCTGACTCGTGTACTGCTACCTCCGTTTCTCTCCAGCGAGTGGCCCGAGTGGCCCACTTTGGCAAAGAGCAATTATTAAATAATGAAAACAGATTCCGACTGCAGCGCCTCCACGCGCCACTACATCCTTGGTCGTTCGGATATCGGGCCCGAACCCCATTGTCAGGCGGTATAACACCCGAACCCAGGCACCTCCAAAAAAGCTTCGCCGGATAGTTTTCGGAAAGGTCCACCAGCACTTGATGAATAAACAAAATTTCGTTTAATCTGAAAACTAGTGCTGTGCTGTGTGTGGTGGGTAATGTTGTTTCGTTATTTTTTCGCCGGTGCCTTCTGTGAAGACATACACCGACATCCAAAGTCGGTCAGCTAGGGAAGAGTGGGGTTTTTTTTTTTTTTGGTGTGTTTCCTCTTCACTGTTCGGGTGTAGGAGTTTTCCGTCCGCTTGCAGTGCAACCACACTTTGCGGCAGGAAAAGCTTTAATCGATTCGTGTCGGTTTGTTAGCGGACAGCTCTCGGGAGCGATTTCGTGGAAAAGTGGACACATTTTGGTTTTGCGAACACACACAGACACCGAAAGCCACATAAAAAAAGGGTGAAAAACACTCGATTCGTTCCTTTTGAGGCCAGGAACGTCCGTATGACAGCGTGCTGATGATGATACCGTGGGTGATGATCGTGCCCGTTCGAGGAACCACTCACTTGGAAATGGGTTCTTGGGTTAATTAATTCGAGCTTTATTAGTTGACCGTGACGAGACGGGCGCAAAGCACTGAAGCTGTTTGACTTTTACCACATTTACCAGGGAACGGGGTCAAACCCCGGGACCTGGAGACATCCACTTAGGGAAAGTTTAGGCTTCCATAAGAACTGTTTAGACGCGGGAAATGAGTAATGGATGGAACAGATCATCGTCAGGGAATAAGATTTCGTGCATCGGAGCGAGCACCATTATGGATGGCGTAAAGAAAATTTTAATTAATTTTCTTTCGTATAAAGACGCACGCTTTTATTACAGGATGGAACCAAAATCATAATATCACCACCGTTCATAAATTTGAAAATCTTAATCAAAATTTCTTCCTCCACTCTAGCGTCTTGGCGTATTTTCTATTATTAGTTTTTAATTTTACACTTTCTCCAAACGGAAACCATTTCCCTGAAGGAGACAAATTTCAACTTTCCACTAAAAAACGGAACAAGAGGGGGAAAAAAACGCAAACATATCTTCTAAATCATTTCCCATTCATGTGCATTCTGCCTCTGCCAGTGTGACTGCGGGAAAATTTGTGCATTTTGCAGTTCACAGCTTCACGGGTCCCTAACGGCGAACCCAGTTTGGCTCAAACGCAAACCAACCGGTGCTCCGGGATGCTTTATTCTCTTTCCTTTTTGCTTCATCTCTTGTTGACACATTCACACAGCCCGTACCGTATCACTTCCCCAGCGCCAGTGGGTGATAACGATTTGCAAGTTGCAAATAAAAATTGTCGCTTAATTAAAATTATCTTACCAGAAGGCAAACACCGCGTGCTGGGCGCCTCCACCACACCACGGTAGGTGATGATTTTTTTTTTTCAATCTCTTGCTCCTTGCGGCCAGCACTGCTAGACTCGCGCATAGAGCTGGTGTTTGTAAAGTGACGGGAGTAGGAAAAAAAAAGCTAGTAATGGAATCCCTCAACTTCTCGCTCGGAGGGATGTGTATGCAAACGAGCAGCATTAATGCTGGGTTGCCGGCAAAGCACAGACGACAGCCGTACAGGATAAAGACACACTGGTTGGAGAATGTGATGAAGGTGTTCCGGCGTGAGTGTGAGAGAGATGACATTGGAAGGGGGTTTTAACACACACACATACACACATGAAAAAAAAATCGCTTTTCTCTAACCCCTGAAGCTAGCGGAGAGGCCGTGTGGAGGTCGCTTAATTTCCTTCTGCATGCGAGGAAGAAACGAAAAAACCTGCCGTGCTATCCGTACCACCGGAACTGGGGCGAAAAACGGAACTTGAACCTAGGTGGCGGAGGCAAAAGAGCGTTTCAGGGGGTTGGAAGTTGGACCTAGCGTTTGCTGGTCACGCCGGTGGTGTGCATAGGGCAGAAGGAATGCATCATCGCGGAACCATTCGAGCAGCAGTGAACGACGTTTGCCTGTAACGAGGCGGGCTAAAGCGATGATGAGTGGAATGCGATTCGCAAAAGGATTATGTACACACTCAAACACACACACACCTGATCACATTCGTCCTTGTGCAGGGCGATCCTTTGAGGTTCGTAAAGTTGCAGACGCTTTACTAGGGTGCTAGAACAAAAGCACGACCCGCGACTCAGCGTGCAAACAAACCGCCACACCAACTCGTTGGGCACGATTATGCGATGCAATGGTAGTGCGCTTGCCACCATGCAATCCATCGCACAGTGGAAGGAAGGTGGGCACAGCATAAAAGAAATGTAAATACGCCATCATGCCCCAAGAGTCGAACTGGATGCAGCACCCAAACCAGTACCATCGGTGGGTGTGTGAGAAAGAGAGAGAGAGTGAACGGATTTTCCGGCCCTTTTTTTTGTTGCTTCTGATCTACTCTCGGTTACGTTCCACTCTCTGGGACAAACAGGGATACGGACGGAAATGGCAGCAGAGTCCTCCTCAACCCAGCCCAACCGTAGCCACCATCTCTTGCCGGTGCGAATGGTTGGTGAAATCTACTTAATAGCATTTCACTTCATGATATTTAATGAGGCAAATTTGCAATCCAACGGGAACTTTGAATGAGCTGGCGAAGGTGTAGAACCAGGGGGAGGTGTGGTGTTGTGTGCCTGTGTACTGTGTGAGGGTGATGACGTGATCGTACCGATGTTTGCGACAAGCGAGCGGTTTCGTGTGGTACCGAAACGGGCGAGCGAGAAATGAGTGCGAGGGAGTTATTTAGTAATTATTTAGATTTTTAACAGCTTCACAATGTACGGCGGGGTGTGAAGTAATTTAATATTAACGAAGCGCGAAGCGCACTCCGGCACACTTCAGCCACTAACGCAACTATGTGGCAACGGGTGGCAGCATCAACATTGTGCCGGGGCGTTTCGCTGTTTGCTCGATTCGCGTTACGGTTGTCGTAGATCACGCTATGGGGAAAAGTTGCAACACGTACAATCAAAGATTTGACGCGCTAATTTACAAATAGATGGAAGCGTAAATTAAGTATTTGACGAATGTGGCTGTTATTCTTCGGCTGCTTTTAGAGTGAATGTTGCAAAGATTATTAAAACATTGATTAACGGGATTATAGAGACAAAAATGGCTGCAAAATTCACATAGTTTTGTTTTCATGGCTTAAAAAATAATGCTTGTTGCCTCTGTAGTTGCTTGGAGCGTAATATAAATTGCATTGAAATAATAAATTAACCTTATTACGCTATCCAGAAGTCTCGAAACTTTTCGATGCAAAGGGTGCACAGTAACGTGGATGTCATAAATGCGTTAAGTAATTAAGGAATAGGTCATTCATTCGAACAATACCGGTTATTATGGATCTCAAACAGACAAAACCTCATACAAATCTTCGTTTAATGCTAAATCGATTAAATCGACATTGCGATGTCGTGTTATAGAAGATGAACATATGTCAAGTAATTGATTTCATGCTGGCCCTAGTAGTCAAAGTGAAAAATATTAAAAACCGATCGCAGCCACAACCGTTACAGCAGCTCCTCGGTATACGTCATACTCGATATAGTTGGGGAAAGTATCTTATGGCGGAAAATGAGCCTCCTGGTATTTTTTAGTAAAAGATCAGTAAGGCGACCAGCTAAGTATGCATAATTGTTCACACTTGTCTCTTGTGAGTTAAAGTGTGCCAAATTTCATGGATTATAGTCAATTATTATCTTTTTTTTTATCTTCAATCTACTGCTGATCAACAAAATTGAGTATTATCTTATAATATTTTATCAAGTTTGAATAAGCTCTCAAAACAAATATAAACATAGAAAATGTTTAAAAAGAAACGAACAAAAATTACGTTTAAAATTAATCAACATTTGGAGCAAAAGGGACAATAGTAATAAAGACTTTTCACTGATTTTATGGAGAGTTGAGCCGTGAGAAACGTTTATATTGTTTTCCACTACCTCGAAATTTTTATTCTGGATTGGAATTCGTTTCCCGATCAATTCGACTAGGGATAAAATGTCAGAAACTGATCCAGATTGTTTTAAATTTCTTATTTTGTTTAATGGGTTATTGGCCAAAAGACAGAATAAAATCGGCAGTGAGATTCGTGATCAAAAGGGGCATTTCGGTGACACGAACCGTTCAGCAACACGAAGTTTCACCGATAACACACGGCCATCAACAAAAGAACATGGAGGTAAATTCTAATCCTAATAAGGAGCTAAGCTACGGTCGTAATGAAACTTTTTTTAAAAGCACAACATAATGAGGAATTAATTAAGCAAATGTACCCCTTGCATGTCATACTGAAACATTTGATCTATTTTACCATGTTTTCATGATATTTATGATTGTATCGATCTGTCACTAACCCCAACACATAAAAAATCACCTCGTGTTTAATCATTTTTTGAAGTTTCATCAAACAAATGTTTTTCCGTTTTATTTTTCGGGAATTTATTGACTATTAGCACTCGGTCCCGTTCGATAGCGAATATCTGGGAGCTACTGTTGAATAAAAACTTTCGTCTTTTTTCAAGCTCTTCGCACTGAGTAATGGATAGCCAATTTTAGAACTATAATACTAATTCCCTGATTTCAAGAACTTTTGTCGCGCGTTACTACACCCATATTTGGGCGTATCTTTATAAATGAATTCTTTCTTATACGGTGGGCGATGAACAAAAACGCTGGTTTAATCGGAATCAATGCCACAGCTCTCCGAAATATCCGGAATTGATTCCAGGGATCAGGTTTGGCATCATTTTGGCATTGGAAGCCAAATCATTTTCGGCATATTTTGTTTTGGAGTCAGAATTGGTTTCAATCATTTTAAGGGATGGCTCTTCCCACTTATTACGACTCTTTAACTTTTCAAGTTTCAATCATCTTTCGACGTAAAGTAAAAGATATCCATTCGTAAAACTGACCATCCAACTGCGGGAAAATTGAGTCAAGGAAGCCTGTAATAGCAGGCAAATAACTTTCTAGGTTGTCAAATCAAAGAAAAGGATGTGAAAAATGGAAGGAAGAAGAAGCAAAGATGTCAAAGAATTCAAAATTTCGTATGTCCAGAATCAGAATCAATTTACTCTTAACCCATCCTCGAATTACATGAATACGAAATTGAACGCCTGATTCCCGAATTGACCATTTTTAAGATCCTATGACGTAAAAGTCTGAATTGTATTAGAATAATTTAGTGGCAATTCAATGCAAAAATGTAAATTTCATAAATTTGACGTGAAACCCATCATCTGTTGCTTAAGAGGAATAACTTTCAAAGCAATGTGTTTACATTTTTCTGTACGCTATATCCTTTGCATTTCCTGACTCAATTTCAGTTCGTTTCGATCGTTTCTCGGAAACTAAGGAACGATCTAGCTTTTTGTCATCGAACAACCAGCGCTAGGAACACATGTCGCATCCATCTGTACATCGTTGTACAATAAAACACAAACAAATCTCAAATCAAAGCCTCTGTCTCGTATTCACATCGTCCTTCCAGGCTTCTGTTCTAACTTGTGAGTGTGTGTGTGTTTTTTTTTGTTCCGTACCAATCTCCGTACCTTTAACAAACAAACTCAACTTCTGCTGACATTTCGCTGACAAACTACATACGACGTTGTACACACGCACACGATTCGATTATCGGCCCAGTGCCCGACCGTAACAGATTGCCCCGATTCGCGTACACCAAAACTCGCTTTCCGGCCTCTTTGGCCCAGTTTGGTTGCTCCGTTTGTTTATTTTCCAGTTCCGGGGTCGTTTTTTTTTTTTGCTGCAGCAGAACGGTTATACAGCATCGTTGATGGGTCAGCACGGGAATTTGCCTGTGGTGTACTGTGGTGGGAGTTTGTTTCGCGAAAATCCCGGCTCCCCACCATAACGCATCGCGCAAGGCTTCGCCACACGGCACGAACGTTGCCCGAACCGCATGTTTGTCAATCGATGGAATTAAGAATTTATAAGCGAACGTGATGGGAATCTAATTTCGGTGCTTCCAACCAACTTCCCGGTGGTCGACATCGATTGTGGACATTTGCTGACGGTTGCTTAAAACATGGGTCCGTTTTGCGGATTCTGCGAACCGAGCGTTTGACTGCTGGAAGCGATCCAAAAGTGAACAAGCAGTGGCTGGATGGATGGATGGATGGATGGGCTAGGTTCGATGGATGGATCACTTGTACCGCAAAACTCCAGAAGTCCTGACCTCAGTGCCTCAGAGTTCGGCAGGGAACGTTGTCCCGATTAATAAGCCCCCTGGGCTGCTGGATGCTTGCTGGATGGATGCTTGTGCTATCATAGGACACACAGCCCAGCAATATCGAAAACCTCGGATGGGAATGGATGGGATGGAAAATGATGGCGTAATAATTAAAATTGATCCTCAGCCAATCGCTCAGCGGATGCACCGGCCAGAAGTCCTTCTCTTCTGGCATGTTGTTAGTTGTTAGTTTTGCCAAACATGTCACTGATGTATTTTTGTGCAGTTTTTGGACCATTTTTTGCCGAAACAAACCTAAAAAATTGAGTAGAAAGCACAAAGCTAGGATGTTAGGTTTGGCACCGAAAAGGTACAAATGCTTTTAAATTTCCATTTTAATTTCAGCCGGGATGTTATTCTTTGAGGACGTTTTGCTGTGTTTCGTTACCGTGGGCTGTATGCTGTTTTTATCTTGATTGAAGACAACTCGGCACATGATAACGATCCGATTCGCACATGAACCAGAAGTGTCAACATGTTTAAACATTAGTGCCGCAGTTTGCGGAGATGATTTTCGTTGCGTAACGAACGTCGCTCGTTTAGCTGGTGAGAGTGGAGAAAGGTGGAGGAGGAATCGGAGGAAGGTTGAAAAATATTTGTTAACGTGCCTGGACATAGCCCTAGCGAAGGAACAGGAAATCCACACAAACAGGCTCGCTCTTCCCGGTTCCTCCCCCCATTATTTCGTTGGGTTGGATTTTTGCTTTTTCGCAACTTGCAATGCTTGGTCAATCACCACCACCACCAATCCCGGCCACCATTACCCCTCCGACCAGTCACGGGAGAGGAAACAGCTGTGTTAAATGGTAATATATTTTCGTTTGCTGGTGCTGCTGTCAAGCGCCCGCGATCTCAGTTTGACAATCGACCATTGGCAGTGATGTGGCCGCCGGTGTTCTGTCGTGTTCGTGTGTCTGTGTGTTTATGTGTGTGTGTGTATATATATTTGTCCGCGCACGTATGATGGTGCAATTATGGACCGGAATCCGGATTGCCGGAACCGGGATTTCGAGGTGGGAAACGCACAACAGGACGTGTTACACGCGCTCGGTGCCATAAATTCGTAATTCATTTAAGGATATCCCATTCACTCATTAACGCGGTGCCAAATTAACGTCGACGAAATGAAATGTTGCGTTCGCCGCGTTTTCATGGCCCAACATACCTTTCCATTGCAAATGCTTCCCCCTTATCGGTAAAGCCGGATGTGAGGAAAGGAAAATCGCGTAATTTTACCTACACACAGTTGGAATCGTTGGATGGAGGAAGTAAAAAAAAAAACAGGACGAGATTTTCATCTCCTCTTCCGGACATCATTCCGTGGCACGAAACAAAAAAGAAAACCTTCACTCTGGATATTTGTGTGAGTGGATGTGTGTTGTGTGTGTACGAGGAAAAGTTTTTTGTTCCGAATCCCAGAATCTGTCTCCTGTACACCATGAATTCGAGCGACACGCGTAGGAAATACGGGAAATTATTGCCTTCCTTTCTAGTTGCTTCAAGTTATCCTCCATGACCTAAAGTTTAACATGTGATTTGGCAAAAGTTGTAATCCATGCCAGAGCTGTACAACATGCGGACGGTAGGATGGTATGATTCTCTGGATGAAACTTTTAATACTATTTATAAAACCAACACTTAAAGAAGCAAATTAAAATTAAAGTAAAATTAACTTAAAAACAAACTAAACTCTTGCTTGGGCATGCTATTTGATGAGGCATCTGTTCAACGAGAACTTCACATAACATCACGATTGATTGCAAACAGCTCTTAATCACTCATGACCAAATACACGAACCTAAAGATCGTCAAAAGCTGTGTCATTGATCATTTCAATGAGACGCTGAAATGATGTAGTTGATTGTTAAATTTAACCGGTTTGATGTTGTTCAACATATAACATTCCGAATTCTGCCACACGTTCCGATTGTCTTGACGACAAGCCTAATCCTGCTAGCATTTAAATAAGCTATTTTAGCACATATTGGAATTTTCGTTGCATGCTCCAACGCCTTAGATTGATGTCCACAGAATGTGCTACTATTTTCCTACGGTTTTATCTAACTTTTTATTTATCTTTCAATATACTAAATACAAAATGTCAAGCTTCTCTAAAAAAAGCTGATTTTTTCTATGCTTCCTGCAAGAGTTTGACACCACTGGTAAGAAACTCGAGGGGAAACCCGGCGTGTCGTATCTTGTCGATCGAGCGGTGATAAAGTGCACTGATAAGCTGCTAACGAACGAACAACTTTCTCCAGTAAGTGTCAAGTTTTTTTTCTGTTGCCTCCTGTGCTATACTCTGTATTCGAAAGAGCAGAAGTACATGGATGTGGTATCCTTCTTATGTGTGTTGTCGTATCAGTTTGATTTGATTTCAACCGTGTCTAATTTGTGGTTTAATAAAAAGCAAAGTTATCTTTTCGTGATCGGCGCTGAAAATCAAAACACAGTGTAAAAGTTCCGGCAAGCCCAATGTTTCCCAAACGGATCAGCACTTACACACAAGTAATCTCGACACGTGTTGTTTAGTGAAAAATACCTGATGCTGTTTTAAAGACGCTTTTTGACGCAGTCTTCGGGAGATGTGATTACAAGGAAGGAGCTTAACAGCTTAAGAAGCTCCGGAACGAGATTCGTTAGGTACTGTTACTGTAGCTTTAAATGATTGCGTACAAGTATCAAGCTTTTGTTCGGTAGCACTTCCAGTCTTACTAAACACGTGTTGTAAAGTTTGGTGAACACAAAAGCCTTAGCGAAAGATACAATTAAATGCACTTCAATATGGCAGCAAAACCCGGCTTCCTAGACACCCGGCACCGGCCCGGGTCGATAATTAGTGCATTTACTTTTGTGAAACTCAAAAACCGATTAACGCCTCGCCTGTTGGCCGGTCAACACAGGAAAATCCCCTTCTTATCCACCAGCGTCCGTCCAGTCCGTCCATCGGTTCGCAGGGATCGATGACCAGTTTGTGCGTGAGTGAGAAAGGTTAGACACACGTCAAACCGAGCATGCGCCTCATGAGGGGGAAATGGGAATTCGGCTCTAGAAGTGTCAAAGCGTGTGCGTTCGGGTTTTTGAGTTGTGATTTGGAGGCTTCTCTTGGAGTGATAGAAGGAATCGTGATGGAGAGGCTCCTGCTGGCTGCAATTTCTGAAGTCCCTGTCGCATCCCTTCTTTGCTCTTCCAATACATGCACACTAGACTCCGTCTACTGACATTTGATAGTGGATGGATATCGTGAGTGTAAAAGCCACACTGAATGCTAGTAGTGCTAGTACTTGTACACCGTTTCCACCATTTTCTAGCAATCGCTTGTAAGGGACGCGTGCTACTATTACGCTACGGCAGGAAACGTCAACCAGTGGACCACGTGAAAACGAACTAAATGATCGACGAGACTACCTCACTTTTTGTGCATTACGCTTATCCCCATCATTTGACTGGCGAGCGTTCGAAAAAGACCGGAAGAATCCAATCGAGTCGGCAAGTTTAACTTTGCATCCCGAAAACCGTCGCGCGGTGTGTACCACATCTTCCGATTCTCTGTGTGGATGTGATATGCTCACCCCCCCCCCCCCCCCCCCCCCCCCCATAAAGCGCGTGTCTCGGTGGTTGTGCATCAATCTCATGCTCCGCACCGAGCGATGCGAAAAACCCGTCGACGATGTTTCTCGCTTTGCACCATGCGGCCCGGAGTCGCGCTTCCTGCTGTCTCGCTTTTGTGTGCCCTCGTGCACGCACTTCGGGCCGGATGTATGCTTGTGTTTTGGCCGTGTATGGGTATGCGTCCTCGGGGAACTCGGCATCGGTCGTAGTTGCCGTGGTCGTGGTTGCCGTCGTTCATCATCGGTTTGGCCTCCGTGAACCGTTGTAACCGGAGCCGCGTCGGACGCGTCGGTCGAACCAGTAAACGCCACTGCTCGTCAGCGCCACCGTTATCAGTTGTTCCGTCGACGTTTGTGCGGTAAGCCACGAATGTTGTTCCCTTGTGGGCCGGTGACCAGTCCGGTCCTGGCCGTAAGTGAAATCGAGCCTTCCAGTCGAGTACGTGATCGATAGTGTCGTTGGAGGATGTTTTTATGTGGGAATAGTGTTGTCTGCTAACGCTGCTAATGTGAAGAATAGCAGAAAACGATTTACCAAAGTCGGTATACAAGATGTCGTACGCCATCATGGGAACAATGTGTTAAGCTTCATGTGGAGGAGAGAAGTTTGACAGTGCGTCAGTGTGCAACAACGTCAAGTGATCCAATCAGCTATTGCTCGCGAGCTGCAACATATGCTAGCGAATTCCTGCAACGCCAAGCAACATCAAAGCTGCAGTGGCCAGCTCTGCAGCTGAATAGATCAAATGACGGCCATTGTTGAGGCGCGTGCACGTGCCCCGTGTGTGCTGGCGCGCGTGTGTGTGTGTTTGTGTTTGTGTGAATCCTAGCAGAAAATGGGGACACTTGATGTTATGTGCAAGATTCGCTGGTGGGTGCCACTTTACTAGCTGCACATAGCGCTAGCAAAACGCATGGACAATCTGACGCCTTTTGCCAGTGACACACATGGACAGAACATGCTCAACACTATACGGGGGGAGGTGAAGTTGCACTTGTATGTGTGCACGTGTGTAATTTTTTTTCTTTCGTGAGTGATACGCGCCATCGCTTCTTGTCGATGTGGAGAAACAACGGTCACATCGAAAAAACTAGCAGTAAGTTCCAAAGAGTTCCACCCCTCGTAACACACTGAGACACATAAGCCCCGAACGGTCAGCTGAAGCAAAGTACAGCTCGTTGTGGATGGAAGCAAGGCGCGTCTAATCCTCCTCTAGAAAGCGATTTTGTTTTCGCATGCCTCCTTCTCGCAATCGAAAGCAAAAACACACACCCAGACAAACCTTGTACGAATGTTGGTTTAAAGAAAATTTAAATAAACATTTTCCGTTTGTCTGCAATCTCCGTGCTCGGGTTTTGCAAGCATCGAATAAATACAACCCAGTTTATGATAGCTTTGCAGATAGCAATAGGCATCATCGTTAAAGCCGATTTCATGCGATGCTGTCGCTTGAAGAGTTGGTTTTTTTTTTCAAAAGTTTTTCCAGCTCAAGAACTCGCCAAATGTGCATATGTGTGGTGAAGTGGTAGGAAAATGAATAAATAAAATAAATATCCACTTAATAGGATGCTGGCTGCTTTTATGAGCTTTTCACCTTCATCCTGTGTCCTTACGTTTTTGGTATGATTCGTATCTTATGTCTGGTGCCATAACTGATCGCTTATCGGCACGGTATGAAACCATTATCAATATATCATTCCTTATCGTCCCGGGCGATAGAGCAGTGAAGCCAGTACCAGATCTTGATCGCTTGAGAAGCCTGGCAATCGGTCGACAAAAGTCAGGCAAACCCCAACAAAACTCTCAACGAAACTGTGCTACACACGCATGGCAAATAATGTGCAGAGCACGACTTCCGGAGAGAACAAATGTGGAGAAACGAAAATAACGCACCTTCCAGCAAAGGAAACAACAGCAAAAAATGCCAAGGATGTCACTCGAATATTCTCATCCTCCTCCGAAGAAAAACGGTCCGTTCATTCGATGATTCGTTTCAATGATTCACGAGCAGTTTTACGACCGTGACTCGTAGCCGTTCTGCTCAAATTACTTTATCATCATAATCCGACTTCTAATGGGTTTTGCCTTTTGTTTAAGCATTTCTTTAGCATTTACCATACCCTTCGGCTTCGGGCTATCATTATTATTTTCTTTTTTCCCACCCGTAACGCTTTTTTCGTTCATGCTTAAGCAGTGCTTGATAGAGTACCACTTCACGCCTTCGACACTTAAAAGGTTTATTTTAATGTGAATGAATGCGCGCGCTGTATGCTAAAACAAAACGTATGTATGCTAGGCGCACTGGCTGGCACCCAGTGCCCGACATGAAATGTGAGCCACCAAACACCGGCTCTACCCCAAACACCACTAGCCTCAGCATAATGACGTGAGCGAATGGGGAACTGTAATTTGAGGATGATAAAGTCGAGACTGTTTATTAAGCAATATTCAGTAAACAGTTTTTTTTCACACTTCAATACAACTCCAGCATGCAAAGGGGTTTCGAGTGTGCAGTGTTTTACAGCGGCAAATCCTTAGTATCGTGTTTTAATTCTCAGGTTTTTTTTTGTTCACTTTTCACTTTCAGACTTTTCAGACGTGCCAGACGCGTGCAGCAGTCTAGATTCGTACACCCAGTAGAAGGTATGTACTGCTTGCATGGGGAAAAATTCATTTTAGTTTGATAATTTAACACCAACCGAAGGAAAGCGCTGCTTCCATCTTCTCCACTTAAGACTAATGAGTATCCTTCCACTCTTTACACTGGACGCCTGGAAGTACCAGTAATGGTGGGTGATTTAAATTCCAGCTGCATGTCTGCAGTTGATGGTCAGCAGACGCGATAAATTTCTTGCCACTTTTGTTGGAGTACGAGTGCGTTTTTCCTTACGGTCATTTAAAACTAACTTAAAGGACTCCGTCAATGGCGGGAGGGCGGTACTTAGGACTCCCGGCTAAGGTAGTTCCTGCCAGTGAGACTTATTAACCATTTTGTGCCTTACCAATGGGCAAACTTCCGTGGTTGGTGCCAGTTCTGACCAATAATCAAGTGATTGCGTGTGGAAGTATAATTTTGGAACTAGCGTTACGGTTCCACCGTGGGACTTATAAAAAAAAAAAAAAAACAAGACTAAAACAAGGAAACCCTCCTCACACATTTATGCTTGGGCGGAGCGTGTTGTCCTGGTTTATGGACACTCGTAAAAATTCTTATATAACAGGCTCCAATGAAATAACTCCCCATTTTGTGTTGTGTTACTGATTTTGTGTACATTTTGTGTCATTTTGTGTACTCCAGGTTCCATTGCTAAGTAACGATGTTGTCCACAGGACTTGCCCTCCCCAACACGCCATCAGTAGTAATCTCCATAACAACTAACGAACAAACAAACTTCTTCAGTGATCAGTCGCAGTATTGTTGAATGAAATCCCTCCTGCTTCACTGCGGTACAAGCGCCATTAGAACCCTCAAGAAACCGCCCTCTTTTTTTTGCCGCCGAATGGAAATTAGTCTCATTTGAAAACGCATGCTCCCGGTGGCAGATCGTTTGATGTGTTGCTCGGTTTTAAGGCACACACACCCGGTCGTGTCTGCTGGAAGGCCAAAGGATAACATGCGGCTGACGGAGTTCGCATAATCGTGCCCCTTCGATCTAAACGCTGTCAAATGGCAGCTGGAAGCATATGGAAGCGACTTTTGAATGGAGCCGGGGCATGGATTTCTTTTCTTCTTCGGACCCAAACCGTCTGCTTCCTAAATCGATGATAACCTTACGGGGTGACAACGCACAGCTACTCGTTAGTCGTTGCTTTTACACTTCTCTTGCCCTGTGTGTGTGTGTTAAGCATACGTCGATATGATAGTCCCTCACTCAAGGGGCATGGCCCACCGTATGTTGTGATGGTTTCTCCTTCTTCTCGTTTCCACCTTCCTAATCGTGTAACCGAGCCCGAACCGTGTCACCCGAAGGAAGTCACCGGGCATTTACATGCAAATGAATGTAAAGTCATGCTTATCGCTCTACAAACAGTTGTGCCCAGCCCCGTGGCCCCGGATGGAAGCTGCCTTTTGACCTCCACACCGGTGCTTCATACGTTCTCCTCGATGTGGCTGCTGTCGCCTGTTTTTTTTTTTATTCATTCAATTTGTGTATTTCGTTCGCTTTCTGTGCTACACTTTATTTATTTTTTCTACATTGCCCACTCCCGCTTCCTACAGTGGCCATCGCCGTTTCTGACTGTGGCATTCCTTCGCAGCCGTACGGTCATAGTTTATACATATACATTTGGGCTCTGAACAAACAAACCTAGTTTCAGTGGCCGCGCAAGGCACAGGAAGTCGAGTGGCAAAAGCGAAAAAGGAAAAAATCTCATATAAATGTTGTTGCTATCAAATTTTAGAACCATTGAACAAACTCAACCACCACTAAAGGCAGTAACAAAGACAAAAAAATGCCGGGCCGGGCGAAAGAATAACGAGACTATTTCAAAAGTTTGCTAATGCGCTAGGCACCCAACATACATGCAATTGGATGCTTTGAGGTTTTTTTTTTTTTTGGGGCAACCACCTACTGACGGTGTGGTGGTAGCTGAATGAATATTAAACATGTGTGGAGAGCAAGCATTTGGGGCTTGGGTAGAACTCGAACGACCTAAAATGACGACATTTTCGTGAGGGAAGTTGGGAAAAGGATTACAAAAAATTAAGCAAACATAAGAATCAAAAGCTTAAAACCTTGTGGCTTGTGGTGACCGAGTATTTGGGACACATTCCGGCAGCGATTCGTGGTCAAAAAGTTAAGTAAAATGTGACATTAGAATGGAGAAGTAAATTAACATTTTTATGCCATTTTTATAAAGTTCGACCAGCACGCTAAACAATTATACTTAATTAAATTGTTCAAGACAACCAGCATGTGATTATGAATCAAACTGGGAAGGAAATTCTTCTAAAGTGTAGTTAAACAATCCCACAAACTACACACTGATGGCAGCGAACAAATTGTGCATTTTGTTTCCGAATCTTTACTCACCGCCACGGTACTTCTGCTGCTTCATTTATGCATTTATTTTCTCATTATGCACTCAGTAATTTAATTACCTTCCCGTCTGTGTGGTACGGTGGTGCCAGGCAGCGTTCGGGCCGTGATTGACGCACTTCCGTTTCATTTCGATTCATAACGAAACGTTTAATTTCCTCTCTGTGTTCTCTAGCCCTCGTTCGGACTAAAATGTCATTGCGCAGGGTGGATGAATATCTCGGCGGTGCAGTGTATCGCACTTGCAGCGGACTTTATTAAAATATGAATTCAGCCTCCCGCACGGGAGGGTGTTCAGCAAAGAAGCAGTGCAACATTGAGTGCGATATTTATTATTCAGTTAAAATTCATCACATACACACAACCGGGAACCACACACGATTCGTTGTTCCTCGTAGCATTTCGTGCTAAAAATTTGTGTCTTTGTGTTGTGAAGCAGTCAAAACGATTTAGACCTGTTATTTAGTTATTTAAAAAGTGTTATGAAAATTAAAATTACTTCGCAAACTACTAATATCATGTAATCCTTAACACCAAAAATGCTCAAATACGCGAGGACAATGTTCCGGCTTTGCTCAGTTTGAATGGCAAAAATGTTCCATCTATCGAGAGAAACCTTGGTTTCCTTTTTTTCTCGTTCACTTTTTGTAGTTTTTTTTCTCCCCCCCCTCCCCCCCAATTTTTTTTGCTTCAACTGCAACGCCACCGTTAGGACGATGCCTCGAAAGGACGGAACCAGTTTGCCCTAATTAAAAAGTAAGCATCGAGTGCAAAGGACCCGAAGGCGTTTGTTTGTGTATGTGTGTGTGTAAGTGGGTGTGGGTGGGCTTTTCCTTTTTACAGCGAGCACCCCCTTTGGATCCAACCTGTTCACCCATCCCTTCAATTCAAAGCTTGCGAAAAGAGTAATAATGAAAAGCGTCTCGAACTCGTGGAATGCATCCAAAGCGACGTGGAAAATGTCATGACAAAAGGCATCCTTCTCTAAGCTAAAAGAGCGAGAGAGAGAGAGAGAGAGAGAGAGAGAGAGAGGGAGAAAGAGAGAGAGAGAGAGAGAGAGAGAACCGACAGTGAGGACGTTGACGATGGCGACGGAAGAGGACAGACGAACAATGGACATGGGCGCATGGGTTAAGAGGGAAAATAATAAAAACCTCGTTTTTTTGCCATCCCATCTAAGCCCGAGCTCAGGAAAAACAACTGCCATTCAGTGTGGAACAAACTTCCACCGCTCCCCGGAATGGCCGTTAAGGCACGACACCAGCGGATAAAATGCAAGCAGCCGCAACAAACAGCAAACAAGCGGGCGAAAAAAAAAAGCCAACTCCATCGGCAGTAACTAGTACATCCCATGGCCGAAGCTTAGGGGCGAGCCTTCAAATTACACTCACTACTTTGAACTTCATTAAAATTGAATCCCAGCAATTACGGTCCGAATTAAAAGCGGCCTCTCCACTAGAAAAAAAAGCCCCACCTCACAACGCGACCCCACGCCACATTCCTGGTAGTGAAGAAGTGTACAAAAGAAAAGCGTAGAAACCGACGAATTCGAGCTCCTTTTCGGATGCGGCGGTCCCACTAGCATGAACACTACCAGAATCGTTACCATCTACCCAACTACACAACAGCCAACACACTGCTGAATTTGCCAACATTCGGAGGTTTGATCTTTTGCCGATGTGCGTCAAATTGAAGCTCTCCGGGTCGGTACGGTCGCATCATGGTAATGGTGCCTATTTCTATGCCTTTTTTCGCACCTAAAAACCGTCCTCGGAGTTACTGGGAGTGTTTTTTTTTTTGGCGGGTGGCTTAAATTTCAGTGACCCTTTTCACCGTTTGCCACTAATTGGGAAACAGTTTTCGCTGTGTTTTGGCTGGTTGGATTTTCAAGCAGTTCCTATACACCGCTGGAGGATGATACTATTGCGTCAAGCGGATCCAGAGCAGATTTTAGGGTAAAGTGTGATGGGAGATGAGCAACAATATTTGCATAAGTAGCTAAATTTTGATGGAATATGTGCCATGGCAAATTCAGTGCCAAAAACACAGTTAATTCTCTAACGAGTTAATTTTTATTATGATTTCTTTAAAATAAACTCTGAAATTTTATTTACAAAAAGTCCTCACTAAGGAGAAACAATCTGAATGGGATCTGATCGCCGGTCTTACTATGCTATCCCCTGGATAGACCAGATCACCCCAAGATTCTACTTGGATTGACGATCTCTGAGGTCATCCCTGCCATCCAACGGTTCACTATCCTTATTGATTCCACGTAGTTGGATAGTTGGTCCTCACTACATCACTCTAAGAATATACCTCAAGAAGAATATAGTAGATTTGAAATATATACGACGGTATAATTTAAAAGGAGCTTGAATGAATTTAATATAGTGAACCTACTTCTAAAGGTGGGAAATTTTTTAACAAAGTCTGAAATATTCCATAATAAAATATGTATGTAATTCAGTTTCGTTAAAAAAGCTTTCACGTCGGAGCTAAAAATTCAAAATCTGGTTGAACGTTTTTAAGTTAAAGTTCCCATACCCTATCCACTCCGTTTAGCTTAACACAATCACCAACATCAACATATCCAACATCCCTCAAACAAATGAAGTAGATCAAGATCATGTACACCATGGCTTTTTGCAAACAAATAACATAAAATGACACGTCATCAAGGCACGACGTGCCCGGCGAGAAAACATTCCCGATAATCTTTGCCCAACTCATCAGTCACACGGGTAGTACCACCGTACCGAGAAGAAGGGCAGCGCGTGCCTTGAGGGTGGTTCCGACAAAAAAAAAAAAACCTCCCCGGACATCCTCACAGACAAACGGTTGCGAAAAACGAAAAACGCACACCAAAGCACAATATTTGCTTGGCCATTGTCGCTCTATTCTTCAATATTGTCTAGCTCATCCACAATATCCACTGTTTGATGCCGCAGCATCTTTTGCCCTGTACACCCTCTAGAAGTCAAGGAGAGATGGCTTCCGGTGGAGAACGGATTATTGTACGGGAGGGGGAATTTAATTAACCCGAACATTGTTTGAATACTGACGCCTTGTCAATTATTTACAGTATCGATCCGTTGAAATACGGGACCCGTGTGGCCACAGTTTGACGCAAGGGTGATAAAATTAGACGGCTTTGGGCGGGAACTAGAGCGGGCAGAAAGTGGATGGTGGGCGAAAAATCGTTGTCCCTTAAGTGTGACATCACCATTTGACAGCCGGCCAAGGGAACGATTATCTGCGCAAAGCCATCGTGTCCCCCTGTGGTGCGGTTTCCTTTTCAACGAACATCGTAAGTGTACACATCCGGGGACCGGGGGAGGTTTGATGCTGTAGAAAGGCAGAAGATTCGGGGGAGTCGTTTTACAGATCGTTCCCAAGCTTCCCAATCCCCCCCCCCCCCCCCCCTTCCCGCCAAGGCTAAAGTGGAGCTCATTTTTCTTCATCCCTTATTTTTACGGAGGAACCAACACCGACATATACTACGTTCGTTGAAAGGAACGGACCAAAACGACCGTGTCTGGAGCAAATGAAACGTAACCGAACGGCTATTTGTACTTGCCTTGGGACGGGACGCCCTCGCACCTGGTGATAGCTCTTGTTTATCCTTACACTCGTTTTAGCCCGTTCCTGTTCCAACCATTTACACCGCTTCCTGCCGCAAAGATATCTCTTCACCGTACACAGCAGAACAGAGGGTTTTTTGGGAAGGTTTTATATCTTAATTGAATTTTTCCTCCAAACTCCTTGCTTCTCATTGGCCTTAAATACTTCAGGAAGAAGCAGGAAAAGGACCATTGGCAAGCTGCCAGCGACAAAATCTTCCCAAGAGATAAAGTCCGCACCGGAGAGTCCATGAGTGAGCTGGTGAAAGAAAAGCATGTTAACTTAGGCATCACACATTGGAGAAAGTTGTCGTCTTACACATCCGATAACGTATCTCGCGACCCTTGCCCAGCGGACGGGGAATAGTTTGGACGTGTTGGACGATTTATGTTCTTGTTTTTCCCCCCCTGACGAAATACATCTTCGAGGACAGTGTTCGAAGTTCATGGTGCAACAGGGCACACTCCTTCACGTGCAGTAAGTCAACGTGATAGCCTTTTTGGGGCAGTGTTCCTATCATTCCCTTTTTTTACGAGCCCATCATTCGCTGATCACTGCCTGCCCTTACAAACCGGTCTGGTGCCTGAAGAGTGGCGAGGTGTATCGCTTGATTAGTAACATACAACAACGACAACAAACGGGAGTAGTTTTTTGCTAGATATCTCACAAAAACCTCCTTATCCCCTACCAAGTGGCATCCCTTCCTACTCACGGGTAATGGTCGATAGCTGTAACCGATCGTAGGACACCTTTCTATTTATCCACCAAATTTACGGTCGCGATTGTTTTGCTGATTGTCGGATTGTGGGGCAGCAGCAGCAGACAAGATAGGAGTGAGCTTACGTAGAAGAAAAGTCATGTCCGTTTATTTTCCCTCGGGAAAGGTATCCCGACGATTGACCTGTCGTCCTTCCGACGCTACCTGTCACTGGCATTGCTCTTTGCTATCATTTAAACGTTTCGTGTTTTGCCCCCGTCTCGAGACCGGGGCCCATCTATAAAAAGGACTTCCCGTTCTTGAGCTGTCCACCAGGATGGATGGATGCCTTTGTGCCGCTTCTTATCGATACCCACTGCTCCGCACCGAATCGTGCTGGTAAACGTCGGCTATAGAATCGATAAGGTTTACACACGACTTCGAACCCATTTACGATAATGGTGCGAACATGGGTTTCCCCCTCCCCAGCACACAACTACCGTGTGATGAGGAATGGGCGATGAAAGTGAAACACCACCGACCTGCCTGCAAAGCGAGAAGGCGCGTGAACCAAAACCATTTGCCAGCAGAATCGATTGCGAAAAAAGTATACTGTTACGTTTTCGTGATGGTTTTTCTCCTGCGAGTACCGCTGTACCACGCGTTGCACAGAACGGTCGGCCATTTAAAAGCTCCACTCACACTGACGCGAAGGTAAATTGACTTTTCGACGGATTAAGTCATGTGTGCGTCATGAGCGTGAGGTAATGAACGTGATGTGGGGCTGGAATCGGGCGTTAGGATTTTCTCGGTAGATGGATCCAACAAATACTCAGGATATCGCGCTGATTTCTCTTCGGATAGTCGGCTAAACCGCGTTTATCCACTATTTTGTTCAGCGATTTGCGTGTCAATTGCATGGAGTGTCTAAATATATTGGATCCGCTCGTGGAATCACATGCTTGATGCCGTGATGAATGTACATTATGATGATCTATCCAATTTAGAACGCTATTTCCGCAGTTTCATTCTAATGCTAACTAATTAATAAAAAATCCTCTAAGTTCATCTAACCAATCAATCTTTAAACAGAGGTTTTTTGCTCTTCTTGTTTGGTAATAAATTATGCATTCACCTGTAACACCTTTGCGTCCTACAAAGTGTACCATGTGTTTGCTCACCAATATGTACCAAACACTGCCCAGTGACAACGCACTAACAGTGATTGCTAATAACACCGCAACGAAATAAAACACCCTTCCATTGCTCATAATTTTCTCGTCCAATGTACTGCGGTGTCCTTGCTGTCCAGCTGCATGCACTATCCTTTCCAGCTTGTTGCTTTTCCACAGCTTCCCTCTATTACTATGCACACTTCCGCCCAGCCCAGTTTTGGAAGCAGTTGCTGACTGGCAACTAGCAACAGATGATCAACACCAGCTCTGGAGTGCATGGTGTATATAGATGGTTGAGGAAGCTGGGACGAGCACTAAAATTTTACGACAACTCAAACACTTTTATGGCACGAGCCATCGAGCGCACTAAAAGCGAGCCTTTACTGAGACTCTTCTGGTGCGGAGAGATGCCATCGGTTGTAGAAAATGTGTCCACTGAAGAAGATGAAATTTTCACTTTGTATCACTAGGAAGAAAACGAAGTAAACCGTATCAGCCAAAAATTGAAGCAAACCGAACCGACGTAAACGATTCAGAAGCAATTTAAGACCCCAACCCAACCCTGCCCAAACAAGTCTGGTCACTTTAAATCATTTCAATTTGCCATTTTATAAGGGTGGCCGAGGCCTTTTTTAGCTTTTCTTTGATCACTTTATCCTGGCGTACGTACCGAGAGGGCTGTAGTTAGTTAAATGTGATTAAATAAATTTTATTTACCTACCGTAAAGGTTTGGCTTCGGTCTGTTTGTGGTCTGTTTACAGCACGCAACGGCGCAGTACGCCGAGCGATCATAATTTTGGGTGAATAAAAATTTCCGATTTATCTGCAACAAACATTAGCATCTTGCGTTTGCGATCGTGGCTTGCCGTATTTAGGGCAGATCATATTGGGAACGAAATGTTGTTCAAAAAGATCATTATAATGCGATGTACCGTGTAATGTGGCCCAGTCGTTAATGTCAAGCGCAGTGCTTGAAGTAACGCAGATGCAGATGTGATTTTTTTCTTCCTTTCTTTCGGGGGGAAAAAATACAATAACTTATTATCCATTCGAAATTTCCCCAAACCGAAACCATTACACCGTGACCGGATGCCGAGTTGCGCTAGTGCCACCAACAAGATTCCCGCTGAGCTGTACACAGATACGGCCGTCCCGCGTACATCGTATCGTAAAAGTATAAATTATTATTTTAATGTAAAATAAACAGCGCAAACGAGAGCGGCCAGACAAACCGAGCTGCTTGCAGAACGGCTGCCGCTGCCGATTCTGACAAGTGCCCTTAGCTCGTTCTGGAGGTTACTGGAGATGGCCCACCCGTTTGGTGCTTTATGGATTTTTTTCTTCCTCTCCGCGGCGAAAAGGCCGATCCTTCCGGCCGTTGCTTGTTTCAGTTTTGGTCGTTTTGTTCACCACAACGTTCCGGAATTTGGAAAAGCTCTGGAATTGCTCTCGCAAACGGGCACGGATTTATCATTACATGGCGAACATTGTGAAGGACGCTGACAGGATTGGCGGCGGATAACGCGGCGGATTGGGGAAAAAACCCCGGGAATGAGCTTCCGTGGGGCAGAAGCATAAATGCCAATGTAAACATGGCCGGTTAAGTGTGTGGTATGTGCGCGCGAGCAGTGCGAGGTTAAGGAAATAAAAACGGGGTAAAAGTAATGACGACGACGTGCGGAGGGTTTCATCATTTCCATCAGCGAGATGGAAAACCGCACGCACAACCCTTGGCCACCACTGTATGTGTGTGTGTGTTTTTTTTTCCTCTTCTGGCTCACCTTTTCCACGCGCTTGGAGCAAACCCTGGACAGAACTGGACCCCCTGCAGCAGAGGCACAGCATCAAATAACGAAATTGCAGATGATAACTTTCATCCCCAGATTTTCGTTTTTTTGCAGCAAGACCTCTTGGTGCGGATTTCCATTGGGCTGTAGGATATTTTTCCACACTGGCGTGCGTGTGTTTGAATTTTTGTGTCTGTCTGTGTGTTTCTGTATCATTTTTCTTCTTCCTTTTTGTTGGTTAAGTTTGTTTTTATCGCCAAACTGTTTCCATCCTGCTCGGTGCACTGGTGTACCATCGAATTGGTTGGATTGTTGGTTCGCTGCTGCCTGCCGGTCGTTGGATGCATATTTTCACCACTGCAAAATGTGATTGCGTTTACACAATCCGCTTTCCCGTCGTTTTGAGCGCGTTGTTAAAGTTTGCCTGTTCACTTCACCCTATTGCTCCACTACCTTGCTAAAGCTTACGGGGTGCAAAGAGTGTCAGAGGTCCGTATGTACTCACAAAAGTGTGTTTGTTTCTGTTTTTAACGGTTAATGAGATTGTGTGGTTCAATGTTTCTTTATGTTTAATTTTTTAAGATTTCATTCATTCAAGTAAGCAATCATAATTATGTGAGTGATTCCAGTTCTGTTTTGATGTCAATTTTTGCCCTTTTAATTTCCTTTTGAATGTGGAATAACATGGAACTTCACAGCAGAAGTAATGCTAATTGCGTATAATTGTGGACCATTACTCGAAATTGAATAATCCTATTCAGAGCGTTCCTCAGAAAGCTTTATTCCATAAAAAGTCAGTCAATGAAGCCAGCAATGTCAGGATAAGACTTTCCGAGGTTGAAATGATAGGAAGCAAAAAAGAAGTTAATAAATTGTTTTGTAGAGCACAGGAGCTATCACGATATATAAATGTTAAATTAGTACATGTGACAAAGCAGCTTGATTTGAATTTGATGTGGCATACACGTTGAAAAATAGGTATTTGACGTAAGCAGTGACCTTCTTGATGCTTATCCGGTGGTAGGCAAGAGCGTTCAAATACCATCTGGACCGTCTACCTGTAGCGAGGGGTGACTATTCAACTACTTGGTATCAGCAAGTCTTGTGAGGGAACTAGCTACACTACTCTGATTTATGTCATTTAGCGATTTATTGATCCCTCGTCATAGCCGAATAAATAATAACGCTAAGGATGGCCGGTTGAAGACAGCCCAAAAAACTTCTGCTGGTCTCTCTTTGTCTTTTAACGAGTCTTTTAAATCACACTGCTAGGACATCAGAGGCTACGATTGATATCACATAACCTTGGTGAAGATCTTTTGCAACCTTTGACCCTTTTGTGCCCAAAGTGCGGAACAATAAAGTCGCCATCCCCAAGATTTTTCTTCACTGAAATTTAGGTCTATACCCCACACGATCCATCTCAGGAAATTGCAATCGACTTTGCCTAATGCCTCACCATTACCCTCTTCGTTCAAGGATTGAGTTCCTAGTACAAGTAAGACTTCAAACGAAGCATCTAAGCAGTTTCTTCCATACTTGCTTTAAGTAGAGTGGTACGGCAAACACGATAAATTAGTTGGTGGGTAACTAGGACACAGTGTTATCGTGTGAGAAATTCTTACTGTCTCCTCTGTCCTCTGACTGTCCTCAATACCGAAGAATCTAGCTTTAAATTGCATACGCAGAACTGGCTGTGCAGCTGAGGTAACACTCCAGATTTAGGTTGCAATTCCAAACGGAAAAAGAAATGGGTTAGCTGTAACCTAAACTAGTAACTAACCTTATCTATGCTCTAGTCTAGAATCGAATCGATGCTGCCAAACCATAATGATCCCGTCTGTTCGGGCTGACTATATTTCCAGCTGACAAGCTCAATAATGATTTAGGCAGGGATCTGCTTTTCCTTCATAGACTTTGACTGTTCCAAAGGATATTCTACTGTCCATCGATGTAAAACGGAAGAAACAGTTTTTATCACACGCATCATCCGATTACAACCTAAAATCCCGTATCGCGAACGATTCCGCGATTGTGTTAAAATTGTCCAAAATGAAAACCGAAAACAACGTTCGAAGCAATGTTGGTTTTTTTGTCTTTCTTTCCTTCCTTTCTTCCTTCCGGCAACCGGATAATGGCGCTTGACATTCGGTTTGATCATTCGGAACGATACCGAGTACTGCGACCGAATTGTTCCGCCAAGGGGCGGAAGCTCCTCATTACATCGGACAACCATCAGCACATGAACGAGAGGCCTGCGTGGAGGCAGACGTAACAAATAGAGAATCAAGAGTGGGAAAAATGAAAAAAAAGAGCAAAAATTAATACCAACCCCGCAGCGGGACACAAAAGCATGGGCCAGTTTTGCTGCTGCATGCGTCCAATGATGACGTGAGGGTTTTCATTTTGCTTTTTTTTTTTTTGGTAGTGAGTGCCCGCGTGGGGGTTGGTGCCCGGTGGTTTAATCATAGGCCACCAAACACGAACGAAAATGCACTCCGCTGGACAACGGAGGCCGGGGTACTGGTGGACGATGTGAGAAGAAAAAAAAACGTCAATAAAAACAAATAAACTGATACGTACAAACACACGCGCACACAGCCGCAGCATGGCGTGCCGTATCGCGCGAACATGCTGCGAGCGAAACGAGAATTTTATTTATATTGTTTTAATCAACATCAATTTACTCTGTCGCTGAAGTATTCATTCAGTGATTGAATCCAGGGCCGCACACACACATCCATCCATCCATCCATCCATTATTGGTCCCCGTCTCGGTACGATTGCCCTCCTTCCTTACTTATCCTGCCGTCGTTGTCGTCGTGCTGTGGATGCTGCTGGCGATGACGACAACAATTTGCGAGCTCATGTTCCCAGTCTCTGTAGCCAACGGTTATGTTCACCGGAGGGAAAAGAACCATATGCACACACTCACCCCGTTCACTCATACCGAAGTAAAGTTTGCCACTTAAGTTCAGTGATACAGTTAGGGGGGGGAGGGGGGTACACACACCAAACAACAAAAAAAGGGCGGAAGATTTTGGTACCCACCGACAACTAGGACCACCATTGCTGAAAGGGGAATTCATCGTAACAATAAAATAAAAACAAATAAAACATTAAAACCATCCAGCACCATTCGCAACACCGCATGAACCATACGAAGCCCTGGACTCTATCTGCATCCGACCATATGCGGACGGGAAGAAGAACTCTCCATTGTCTGTATGTACGCTTGTGGTGCACAATTTGGCCCGCATTTTTTTTTTTTTTTTTTGGTTTTGTTGCTCCTTTTATAGGGCAAAAAAACTCAGTAAGTTGGTTTCGGCAATCATAAAATTCGTTCCCGTGCAGTCATTTCGAGTTTCCCACTTGATCCGGAAACCCCTGCCCGAGCGTCAGGTTAGGTCGGAATAGAGAAGGACACTGGACGCGGCGGAGGATGAGGTGAATGAGTTTTGAAATGTAAATAATGCACGCAGTGTGCTGCTGGGTGTTGCTTTGCAGTCATCATGAGCGTAGAGAGAGAGAGCCTGGTGCATCCTTGCTGCTGGGTGGGATTAAAAATGCATATTCTTTGCCCGTTGTTCATGTGAAATGATAGTGATGGCAGCGTGGCTACTACAAAAAAGGATGAATACAGCAGATTTATGTTGCTCATATTGGCACCTCACTTTTTCTACCTTGACTCCCGGTTACTACTATGATGGGAGGAAACCCGGACATAGCTCGCTAGCTTGGTCCAGCAATTTTGGGAAAAAGTTTATTTAGATTGATTAATTTCGTGAAATAAAGCTTCTGTCATTTAGCTTTGGAGCTGGTTGTGTGAAAAATGAAACGTATCATACCGTAGGACAGGCCTGTTCGGAGTGTCAGACAACCCGTGTCTCCAAACCCGGACCGCTACCGGAAGGCCTAACCTCAAAAAAGTGAGGACTTTCAACGCGCTCTTTTATTTCAAATAGATAGCTCTTCGTCCCCTTGAGGTTCACCCTTACACTCTTCGAGCTCTTCACCCTCACGAGGAAGCTCTTTGTCATCTTGGAGCTCTTCGCCCTCACAAGATAGCTTTTTGCACTCTTCGAAATCTACGCTTACATAAGGTAGCTCTTAGCCCTCAGTGAGCCCTCAGCGGAGCTACTGGGAGGCCTCACTGCTCACATATTAGTGAGCAGCAGACCTCCTTCAAAAGAGCTACTTTACGCAACACTACTTGTTATAAGTTTTGTTTTATATTATTTAAAATCAAACGACACCAACCTTTGCAAGACATGTCTCGTTCGATGCAAACAACAGCTGACTAGAGGATTCCTGCACGCCTTATTAAAAGTTGACACAAATTAGTTGACTAATTTGGAGCTAATTGAATTCTTCCTTCCGTCTATCATCCGAAGCCACACAACAACGACCAGAACGCGGTCGTCCGATCGGGGGCTGGTCGTAAAGTGCATAACTTTTGCTGTTCGAGCGATGGAAACAGACGGAACGGGTGTGGCCGGCCGGCACCGAAACCATTGTGACAATCACCACGGTGGTCAACCACAGCCGGTGGCGATGTTGTACCGGGAAACGAACGCATCGCCTCACTTTACACCTTGCATCCTCCAAACTGGTCAGTATTACGTCTACTACACCAGAGCATAATCAACGCGCATCACATCTCGCTGCTCGTGTGCCGCATCTCAGCTCAGTTCACCACAAAACATACCATCCACTCGATAGAGATGTGCCCTTTCGTGTGTCCTCGTGCCATCTACTCATCGCAATGAAACTATAAACTATTCCACCCTTCCCCACCGAAAAGGGCATAATTTTGTGCGACATAAATAAAATGTTGCACGCCTTTTGCTCGGTTAATGATGAGCTGTACTGGGCTCGGTTGCTGGCAGAAGGCAAGCTGATGCTTCAAGCGAGAGAGTGCGAGAGACAAGCGCTAGACGCTGCCGACTGTGCATTGTGGTATGGTTTTTATGCTACCCGAAGCATAAAACCCACGCACACACGGCTGATGGTTCTACAAGTTGGCGGGATGCAATCGTTCCTAATGCTTTTCCTCTCTGGCACTAATGTTGCTACCCTGCTGCTGATACTGCTGCTGCTGCTGTGGCCCGCATTTTTCGATTGCATCGTGTTCATGGTTTCATGGAATCATTTTTTTTTTTAACCTTTCCCGCCTTTGCCAGCTCACCCGATGACGACGGTCAATGTGTGTATGGCAAAGATTGTTAACATATGCTACCCACATTTCGACAAAATCGTGGACAAGGCAAGGCAAGCAACATGCCGTCAGTTTTTGCGGACCGTATCGCGCACTGGCCACTGGCTGGCTCCGTCAATGATCGGTCATACCGTCCGAGCCTCGGTCGTGGGTTTACCCGTAGAGCCACTACTTGCACACACCGAACACACATACATCTATATTGGTCATATTGCCTCACTCGACGGGAAATCCCCAGGAATTCCACCCCTGCTATGCTGTACTGCTAGCAAGTCACGGGGTTTCATGAGGCCTCTTTAACCAGTGGCCAGCTTCTCGCCTTCGCCAGCACTTTTATGTTGAGTGGGCTTTATGTTTCATTCACGTGGTGCCTGTGTGTGTGTGGGTTTGCTTATATGACTTGAGTTCTTGAGCGAAATAAAAAAAAAAAAAAACAGTTACTCAGCCGCGAACCAATATACGGCGCTCGTGGTGTTGTTAGTTGGATTTTATTTCATTCTTCCAGCTCCACCCGCAGCCCTATTGCATCCACCCCCATTATTGGGCCCGGTGTCCCTCATCTGGTGTGCACATTTTTGAGTGTATAAGTGTTGTGCCGCTTTTTGTCCCCCTTCGTTGCTTCGCACCGTTCCTTTTTCTTTCAGCTGCCGGCCGGAAAGGAATGATAAAACGCATTCCAGTGCAATATGGTTTTTGGTTTTGCAGCATTACGAGTAGCCAGTGGGTGAAGTATCGTATGATATTTTCTTCGTTTTTTTGGGGGGGTTTGTTTGCTCTTATTTCCTCCGAATGCGCTCACGATGGGAGCGATTTCCGACCGGTGGACATGGGTTTTGTTCTGGCATGCATATTGGGGCCGTTTTTTTTTCTAACAGAACAGGGCTGTGGAGGAAAATTTGTGGAGAAAATTTGAGATTTTACAAATGATAAGAAACATATTTTGGGTGTGTTATTCGTTTTGGTAGAGTAGTCAACAGTAATTCTTTTTGGGATATTTTTTTTGCTTCTAGAAGATTACGAGTTACTGCTCAGTCAACACGGTTTAAAAATGCATCTTATTTGCTTTACATTAGAGTAAATTTTTTAGTTAGGGTGAAGAAACCTATTGAAGTTAAAAAATTTTAAAATTATATTTATTTTAAATTATTTATTACCATGTTTTTTTAGATTTTACAAAAAAACGAAGAAAAACTGCTAAAATTGCTGCAAAATCATGGCCATTTCAAAGTAATTGTAAATAAAAAGATTATTTTTTTTTTTAATAAACGAATCTAGAAATGGTAGGTCCAGGCCTACACAAGTTTCTGTTTCCTATAGGAAAAACAGGAGGAAGATATTTTTTAACTTGGAGTACAGCAGTAATCGACTAGAATCAACATACAAATATTATTTTCTAGTTTTATCATTTTTTAGTTCTATCGCATCGGTCTCTGTTGCTATTGCTTGAGTTTTAATATAATATTTTACTTTTCCCTTAACTTTTAAAACATCATCTAAAACCTCAAATAAACCATAACGAAATGTACTCAACCAGACTTGCAATCGTATTCAGCCGACGGGCAATATTGCACACACAGCCATCTTTTCCGTCTCATCGTTGCCCATGATCAACACATGCATGTAGCTATAACCTTCATGTATAAGCCTAGCCTAGCGCTTACCCCTAGTCTCTCTACCACACCTCACCATTGCCCTGCGGAAAAAAAAGGTGGAAAACATGTGAGAGAGTCTCCTGAATGTATGTCCCGAGAAATCTATGGCTGAACTGTTTTCAATTTCCAAATATGCAAATAACGTCTGACAACATAAAGCAAAAAAAAAAAAAGGTCCTTCCAAGTCACACCTCGAAGCATCGGCAGCGATGGGTGACGGGCCCAGGCCCCGGTGAGTACACCCCACTGCCGGAGGAATCTAAAATCAATAACGTATATTTACTGTACTTCTAAAACCGTCTGAACCCGTCCAATAGCCACACCGCACGTGTGCTGGACCTTTCTTCTTCTGCTTCAACTTCTTGCAACCGAATGGCCGCTATAAGGTTCACCGATATAGACAAATACGGTCGTACGGGGGAATCGATTGCAGCGAGATTGGAGTGAAAATAAAATGCTCACACAAATAAAAAGAAAAAACACGTTCGTGCGACGGTCCTGATTGCATATCACGTGGGTTCACCTGAGCGCACCGAGGACTGGGTAGGGCAAGCTGAGCTGCCATAGCTGCACGAGAACGAGATGCACACGGATACGATTCTTTCTTGCACCGCGATAAATGGCAGCGCTGAAATTGGTCTCTGCACTGCTTGGTGCGGGCATCAGCAGCCGCAGGAAATGAAATGGTTTGGAACGAAGACCGGCCGTGATACAGTTGTGTCGTGTAATTTCGAGGTAGATGTACTCTAAAATAAGGGCAAAATACATATCTGAGCTCGACGTGCATGCATGTAGTGAAAGGTAGAAATTGAAGGTTCTCGCTTGGTAAAGGTTGTAGCTTGTCTTTGGGGTTCTCTACTCCCAATCCGATATTGGTTTGCTTCAACAGGACGAAAGTGAAGTTGAAAATCAAATCAGAAAATGTAAGAAGGAAAAAAAACACCATGTGACTCCTAACCGGAGACCAACACCAAACCTTTCCACCGCTTCTTATCGAGAATTGTCGGAGTGTTTAAAGGAACCCCGTAATCAAACGCCCACTTAACCTCTGCGTCACGGTGCTAAATGAATAGTATCATTACATAGTAATAGCTTCACGATCCACTTACGGCCAGCCCCAAGCTAAAAGGTTTCACCCTGCTTCACAATTACCGTTTTGTGATTGTGGACGACCGAGGTTTGGATTAGTCCTGGGGTTGGGATGTTCGTTCGGCGAGTCGAGTCGAAATGTGTCTAATTAAATCCATCAAACTAATTGATCTGCACTGTTGTGAGCGTCGTTGTGCGTTGGGCGTGATATCCTAGTCTAAGTGAAGTCTGATTGAAGAGCGCACAGAATAGGAGAGGGGTTTTCATTGTTTTGCGATCGACTTATCAACTGGCAGAAGTTGGCAAGGAACATAAAATGGAGGGATAGATATGCTGGGAATCTTCCCAGCTATGTCTGATCACCAATGAATAGAAGTACTGTTTGATGGATAGAAGAGAAGTCTTGTTCTGATTAAAAAAGAATTCTTTCGTATGACAACCAATGCCTTAGCAACAATGCTTCACTTAAGACAACATGAGCTGAGTTTTCGAGTTCCAGTTTGCAAGCACAATGCACAACAATTTAAACATGCTTTGAATGTAATGACGCAATTCTCTAAATATACGTTTCTTCGTTAAACTTATATCACGCAATTGTCAAAAATAGTTTCAAATATTGTTATCATAATTGATAACCACACTTCGTTTCACTGAACCAGCTACTCATGCAAACCAATCTAATGCCCGTTCCAAACTTACAACTCATTTAATAAAACTGAATTTCGCCCCATCATCCGGTGTTAAGCGGAACTCTCTTTTCCTATGGGAGCCTCTCCGTTTTCCCCCGAAAGGATAAAAATTAAACACTCCAAAACTGGAAATTATCGACTCGACCGTTTTGTGCAGCTCTAGGTTCTGGGTACTGCAATCAAAAGATAATCTAAATTAGCCCCAAATCTCACCCCCCCAAATACCGACCCGATCTCTACACGCCGCACTCGTACGCTAACGCTGACCGCTTTTATTTGCCAAATGACCCACAATCTCATCGCAACCATTACCCAACCCCACCCGGGGAGTTCTGTGAACGAGAGTACGGTGTGAAAGGAATTATCAAATTTTCCTATCTCCCTGTAGATCGCTGCGCCCTTTTACATACCTTACTGGCTCTCGGTGGGATTTCACGTTTGTAATTGCACTGCTTCTACAGCGTCAGCTCTGGTCACTCTTTGGTCTAAACACACTGGGTCTAGTGTGTAGGGCACGAATCAAGGGATACAAGAAGAAACCACGAGAATACAAGCAGGCGCACGCTTGGAGGATACGGTTGAATATCGTGTGTCTCCGTTGGGTGGAAATGTGAGATCTCTCGTAAATGTTCGCCCCCGCCAGAACCACATTCGGCTAGTGGGTTGTTCCCTTTTGCTGTGGCATCAGCAATCAAGACACCGGCGAAGAGGCGGTAAATGGACAACCGTCGAGAGGATTCGTTTCCGGAAAGTCTCCTACGCGCGGCTCCTTTCCCAGCGCCGAGGTTGAAATCGTACCCGGTCCAGAGTCGGCACGACGAAATGGAATGTTTAATTTTCAAATTTGCTCACCTCAACCGGAGGGGTTGCTCACCGGGGTTTTTGCACTGTTTCGCCGTTCTACGATTGCTTAGGCGAGCGAGCCCACATTTCGACACGTTGTACCGAGGCTCTAAAGGGATTTACCCGTTTCTGTTCCGTTCGGTTGCTCGGAAGGAAAATGAACAGCTTCAGCATGGCAAGGCTGCTGAGCTTGGCTGAGCAAGGGCAGCTTCACATTTCGGATTTTCGTGTTTCCTAGCGCCCGTGGTGATTGTGGTTTGCCCGAGCGAGGTTGCTGGCCTGGCGCGAGCGGTGGTGGAGATAATCTGTGGGACGTTTTTGTGAAGTGCAAACAAACGAAAAGGGAAAAATCGGTGTTGATTTCCCTAATCATGGAACCGTCAACGGGCGTGGGAAATGGGCTTTGTCCATTGTGGCTCGGGTTCGGGTTTTCTGAGGGTTTTTGAGCAAGAATTTTCCTGTTTTTTTAGAGAAAGACTTTGCTTATACAAACACGAGCTCAGATGGTATATAAACTTGCGATTTTTAGTGTTAAAGCCTTCACATCACTTCATAAAGCATGATAAAATATGACAGGGCTTCTACACAACTTCAACACATAACTTGGTTCAGAATGGTACGACATTAATGACTTGTTCATAAATTAGCACGAAATTCCGAACAGATGACTTTGTTAGTATTCAAAACTATGAATTAATCCAACACAAAACGGTAGCGTCAGAACTCGTTCCTCTTGTTTGACTGGCATTAATTGCTTTTCTGCTAATGAGCTAATTAATTCGTTTTAATTTATCCTTTCTCTTGATAAAGTTTCCATGCACGTCTAGGTACAGACACACACAAAAGAAAACTAGGCCGCTTTTTACTACGTCGAAAACGAAAATTTTGATATGAAAAGATTCGTAAAAGAGGTGGTTCGAATGGAGCTTTTCACTCATTTTTTTTGGGTGTGACTTTAATGGTCTTTGTTGACTGCTGTAAGACCAAATAAATTTTTTCCTTGTCCCATTTCGATTGACTTTTCTTTCAGTTTGGCACCTACTTGCCAGCAAACGAATGACTTTATCAATTCCAAATCTAAGCCCTGTGGCTTTACAAAATCTTTTAACAGCAATTAATCTACCTCAGGGCGCGCTGACGCTCCTCGGAACACTTGCCAAACGGCGAGAATGTTAGATTTTCCCAGAAATCCATTCCGGCTATCGAAAATCTACCGGCGAAACGAAACATCTGTCCCTCGATCGGGGGCCGGATGGTAAAGTTTGTGCGAAAACTCGACACGACTTGAGAAATTCGATTGTCTTCGACCTGCTTCCCCCGGCTAGATATGGCCTTCTGGACTTTGCTGCTGCATCGGTCCAAAGTTTCTCCTGACTCGAGCGACACTTTGAAAGGTGGTACACGGGCATGAACTTAGTGCTTCAAAAACTTGTGAAGAGAGCTTGTTTTTGTTTGCCGGCTAGCCGAACAATTCCCGGGCCCATACAACACATACTGGTCCGACTGTCCATCCAGCACACTGATTGCGATACTACCCTTTGGCTTCCCGGCTACCACGGCTGCACACATTTCCAATTCTAATTTTCCCATCGCACACTCGCTGTCTGACCTTTCGCTTGTGCGTTTGCTGCCTGCTCTACTCTACTGCTGCTGCTGGCGTAATGGATGCTCTCCTTCGCTCTACACTTTAGCTCTAATAGTTGGCGTACTCCAGAAGTTTGAAGTAACTTCCAAATAATCACCAAGTCTCTTCCCAACGAAACACACACCCATATGGGCCGACGACCAGCATCCATCCTTCCGTAGGCTTGCGAAGTTCGTTTTCTCATGCATTACAATTTTCATCTCAACCCGATCTCCGCTGGCAACGGCCGATCTTCCAGCCAGCCGCTAGTACTATGCTGCCAGTAATGTTTGATTGTTGCAATGTTGCAAACTGTCCGTTTGCTCGTTTGGCTTGGTAAACAAATTAATTGTGTCCTTCCAAAACCGTCTTCCGATGGCAGGTACATGCTTTGGGAGGAGGAAACACTCTTCACATTTCGGAAACATTCTACCCCAGAGCCTCAGAACCAGCAGTTGCAGCAAGCGAACCAGCAGTAGCGTAAACACTAAGTGATACATCACCAAATGATGCTCCTGCAGTGTGTTCTTGTACTCGCCGAGGCACGGGTCTTCTGCACACTTCTGCAATAAGCAATGGTCATGCTCTGCAGTGTGGTGTCATTAGGGGTCGCTAGCTGTGCAACAACCGTGCAGCCGGCACTGCTTACATAACCTCTGTTTGGTTTCTGTGTGGAGTAATTTCAGTTGACCCGGACCCCGGGTTGGGGTGCTGTAGTTTACTTGCTTGGTCGGTCCCTGGGCCAACCTCGAGTTGGTTGGTTGGTTATTTTGTTTATGCAAATTAATTCCCGGGTTTCCGCAGCACGGGCAAAAGTTTTCCTCCAACTGCCACAGCCAGGAGAATTTAGAGGACCCCCCCTAAAATTATCTGTGTCGCAAAAATTGAGCACACACTTTTTCCCAACCGTTCTCTCAGCCCATCATGGAACGCCGTCGTCCCAAAGCCACCAATATACTACTATTCTTCTTCCCCATCAATGAAAGTACGGCGATGTGGAAAGTTTTGGTGTTTTCCGTCGAATCTTTTCGGCGGCAGCAGCAGCAGCAGCAGCAGACGTACTTTATGTTTCGAGACAGATGATGGTGTGACGGTGAAAGGTGATGGTAAACTGTTTATCAATTTTATTTATCACGCCGTACCACCTCGCATGGTTTGATGCTCTCAGAGTTTCCTGATTTTTGGGCCGGGATTGCGGAAACGAAAACTTCTTCTCGTGGAGGAGCCGATAGTTTCTGGGGATGGTAGGATATTGGCGAGTAAGCAGTGGAAAGAAAAATTATGATTGTTTGTGATTGCACTCTTTTGGGGGAAAATAATTCGAAGAGATGAAAATGCCTTAAAGAGAAGGAAAATATTTGCATAATTAATTTAAAGTTTTGTTAATGATTGATGTACGTTTTAGTATATTGATTTGTTGGTAGGGAACAATTTCTTCAGAAGAATTTATCTTTAAAAGGAGCTTAAAGTCATGGTTTCTAAGACATTCTTGACAACAAGCTCAATCGAACACCAAATTTATGCGCAGTGACGTTCCAAAGTTCCCTTCAATTCATTGAACATTCTTTCCTTTCGCACTGACGTCTATAGATTGTCACAGCTCACAGGCTTTTATACTTTATCCTTCACAAACACTTGCCCTTCAGTATTGTGTTCCAGAAAGCCATTTTGGACCGGATTAACGTTTCGAACTTTACACGGCCAACCTGCTAAATGCCACGGCAATGCTTTCAACGACCGCAAAGGAAGTAGTCCCGTGCTTTTTTTTTGTCTCTCTCTCTCTCTCTCTCTCTCTCTCTCTCTCTCTCTCCGGAGCACAATTCCATCGTCAAGTAAGCCCAACCAATTTCCGCCTCATCTTATGGCACATTTTTCTCCCAACTGATCCACTTTTCTTTTTCATTCCACGTAAAGCCATAATCCTAATGGTCAAAAACAGGAAATGGTTTGAAAAATCGGTCACTTTTCATTGCACGGTCTCGAGTCTCGCTGGCGATGGACGCTTTAAGGTTGCTTTGCGTCATGAAATCTTAAGCACATTTTGCCTAGTGTAAGACATTCACCATGTTTCCTTACCATCCCTTCGAATGGGCGAACGAGCAGCGGCATCGTGAAGGACGATAAATTATGCAAGCAAGCAGAATGCTCGTTATGCGAAACAAATAGCAATTGATTTGCATTTTCCCCGTTGTTTTCGCAGGCGAAACCTTCGCACCGGGATGGCCGTGTACCTGTGCCAGCCATATCGAGGAGGTTTTGTCAAACCAGAACACTGAAGGATGCTGTTACGTCGCTGAAAAGAGGAGTGGAAAAAATTAAACATGCATCACGCCCATAACCACTTTCGGGTAAGCTCTTCGATGGTGCTACCCCGGTACCGAACGCCACTGCCACTGCTCGCAGGTAAGTACAGCTGGTTGGTAAGGAAGAATGCATAAGCAGCCGTATGTCACCCTATCCGGTTGCATTTGTTCTAAGAGGGATGAACCAAACGTACGCAAAGAGAAACAGCAACCTTTCAAATATTCTAATCGGAAAACTGATGGAAATTGTCAACATCCAGTTTTTCGACGCATCCATCACTGGACGGTACGGTGAATATTTTCGATTGACGGTAATGAAAATGTGATTACCTTTCGATTCGTAATCGAATGAACCACAAGACAAGGATGACAGCACTTAAATTTCCATTCCATTCCAAGCACTTTTTTTTTCTGTCGCTTCACTATTGATCACTAAATAATTTAATAATAAATTTCAACACATAAATGCATTCCATTGAAATCGGTTTAAAAAAAGTGAACGTTTTGGGCAAATTTAGCTTAACATTTTCAAACATTAATGCGGGCAAATGCGCGTGTACCACACTCGTGACACAACCCTATTTTGCATGATAAATGAGTCATATCATAAGCAGAGGGCACACCGTCACACGATTACAGGCATGGTTTGATGCCCATGTTAATCGGCATCGCACCGGATGCTCCCAGCTCATGTCGGGAAAGATGTCGCATCTTTGATAGACCGCTGTCGCGCGGATCTTCTCCAAAATTAAGCTGGACCCCCCCACCAAGAATGACCGTTTCGGTGACAAGCGATCTAATGATAAATGGTTACCTCCCGTGTTCTGCCATATCCCGATAACCCGATCGTAAGCACATAATGAGCAGAAGAGAACGCGATTGTTTGCATCCTTAGTTTAGTTTTTCCTTAGTCAGACAAAAATGATGAATGATGCGTTGGACGTGCAGCAGACTAAAAAGGCTAGAAATCGCACCGAGCGCATAATACTCTTTTTCCGCAACATAATTCAATCCAAGGTGGCTGAAGTGGTAGTGTCGCTTAATTTGAGCCCCATCCCATGTCTCGTACCTGTATGTGTGTGTGTATGTGATCTCAGATATACCACAAAAATACTTCTCTTGGAACGTATTCGGTATTCTTATCATTAACAGACGCTCCAAACAGAAATGGCAACGTTGCGGGTCCCTTAGCAACCATTCCAGAGCTAAATCCGGTCACTCCCCACCAACACACACACAACCACAACCCACCGGTGGTGGACACACAAAATTGAACTTATTTATTTCGAATGCAGCTAGTTTGAGGGCCGAAACCGATTTAATGCTCGGCGACATGCGCCCCAAAATGGGACCCGCACCACCGCTTCCCACGTTGGCAGTGCACATTTGCACACTACAGCTCTAGCGTGGAGCTAATTGTAGTGGAATGGAAGGTAGTCGGTAGTTCGTTCCAGTTCCTGGATCAAGATTTAATAACAAACGCCTGGCGCACTGCCAAATTGGTTCGAGCTTTCTCCCAAGTGTCATATCCGGGAGGTCCAACGCTCAACCGAGCAACCGTCGAGCGTGGTGTAGAGGCCCCGAAAGTAGACCGCTCTGCAGTCTAAAGTTGGTTGGTAGAATTTCCCCCCTCTCACACCCCCTTCCCCCCCAAAAAAAGAAGGTTGGAGCAGGTACAGTGGGGCGCGATACTGTACGTGCGCTTTTCCCCCGTAAGCCAATCGGAGTTCCGGTGCAAGGGATGGAGGAAAAAAACGGAGACTAAAGTTTTTAGGACACTGGGCACACACAGCCAACCTTTAGAGCTCTGAAACCATTTTTGGTTGGTTCGTAAATCTGGTTCCATTTTCTTTTCTCCTGGAGCACACTCTCATACACTCTGCTTGCGTTCGGTGGTTAATTCTTGTGATTCTCACCCATCTTTGGACGGCTAAAGACCGTCCAAAATCTCCTTTCCTCCGCGTATGAAGCGGCAGGCGGTGGGATAGACAGGCGATAAGCGAACCGAAGCATTTGTGAAAAGGCGTTGTGTTTTTCTGCTGGCCAGAAGAAAAAAAAATGAAACCATCCCTATCGTAAACTGGCCCTTCCGATGGCAGGCAAACGGCAGAAATTAATCGTATTTGTGTGAATGAATTGTCCATGACCATGCAGCCGTGGATTCGGTCAGCTCGTTGGAGCTTGGGGAAGCTTATTTTTGTCCCTTATTCCCATACACCGCCCAACAACTGCTGACTGGACACCATTGGTGGAAAAACGGTCGGTAAAGAAAAAGTCCTTCGTCCCTCGTCTGCATACTCTGGCGATTATGGTACCAACAGACAGGGACGGTTCTTCGCAGTAGGATATGCCAGTGGGTAGAGCCAGGGTAAAACGACAGAAATGAAAATTTGAATCAGCTGCAAAGGGAAAAACGTTCATAACCTTAAATAAACAATAAACAAAATACTCTAAGGCTGGTCACCCGATAGCGAGCGAGAGACATATTACGATTCCGACACAGAGGGAAAAGCTTTTGCTCCAAATGGTTGCCAACTCAAACGCTCGCGCAGGCTGTTATGCAATCTCATATATGTCGCACGAATGTAGGGTAAAAGATGTTTGACTAACTTTTCCGCTCTTGTTGGTACCGTTTCCACACGAGAAAACACATCCTACTCGAAAGGCTTCCGGAATGGAGATCTGCCGTGAGGCTAGAGATCTAAAGGCACGACACGATGATGATGATGATGTTTTGTTTACGCTTCCTTTGCTGTACCTTCCCCCGGTAAGCTTTTTGCGGGTAAGACATGAAGCATCCAACGATGTCGAAATTGGAGGTTTTCTTTCTTTGGCGATTTTCCCCCTTAACATTGCGCCGAGAGTTGAGCTTACTGGGAATGTATCGAACCGAGATGCGGACAAAACTTGAGGACTAATCTACCGGTGTTGTGACAATCGGAGGAGGAAAGGCCGAGGTGTTGCCGACCATCATAAATCACTTCAATCGAGCGTGAGTTGTTTTGGTTGTACATTTTTGAAGGCTTGAGAAGCTTTCGGGTATTTTATTCTTCCTTTCACACTCAATCGGGACAGGGTTTGGGGTTGGAAGAATTGTTTGCGCCGGAGAGTTATGAGATATTCGTTCTCATAACGCTGGAACAAATAAATTAGCAAGAAATTACAATCATTTAAGCCCCTTTTTGAGTGCTTGGCTTTAAGGGTGTGCCCCATATTAATTGATGCAAAATGTGCAGTCTTCAATTAAGTACCATTTTAGCTTAAAGCGAGTGAAACCTTCCACATCAAGAAGAAGCCACCAGCAAGTAGTAAGTAATGCGTCCGTACTGTTTGTTTCGGCGATGGCTAGTAGACCAACCCGGAGCACACGCAGACACAATACCATGACAATTTCACCTATCTTCCGTTTGCAGCATGATTTAATATTTCATGCGGTGTCTGTTGGGTTGGAAAATAGTTCAACATCCGATCCTCACACACATACGTACACAAGCGTATACACCTGAACGACTCTGAGTGACTTTTTGAAACGAGGTGGCATCCATCGGTCCGTGATTGCTTGCCAGAGCTTCTAGCTTCCATCCCCCCAACACAAAACAACCCTCTTCACCCTTCATCCGCATTATTTGATTTGTGTATGTGTGTTTGTTCATCTGCGGGAAAAACTGAGAGACTTTTCCGGCAGATTTAACCTGAAACATGCACGTTACTTGCGTCGTTGTCGTCGGCCTGTCGTCGTGTGGATGCCGGTGGTGACCTTTCGCTTGGAATCTGGGTTGCGCTGCAAAGTGAACCTCTCGGTAAAAGGATTACAGTGAACAATAAAACATAAAGCACAATGCTTTTGGTGCTTGGGAAATATTAGCAAAAAAAAACTGTTCCGTGGTCGGCAATGATTTGAGTCAGAAAATTATGAATATTTGGGTATCCCGGCTTAGTGTCCCGTTGTCATCGTCAGTTCTCGGATACTTCTGTTCCATTTTCGATGGATAAGTAGGCTGTTGGTGTGTGTTTTTATGTGAGTCAACCGAGAATTGGGGAAAGCTTCCCTCCTTTTCTCAACTTTTTCGTATGCATGCAAGTGTTCCTCAAGGTTATCTACCGATTTTTCCTGGTGCGGGATAAATCCCGGGTAAGGATAATGATTGTAACTCCGGTTTGTGCTTTGCGAATGAATGACAGCACATTAGCGCGAGCTGCATAAGATCGGATGAAGATGAAACCCGAATGCGAAATAATTCATTAGAAGGAAGGAAATTTTATTGCCAAAGTTATTTTCTATTGTTCCCCAATGTACGTACGCACGGGCACGATGATAGAGTTCACCAGTTCCCATCACATCGGAAGGATAGCGAGGATGCCTGTCGGTTGTCGCTTTGTTAATTGCAAGATTTCAACAAAACCACGCTACTCCGCTCCGCCAGTTACATTCAGCATTCAAAATGGCACAGGAAGTGCGGCGGTGTCTTCTCGCTTTGATTAGAGATAATTTGCTAGTCGTAGGAAAGGAATTTGCTCACTTGTGGTTTACAAATCTTTTAATGGTGTGTCTACTTTCGCCCTCCCCGTCCCGGTGTAACTCCACCGTCTTGTTGTGGGTCGGGAAAATCGGGAAACGCAAAAGTTTCCTAAGGAAGCACTACTCCACTCCCACAGCAAAAGCTCTAAGCGAGTGTGCACGGATGTGCTCTGGTGTACCGAAAAACTCGTCTGGATCGTTAGCACGAAATTTGCTTGAAATCGGTACGGAACCACGGTTGAAGGTTGAATGACAACGGTATTGTCAAGCAAATCAGTTGCCACCGAATTCGAATACCGATTCGGCTGAACTCGAAAATCCGCTGTAATTACTTTATTATGCCCTAATACAATATTCATGCACCGAATCGAAGCCTTAATCCCTTCCCATTTCAACTGTGAAGCGGGAGAAATGAGTTTACTTTCGCGAAGGTTAGCAAAAGGGCTCTGAGAATATCGGCTATGGAGGTGTTTATAATCCGCTGCTACTCTTGTAACACCACGGTTGGGTGGATGGAGCTTCACATGGTAATGATGTTTCATTTGAAGCTGAAGAAATTATCAAGATTACCGCACATCTCTCCTACCATTCTTCATGCCCATTCACATCTCGCACGTGTTTCGATGAAGGGCAGGACAACACCAGATTGATGTGTGGAATGGAAGAAGAAAAAAGTCCGACAGAACTCTTGCAAACGATCTTTTCCTGGTGCGTGATTGTGCTTGCTTCATGTCGCTATGATCCGCGCTCAACCGAACAGCATCAAACAAATTTTTGGAGGACACTGAAAGGATTCGAAAGCAAACAAATCGTGAGAAATAAAAAACCCGACCACTACGACTTGTGAGGTGTGAGAACTGTCGCGCGGGGCCTTTACCTTCATGTTATGAATAACACGGCACAGCAGTTCTTGAAGGGATGTCTAACATCAATGAAGCAGCACAAGGAAGAGGGAGATGCCGCGGGTCAATGACGGGTAGTAGTAACGCGCATAAATATGCAAAGAAATATAAACCCGAAGCGGTACCCAAAGAAGCAGCAGCATCCCATTATATCGCCCGTACCGATGGGAGGACGATCAGAACTCGCAGACTAGCATAAGCACAGGCGACAAGCATACAAGTTCACCGGGGCTGACTGAGGAGAAAGAGAGCGAGGTATACATGTGTGTGTGGCGTGAGCATGAAAGGGATTTAAATTAATGGAAACAATCCATAATTGAGCGGAATTTCTACCCGTTTGTGAAACGCATTTATCCAATTCTTCGTCGGTCCGTCATGCGTCGAACGTTCCGGCGTTCTTTTATGCTGCTGCGAGCATACGTGTACAAGCGATCCGCATCTGGGCAGGGGTTAGGAGCGCATCCGGAGGTTTTCCGCCGTCGTCCACCTACACACGTTGACGAATGGACGGGCTAGCTTTACATACAGGAGAACACGCGGTCAAATGTGATGCGAGTGATGAATACGGGTCGAAGGATGAGTAGTAGCATCTTCTTTATGCGCTCCCTGCCTGCTACTGTTCAACGACCTCGGGACGGATGGTGGGTAGGTAGGCTGGGCCACATAATTATGTATTTATGCCGGCAGTGATTAAGGGTTTAACCGAGTGGACAAATCAGACGTATCGTTGGAAGTCCTGGAACAAAAAAAGGAAAAACGAGTGGTAAGGCTAGGGTTTGATAAATTGAAGGACAGATACAGTCAATTGTATGTTTACTTACGCACTGTCTTCCGGAGCAGTTCTCACCCGGGACGGTAGAATGTCCTTCTAAGGTGAGCCTTTTAAAGCAGAAAAGCACACAGAAAGAACTCAATGCTTGTTTGCTTGTGGGCTTAACATCCACTGTTACCACAATAATAGCGACGCGAACCACAGCAAGTATCTACCCCAAAACAATGCATCCAAAAAGCTGGTACTTGAGTTTTGGGATCAGCTCCATCGCCCGTTCGGGGTTTGTCATCTGCAGCAGGAATGGTAAAGGATTGTTTTGGCGTGATTTTGTTCCTTCTCACTGGCGAGTACAACACGCTGTTTCAATTTGACATGGTTTTTGCAGCCAAAATGGATCTGCTAGAAGAAAAAAAATCATGTTCATCTAGGGACCCACGTTAGGGCCGGATAGAACGGTGTAGAAAAAGGATCCGGAAAGGGACAAAGTTCAAGCGAGGGCACGTGGTGTGGCTGATGGGCAGAAATCGGGAACAAACGTGTTCGGTACTGTTTTATCGGTGTTGTTGATCCTTTTTGTCCCAGCGGCTGAGGAGACCGAGCGGCTGGACGACGGTGGCGTACGGGAATCTGAAGCATGGAATGAAATGCATGGAAGACATGCCGATAATCGCACCGTCTTCCTCTGCTGCACGCACACACTGGCAATCCATCTCATTTCCTTTCTCTCATGCTCACGCACACAACGTTGATGACGAGAGCAAGGATCACTAAACGTCCTTGTATGTATGTGTGTGGCGAAAGAGTCCTTTCCGTACGCTGGTGTGCGAGCATATTTTGTCCCTTTCCGCCTTAAGGCATTTCCATACGCACAGGATGCTGCTAGCAACGTGCTCTCTCACTCACGTTCGCAATACTCTCGCGCTGCTGCTTGGTACTGCGAAACGGCGTTCGTGCCCTTCGCTCTCTTTTCACACCGGATCTTGAACGCGTGTGGAGTGGTGCGCTGGATTTCGCTCTCTCATTTTGTCATCCAACTCGCTAGCGAACGGACGTGCCTGATCCGCGTGCTTCGCGCGACTATTCAAGTGTGCGCTGCTCCATTTTCGAAGTGTCTCGTTCGTTTTCTAACCACACAAAGTGTCAGGCCCGCTGTACGGAAATCGTGTCCGGAGCTTTAGTTTTAAAGCCTTTTACAGTGTGAAGAGCAAGTTTGCGTTTGATAGAGTTCAGTGTGTACATTACTTAATTACTTGCAAGCATGAAAAGAACGCTGTTTGAAGATATATTCCGAACACACATCATGTTTCCTGTTGCTTCGAGATGTGTGCCAACCCCTCTCCAACGTGCGCACGTGCATTTTGTTCGCCGACATTGCGTACCATCAACGTGCATCCTGTGTAAGTGCGTCACGAAACGGTAGTGTGCGTGTGTCTCTTTGTAATGCAAAAAAAAACACTACTCACAGTGCATTGTACGCGTCTGCGGTGCAAGTTTGCTAGACAAAAAAAAGGCCCTCAAAGAAGATATCCTTTTCCCTGGTGCTGGAACTACTTTTACTCCGCAAAGAGCACTACGATGCTTACGAAAGCAAAAGCCAACGCAAAAAAAAGGGGCTGACGGAAGCTGTTACCGGCTCGTGGTTTACTTGGATGGCCGGAAGAGGGCGCTCTTCTGCTGCTATGCATTTCAATCCTGTCTGGTCTGTGCTGTTGTGTGTCCGTTGGCAAAAAAAAAGGATGTGAGGATATTTTTTAACAACGTGTGTGTGCTAGAGAGGTATATGTGTGTGCGTCTACCGAAAGGGTATGGATTCGTGTTCCGATGGCAACAGAGCAGCAGCACGCATTGTCACAGGACGAGTCCAGGAAGAGCCGTCTCGGCCGTAAATGGTGATGGTGGTGTGGTAAAGTATACGGCGTTGCGAATTTTGGGAAGGATTTTTGTACCAAGCCTCCGTTGTCTTCGACATGTGACGCGATGATGACGACGACAACGACAACGATGATGATGATGCTGTTGCGCTCGCTTCAAGATGATGGCCCTCGACAGCAGCAGCTCCGGTTGTACGTCATCGCCATAATTTTTCGTAATTTCTTAGGATTGTTGTGCCATGGGGAGGGGGGGGGGGGTGGTGGTGTTTTTTTTCATATGCACTCGAATACGCGAATGACTTTTTTATGGGGTTGGTCCTATCTTTTCCCACCGAATTTCTCCACAGAAGGTTATGTGAAAATTTTTTATCGTTTCCATATGGAACACAATATGCAATGCTTCAACATTACTGCAGGCAGGCTATATGGGTGAATGTTGCTGCTCCATCCCGGGGTTCGCCTTATTGCAAGAGGGAACAGTTCCACTGACTCTTATTAGTTTCATAAAGTTGCTTTCGGTGGAATCGTGGCAAGTTAATTTATTTCGAAAATTGTGTTGGATTTTAAATTCTTCGAATGTTGAATTGACGTCGATGTTCATAGTAAAGCTTGATAAACACAATCAAATTTAAGCATGGCCGCCTAGATGGGAAATTCAAAGAATGAAGCTTTATACGTTGCCGGAAACAGTTCACGAACGGAAAAGACCTTTTGTAGATAAATAGTAATTTATTACACGAACTTACGCAAAGTAAAATAATTATAAATTGTATTAATCATCCGTTCGATCGTGTCTAGGTACCTGCAAATTCAATTACAAACCACACGCGCCTGAACTTCATTCCATGATTTCATCTTAAGTTTTGCAAGAATAAATACACGTGGATACGATAGGAGGATCCCTGACGAAGCTTGGACGCAGGCATGTTTGTGGCGCCTGCAAGAAAAGGGACTGTGTAATTGATTTAAATGCTTTACTCCGGGGAGTTTGGTCGGCGCACGCTATTTCGCCCTTGGCAAACTCCTAACGGGAATTGTGCACGGGATTTTCTCATCAAATCTCCCTCGTCCGGAATCGTCTTCCAGCAGTGCAAAGCCATCAGGATACGGGTCCGATTCTGACGTAAGGATGAGACACGTTGCTTATGTTGACGATTTATGGGATAAAGTTCAAACCACTCTAGTAACTGCCGTTACTCTCGCATACCACGGACGCATACACGAACGATACACACGCACATTAAAACGCACGGTTGTGGTGATATCGATGACTTTTACAACATCCTTCAATTATTTCTGGTCCCGTCCCTCTCTAAGCCCAACCCCTTCACTGGAGTTGGCTACCCTTTCCTGGTGGACAGTAGTTGGTTTGTAGACTTACTTTGCTGGGTAGCAAGGCGAACCCTCCCGCTGTGGTTCGAGACGGGGAAGAGACGCGTGCAGAGAATGTAATAAAAGAACGCCGTCCACTCACCACGCCCCGGTTTGCTACGCAGCGAAGAAAACCGATGCGAAAGCGAATTCGATACCGCAAACGACGATGGCATTGAGGTTATCAACATCCGCCTGCCGGAAGCGGAAATTAGTGTGCCATCGACCGCATGTTGCTCACGGTCAGCTGCGTTTCCGGTTCGCTTAAAGCCGCGCAAATAAATCCCGTGAACGGTCGTGTGCGCACGGCTGACGAAACTCCGGCACACTGGAGCACACTGGCCGCATACAAATTTGCCACCCTTTGAACCATTTTCCCGTGGAAAGAAGTGGAAAAGCATGGCACGCTGGCATAGCAACTATTATTTTCTCTTCCCTTATCCACACACTTGGTCACTTTTATTTCCCCCCGGAATCCTGTGGCGAATTCTCGGGATGTTCTCTCGACGCGTGGTAACAGATGACGGCCATTTTTTTTTTTTTTGCTGTTATTTGTGCCTCACCAAAGATACAGGAAATAGCAGCAAAACAAGATTTTTGCAACCAATTTGCCGAAACTGGGAAGCAAAAGGAACCGGAAATTCGATACTGTCAATAGATAAAGCTCGCCCAAAATGTGGAAAACTTGTAAGACGTTTGTTTCAGCACACTAACGATAAGAATAACGGTCAAAAGTGGGCTTAATTTTTCCGTTCAAGAACATCGTGAGGGTTATTAATTATGAAAATGAACCTTTACTTTTTTGTAGGTTAGGTCGCTGGACACATTTTTGCTTAAATAGAACCTTTCTCTCTTTTTCTCTTGGACAATTTTAGGTAGAACAATTTTCCACCAACCAAAAAAGGTCCTTAAATATTGCACGAAACCGACCATAATTACAGGCGAAAAATTACCGACGATGGCAAACATTCCCGTCTTCTATCTCGCCCGGGATGGCATTAGCTAGAATTATCTCAGAATCGTATCAGGGACCTTCAACGATGAACGGAAAACCGGGATCCAAGATTACGTGCTGATGGACGTCCGCGTGTGTTTGTGTGTGCGCATACACGAGAAAGCGCGGACGGCAGAGTTTACTTTGGAGCAGAGGCATCATCCCTTCTTGTAAGGGTGCCCGATCACACCGGTGTTTAAGGTTTACCGGGATGGCGTTTTTCATCCGTCTCCTGTCTGTTGGTGGTTTTTGGCGCGGTCCTGTTGACTCTAACTCCCATCATTCCGCCCCCCCCCCCCCCCCCCCCCCCCCCCCTAGGGGGCTATGGCCTTCCGGCGGTGTGCTGCGTATGCATGTGTTTGCCTCCGTCAAATATTTAATCAGTTGATTAGATAAAACATAAATAAATTGTTATGATGTTGTGTGGAAACACGCACACAGCGCGGCAAAATCACGCGGGGCGGCGCGAATGGCCGCGATGATAACGACCGAAGAACCACCGCTAAGCGCGCGACCCGTCGCAAATTGTGGAGTAGTTGTTGGTGAGAGTGTGGGGCCAGCTATCCCAAAACCGCAAAATATTTCTGCTCTCCTTGATCTTCTCGACAAAAATCGCACATTTTGTGGCGAGCGTTAAATGGCGCAAAAGTGCGTGTTGGCGGTTGTTGCCATTTGGCCGCGCGGTGTAAGCGTTTTTTTGTGTGTGTATGTGTGTTGTTGCTGTGGGAACATCTTTAAGAATCGTGCACACAAACATTGCCCCGTCGTTCGTTGCTTTTGCCCGATTCTTCCCTTCTCTAGTAAGTTCCAAAGCAGCTGCTCTAGATTTTCTTTCTTTAAAATTATGCCCAACTCCACAGTACTATACTTCCCCATTCCCCTGGACCAGAGTTTACCGGTTTTTGTTGGTTCATCGTTTTAAACCGCCGCCATACTAAGCCATACGCCATCCAGTATCGAGGTTAAATGGGGCCTGGGTTAGACACTGAGATTGTACGTTGATGGTGATGGCACGCTGGGAAGAAGGCGTGTGGCAACTTTTGGCGACGGTAGGGTGATTTCAGCTGTGAGATAACGCCGAAACGATGTGTGTTGTGTGTGCTCCCGGTATGCGTTCGGGGCACATCCCAGCCAGCTTCTTCACCCCAATACACACGCACGACCACGACGAGATCTCGCCCGGGGGAAAGGGCGCTTCACCTATGTAAATGTTTACGCCAAAGGCCAGAACACTACCCGCCTTGAGTTGAGGAGGGAGGGAATATTCGCGCTAAGAAAGAATATGGGGCAAGAACCCCACCGGAGGGGGAATACTGTGATCTGCGTTTCTTTTTCAAAGCGCTCCGGAATGCGCTGTTTACGCTATGTTCCTGCTTGAAATGGTGGAGTATCATGTGAAATAGGGGATGAAATGGGGGAGAGATAAGAGCTCGGAGTTGCGAGGGCACCACACAAGTGTTGTTCACTTTTTGATACTCTCCAAACGCGTTCCATTCATGAGGAGATGACGACTAGAGCGAGCGTTAAAAAACGCCTTAACGCACATCTCTGTCCCCAGACTCTGTTCCAGAGGGAGGTAAATGTGATGGTGATGGTAGGGTAGCATGTGGATTTGTCATTTTAATCCCATGAGTCGCCCCATGTGCACACTGTCCGCGTGCGTTGGAAGCGACGACCAGACCCAGAAACACCCAGAAAACGCGTTCGGTCAAGGCGCAGCGTCTGTTTCTAATTTTGTGCGATTATGGCGAAATCTCGTGTTATCAGGCTTGTTTGTATATGTACACACGCATGCACACATACATAAGCAGGCCTGTCTAACTAACCGCTGGCAATGTTTGTTTGCTTCCCTTCCGCGCATTCACCACGCCTCTGGGCAACGCTTTCCGAGGAGATTATTACTGTGCCTGCCAGGCGTAATCTGATCGTTCAACTATGTCGCTTCACTCCGCGGGTGTCTTTGTCCTGTCCGACCCACAAATGATCAAACCCCATTACACACACACACATGCACACGCGCTCTCTCTGTCTCCCCTCGAAAGTGGCAGCGTAAAGCCTAGGGGTCATCTAAAATCTAGAATCGTTTGTACTTGATCGTTGAACGCAGCAGCACCAGCAACATGTTTTTGGAGCATAATTTATGGCAGTGTCTCTGTTGCTGATGTTGCCATCGTGTTTCGGAACTCGCTCCGTCTGCCTCCCTTTTACACGCGGATAACGACGCGCCCGAAACACACTGTCCGATGGGAGCAGAACTTGACATGAAAAGCTCCCCAAGGGGTTCACGCTTCGTCCGCTGACATCGGCGTATCCAGCTGGGTCGGTACGAAACACTGTGCTTGAGCTTGGGAAGCGTATGCGTGTGATGCTGTCTCGTTCCTGTGGACGATCGAATGCAGTCCTTATTGTGTGTGTAAGTTTAACACAATGTCCCCCGGCGGCGGTAGGATTTCGGATGCAACTCTTTCGCAATTTCCCTTGTTCTTCTCCCGGATGCGCGCACCAGGCGTCTCCATTGGTCGCATTTTCGTCCGAATCGATTTACGTTGCCAACGTGCCAACGCGCAGATAACCCCAGGGAGGTGCGCAATTACAATGGTGCCCGTACATCCGCCCCGTGGACACCATTATCTATCGGTTTTGTTGTAAAATGAAGTTAAATTCACTCCACTCTCGGCGATTGTGGCGATTCCGCTTTGCTTGTTCATCCCCAAAACCCCTCCATCGAGCGAGAAACATCAGGATATGGGAATGAGTTTATGGCTTTTACCAATTTTCACCCGATAGTGTGGTGAAATAGGAAAATAAATGGAATGTTTTAAGCGCCGAATTGTGCGCTCTGATATGCGAACGCTAAACATCGGCCCTTCCGGTTTCATTTCCGGTTGATTTTTTTTTTTTTTGGCTGTGTTAGGAGGGGAGAAAGGGATGTTCCTAAAAATCATTGGGGGGACGATACTGATGTCCGACGACGGACCCACACGTTTGATCCCGGGTTCGGTAGTTGTCACGGGTGTAAAATGTATAGTGTGTGGTGGGGTGGAGTGTGCGCCCTCTAGGGAGAATAATAGCCCCATGTCCCTCCCACATTGCCACACTCTCACAAATCCCTCCGAGGGACCGGAAACGCGATTCGTTTGTAAACAACATGGCTTGGCCGGTGGCGTGTCGACAGGCAACGGTTTACAAATTGCCATCAATTTATGCTCATCGCTACTATCCTGCTTAGTGCAGTCATTGCTTCCGCCGCTTCCGACTTACTGTGAACCTCCGGCAGGTTGTGTGTCATATGAGCGTGTAAAATTCACAGCAAAAACCGCACCACATATGACTGGTTTTATTCACTTTTTTTTGTTATTGTCGCTCGCTTTACTCCATAATAATCTGTATCTCAAGTTTAAGCCCGGCTAGCATTGTGGGTAATGCTTCCAACATATGTCTAGCGAGTGAGAATGAAAGAAGTAAAATGGCCAAACACACACAAAAAATCTTCACCACTTGTGTGACTTACGTTAAAAGCATCTTTCGCATGGCTCCCAACACTTGGCGGCAATGGTTTGAGATCGCTCTCGTACAAGTGTTTCTGGTTGGCTGCAGGTCCGTAAAGACTCAATCCACTACAACGACAACGAACTACTTCGTTACTTCAATTTGGAGTCGGATAACGTACGGTAAGCGCGCGCGCGGGTAACCCCGCTCGGTTGTAACGTAACGTAACCCCGCTTAATGGGGTTACGTTACAAGGCCGAATGAATTTATCGCTGTCGAGGGAGCGAAGATCGGGAAAGGATCGATAAAGCAGGCAGGGTTCGTTGCGCCTTACATTTTGCAATCTTTTAGCATACACTGATTGTGCTTGGTGTGTGTGCTATTCATTTAAATGTCTTTTGTGTTAGTCGGTTCGAACTGTTAGCGATGAGTTTCCTCGTGCCGCGTGTCTCGCTAATCTGCCAAACGCTTTTTAAAGCATAATCTCCCCATAATCTTTTGCGCCCGGCTTGTTCACGCCGTTCCGATATCTTGGCTAGGAGGAAAAAAAACTAGAACGGCCCTACAGATATCTTTTATGTAGAGAAAGTGCTTCGCTTATTGTGTAATGGCACTCCAGACACCTCCTAATCGACGCAGAGCTTTCGAGACATAGCTGGGCAAGGCAAGCGGTGCCAGTGAGCGAGACACGAAAAGATACTTTTATCTATTACTTTCAGAACCGCCGGGCCGGGGTTTGAGACACACGAATACATCTCAATTAGCGAGCGTGCACACACACACACACAGCCTTATAACACACCCCCATCCACACGGTGTGGCCACATCGTTATCAGACGGCGACTCCGAAGGGAGAAACAACTTTTTCTTATCGCTTTACACCCACCCAACCACCCACCCCCTGGGTCCATGGTGGGCCGCGTGTGACAGTGCAAAACTGTTGCCACCCGTGCTGATTTTTTGGAACCGAGTTGGAGTCGCTGAAGAAGTGTTGGCTAGATGGTCGTCGTCGTCGTCGTCGTCGTGGATGGTGGAAACATGAACTTTCCATTTGGCTTTTTTTTTTTTGTTCGCCCTTTCCCGTGTGTTGTGCTCTCTCGGTTTGTCTTCATCTTGAGGCGTGAAAGTCATCATCAGTGCGCTGCTTAACAAGGTTTTGGTGCTGGATTTTCGTCCGTGAATCGTGCGCTTTGGGTGGTCGTTCGAAGACACGTTCTTCAGAGTATCGTAACAGGCTGCTTCACATCCTTCACACATCCGAAATCCCGTCAAATCA